>NC_052047.1:48216490-48542850 GCF_903992535.2 Arvicola amphibius | reverse complement strand
CTGTTGCACACCTCCTCTGTCCCAAGACCAGGTTTAGAGCTAAAATTCCCCATTGTGTTGGTAACTGTTGATGTAATAACCTTGCAAAAGCAATTTAAGGGAGTAGGGCTTATTCCAGCTCACGGTTTAGGGGGTTCATTCCATTATGATGGGGAAGGCACAGCAGCTTGAGCTGGACGCAGGCTGTTCATCTCTGAACACACAGTCAGGAAGCAGAGGGAACACACAGTGGAGCCATGTCAGCGAGCCTCAACGCCTGCCCTGGTGACCCACTTCCTCTAGTAAGACTCTGCCTCCTCAAGGTTCCACAACCTCCACAAACAGTGTGACCAGCTGGTGACCAAGTCTTCAAACACATAAGCCTATGGGGACACTTCACCTATCCCACTGCCACCACCCTTTCCTTCCGTGGCTGGAGCAGTACCACGTGCGTGGCAAGGACTCCATAGGTATTTCCATAACAAATGAATTATTGACAACAGTTATTAGCTGGGTCTGTTATACTGAGTCCTGGGCAAATGGAAAAGAATGCTTTCAATGTGAAATTTTGTTGATAGAGGGGGAACGAAAGGGTTAGTGTTCAGACATCTTAATTATTTAATTCGCATCTGAAAAAACCATTCTAAATCCCAAGCAGGCTAGAAAATTAATTCTAATTGAAAACATTAATGATTGTGCGATCAGGGTAAGGTCAAACTTAAGGCAGAGTGGAGTTTCCTTCTCTTTGCTCTGGTAGGAATAATTGAATTAAATCTGTGCAAAGCATTGTGCATGTGCCTCAGGATAATGCCTTTTGTGAAGATGCATCCAAGTTTACTCTCAGAGCCCCTTGTCAAAGGGCCTTGTGCGGCCCTCAAATTCCCCCTGTGCTGCCCAAGGACAGGCACACATCTTGTGAGTTGTAGTTGAGGAAGCTTGTGACACTCCAGGATCTGCCGGATGCCACACACTAACAGAAGAACAGTCGGGATTTGAACCAGGGATTCCAGCTTCTAGCAGGGAACATTTCCCGTCCATCCTCTTCCGTGTGACTCTGGTAGGTTCTGTGGGGGTAAACAAGTGCTTGCACTTTTTATAGTGGTGGTAGGCTTTATGTTTGTTTTTTTATTTAAATATCTTTGTTTTTATTTTAATTTAGTGTGTGTGTGTGGGGGGGGTGATACCATGGTGCACTAGTGAAGGTCAGAGAACAGGTCCAGTTTTCTTATGTGATAGAGTCCTGGGGCTAGAACTCAGGTCCTCAGGTTTGGCGACAAGCACCGTTACCCACAAGCCACCTCATGGGCCTGTGAGCCTGGTTTCCATAGTGTGTGGTTAATTTAAGACTTACTCAGCACGCATCATCTTGGCAGACTAGATTTTCCCTAAAGAGAAGGTTAATTTTACATGTCCTCTTGTCAAGGCCACGGTGCCCAGCTGTTCTGTCAATTACCGGTGCAGATGTTGCGGAGATAGTGTCTATTATCTGGGATCAACAGTTAAGTCAGCAGACTTTAAGACGTTCCTACTCTCTTGCAGGCCTTGTCTAAACAGTGCAAAGCCTTAAGGAAAAAGACCGAGGTCTGGGGAGCTGACCCAGTCAGTAAAGCACTCTTCACGTGTGATAGTTACTTTCCTTTTTGATAAGAGACAGCTATCTGAGTGAACAAGAGCTGGAAGGGCCCGCTGTGGCTACAGTTCCAAGGGGTCCATCACAGAGGGAAAGGAGGGTAACTGTAGCAGGAAGCCAGTTGGTCCCAGCGCGTCAGAGGTCAGAAGTAGAGGATGAACAGTAAGTCAGGACAAAGCTTAGCCAAGCCCAAGCCCAATCACCCATGTCCTTCATCAAGTCTCTTCCTAAAGGTTCCCTGACGGTCTCAAACAATGTCACCAGCTGGCATCAAGTGTGCAAACACAGCAGCCTGTGGCGGGCATTTGGCATCCAAACCCCAATATCATGTAAGCATGGGGACCTAGTTTGACCCATGGTGGGAATCTGTAGACACGACATGGAGGACAAAGGGACAGATGGATCCCTGGAGCATACTAGTCAGCCAGTCTAGCTGAATCCCGGTGCTCCAGGATCACTTGAAGAACTTATCTCAAAAGAATAAGGTAGAGAGAAATGAGGAAGACATTAATGTCTGGCCTCTACACATTTACACACACACACACACACACACACACACACACACACCTACTCTCACACGCATGTGGGGACACCAACACAACAAACACAACACAAAACATGTGCATACACATAGACAGAGATCTTCCAGAGATGAAGGCATTTTCCCTCCAGAATGACTTTGGATTCCAGATGGAATGAATTAGTGGCTGAACTTCCACCTGGCTGATCAGCCTTAGTATTTTACACTCATTGCCTTCCATAACTCGGTGGGCCAATTCCTTAACGTGAATCTCTCTTTGTGGCTCTACATCATTTGTAATAGCAATTGCCCGTGTGTCCTATTGATCTGCTTCCCTGGGAAGAGTGCCCATGGATGCCCTATCTGATGTCTTGATGGTAGCTGGTGAGAATGGTGATGGCATTCATCCCATGTGCCCATCACCTGGGAGACCTGCCTCATGTCAGGTCACGGGATCACACTTTTGTTGTTCCTCATCCTACAAATGAGGAAATTGTTGAGTAATCAACACAGGAAAGCTTTTACTATGGGATAGAGAATGGAACCACACTTCCAACCCTAGGCTGGACCAAATTCTCTAGACTTCATGTGGCCATCCATCTTCTGAGCAGCCCAAAAAAATTATCATTGCAAAAATTCCATAGCTGGTCATAGTTTTCATGATATTTTCTATGGGTAGAAATAAAAGTCCATTGATCTGGTAGTATTTGAGCATATGTAAGAGAATGCTTTGACACAGGACAAGGACAAAGATGAGAACAACCATTCTGATGGTCTACTTCTTCTCTAAGTCTGTCCACAATGGTTCCATTATCTGTCACCTGGGATCTCAAAACACAGATAAACAGAGTTTCCATGTGTGGGGGGAAGAGAATGGTCTGTCTCTTTCCATTTGGTTTTGGTTTTGGGGGCACAGGGTGGTGCAGAGTAGGACTGAGAAGATAACAAATGACCCGACATTGGCGCTTTCTCTGTCCCTGCATCGTGCCCTTGGGGAGTGCCAACTGACGTTCCTGGGCAATGAAAAAGGACAGGTGAGCTCGTGAGCATGTGCCTGCCACCTGTCCCGGTGCAGTACGTGAGCTAGGTGCCATTTATCTCACCTGTCACATTGCACACACACAATTATGCGAAACCTTGGGAAAACCAGCTGTCTGTCTTTCTCTGGCATGGAGAAATTCCCTTCTTCGTCCTGCATGGAAACTCCATGAAAGCGTTGGAAGTTGAAAGTACACTCTTCTTTTCCGCTCCTCTCTCCTTTGCAGGGTGGCAGATTTGCTGGGGATAGAGTGAAGTCATGGGTAGGTCATCTCTACTGGGCTGGTGACAGGCAAGACAAAGCAATTGCCCACTACCACTCTGATGGAGTGCCAGGGATTTCTGCAATTACCTTAATCCTTTCCTCCTGGCATGAACTTTACAGGAAAGCCACTGCCCGTCATTATTCCCCGAAACCTTCTCTAATCTCTGTCGACACAGCAACCCGGCAGATGCTTTGCTTCCTGCCATGTCGCCTGCCTCTCTGAGCCCAGTGTCACCGTGAGGCCAGCTGTGGATGACAGATTGCTAAATCTGGCCTCCTCAAGGCAGGGGATTCTACAATGAAGTAGTGCTGGCTGCTCCAGACACCCTATGGGGCTGAGGTCTGGTTTTAGGCAGGCCCAGAAAGTTCTGGAAGGTTGCCTTATGACTCAGGCAGTCTCTTGTAGAGAAAGTCCTCCCTCCACCACTGGCAGGGCCTGCTGTTGAGAGCTTGCCTTGCTTAGGATTTAGATTTGGGCATTTGCCCAGGGAAAGTCCCTCTCTTCCAACAGTCACCAGCTACCAAAGCTAACATGGTGAAGAAAAGATTATATGGTCCTGCCTGTTGTCTGAACACCTACGGGCCAATCTGTTTGTACTCAAATATTCGGTTATTTCTCTTATTTCCACCGGCCTGCACTTGCGTTGCTTTTGTGAGGCTGTTCATTTAGATGCAGGAGCTGCTGGAAAACATCAGGCTCTGCCTGCCTGTGGGACCTCCAGATCACGGCTCCTGGGCCTCAGTTTACCCCTAGAATATCAGTTAGTAGGTAACTTTTGTTTTGTTTCGTTTTTCGAGACAGGGTTTCTCCACATATCCCTGGCTTTTCTGGAACTCACTCTGTAGGTCAGTCTGGCCTTGAACTCAGAAATTCACTTGCCTCTACCGTCCAAGTGCTGTGATCAATGACATGCACTACCACTGCCTGGCTAACTACGAAACATTTTTTTTTCTTTTTAGTTTAGTGCTTATTTGATTTTCACAGTGTGTGTGTGTGTGTGTGTGTGTGTGTGTGTGTGTGTGTGTGTACATCCGAGTGTGTATATATTCATGTGTACATGTGAACATGTGAGCACAAGGTATCTTTGGAGGCCAGAGGAAGACCTTGGATCTTCCTGAGCTAGAGTTACAGGCCGTTGTGAGCTTCCCTACGTGGGAGCTGGGCACTGAACTCAGGTTCTGTGCGAGAGCAGCAAGCACTCAAAGCTGCTAGCTCATCTCTTTGGGACCACAAATAACAATTTCTTGTTTTGCAAAGTCTTTGTGAGGATTGAGTAAGATGGTGTGATGGTTCGATTGGTGTCAGTTTGGCAAACTCTAGAATTACCCAGGGGACAATCCTATGTGAGGGACTTTGAGATTACATTAACTGGAACACAAAGACCCGCTCTAAATGTGGCTGGCACTATGCCGCAGGATGGGGTCTTGGGTTGGCTAGAAAGGGAAAGTGTGAGGGCAGAGGAGATGTCTTAGTGGTTAAGAGCACCGACTGCTCTTCCAGAGGACCCAGGTTCTATTCCCAGCACCCACATGGCAGCTCATAACTGTCTGCAACTCCTATTTCAGGGGATCTGACAACTACATGCAGGCAAAACACCAATGCACATGAAATAAAAATAAATAAGTTTTACAAAAGAAAGGGAAAGTGTGAGCGGAGTAGCGGCACACGTGTCTCTGATTTTAACTGCGATGCAGTGTGACTAGCTGCCTCAAGCCCCTGCTGTCTGTCTCCTTAGCCATGATGGACTATCTTCCAGTGGAGAGTTCGAGTAAGCTCCTCCTCCTTCGAGTTGCTGTCTCACAGACATGAGAAAATTAGCTGATACAGGTGGACTCTACAATGTGCCTAGGGTACAGTGTGTGCCGGGTCAATGTGGCCAGCTATTCCTAGTGTGCACACCTCCGGGGCTTCAATGAATTTTAGTTTTCAGGCAACTTCATGTAACACTTTCCTGTTTGCTATGGAGGGACACACTATATTCTCATGTTTAAAGAAGGTGACAGATGCGAAGAAATGGTGAACTGTGGCCTATGGGACCAATTCGGCCTACTTTTTGTTTTTTAAGACAAAGTCTCACTATATAGCCCTGACTGTGTAGACCAGGCTGGGCCTGAATTCATGGAATCCACTCGCCTCTTCCTCTTGAGTGCAGGGATTACAGATGCGTACAACCACACTCAGCCTATCCATAGACATTTAATGGGCACAATCATGGCCATTTGCTTCCATGTTGCCTGTGGCCTCTCTAGTGCTGCAAAAGCCGCATTGAGTGGCTGATGCTTTTGAAGGCTAATGTGCTGACATTCTGTCCTCAGGCAGAAATGGTTTGCTGATCTAGGGTATGGGTTATCAGAGGTGGAGCCACGATGCTAACGATGCTCATATCTACTGATGCATTAACCTAACTTCACACTGGGATCACATTTTCTCTCAATAGAAAAAGACATGGTGGAAGTCCATAGACAGGGAACTCTGCAGATGCGCTTTTGTGTGTTTGAAAATCAATCTAAAGCTCACCTTTGCACCCTTATCCACAGCTTCTGACTCTGCAGAAACCTGCAACCTGGGATTGTTCTTATTATTCCCATGCTAGCATTGCTGACTACGCAGGCTGCGCACCTCCTCTTCAGCCGGGTCAGAGTGCTCTCTGAAGCTTTTTAAAGAGCAGTACAGTGGACACGAGATTGCTCTCAGAGGTGCTGACAATCCCACACAACTCGCCTCTCCCTGCTCCCTTCTCCCAAGTATCTATACCGTGCTAAGTCCAGACCCAGGAGCAAGGAGAATCAAAGATAAGTTGTGGTTTCTCCTTTAAGTACCACATTGTCTCCTGTGTGAAAAGGGACAGAAAAAGCAAAGAAGCAGCAAGAAATCATGGTATGTTACCTGCTAAAGCGATGTATTCTTTCATAGGTCCAGCATTCAAATATGAGAGGGGATCAAAGAAGCCAAAGTGCAGAGAGGGATCTTCCTGCTCTCTATTGTACAGTCTTCTAAGATCAGAAGTCTTCGTGAAGGCAACGCCAGGTCCCTGGGGTGAGCTGGGGAGTGATCTCAGACCTGCCTCTACCTTCAGGGCTCATAATCAGGCATCTTCTTTAGTTTTTTCCCTCTAGTATTGATCAATCTTTATCATCAGCTTGGTCTGATGTAAAGTCACCGAGAAGACACATCTCTGGGTGCATCTGTACCAATGCTTCCAGAGAGGATTGACTGAGAAGATCTATGATGAATGAGGACTGTCCAATGTCACAGGCTAGGGTCTGGGACTTGACAAAAAGAAAACTGAGACAAGGGCCAGCATTTATCTCTCTGCTTCCTGACTGTATACACTCCCCCAGCCTCCAGCCAGCTTTGTCCACATCCTGTTCCTAGATAACACTGCAGGCCTGGCCACAGCTCTGTCTTCGGGAGAAGAGACCCTCACAGGGCTACAAGCCACAGAGATACATGATCCCACGTGCCTGGTCTAGAATTGTCTGGGGGCGAGGGTCAGGTGGGAGAAAGAGTTGTCAATGGGCTTGGGTGGGAGCAGCCACTTGATCTACTGATTTATGGTCCTGTGAGCAGAGGTCCACTCAAGGGAAGCAGAGCGGGATCCTCTTCAGTGCAAAAACCAGAAGAGAAACTGTGTGAGCTTTATCATAACCAGGGGCCTGGCACAGACAGCGTAAAGGGAGGAAAGACTTACTTTATCTCACACTTTCAGAAGATACACCATGAAGGAGGACAGATCCAAAGGGAGCATCTCTCACATGGTGACCAGAGAAAACAAACGCTTGCCTGGCCAGCTTTCACCCTCCCACTTCTATTCCACAAAGAACCCAGCTCATAGAATTTTGTGCCCATATTCTTCTTTCTTTACTGAAGTCAACCAGGAAATGTCCTCACAGACACATCCAGATGTGTGCTTTTCCAATCTCTTAGGCTCTTCTCAATTCAATTAAGGGGACAGCCAAACTCAACCACTAGAGAACTCAAGGCCAAGATACTCCCTATTCCCTGGTTAGACTGGACAGAAGAGATGGAGTGGGGCCATTTACAAAAACGGGACATTGATGTTGGTCTGAACCAAGGTGAAGGGGATGAGATTGAAGGGTAAGATTTCAAAACAACTAGAAAATGAGATGGACATGTGTGGTCCTCTTAGTTGGTGCCGCAGTCTGTTCTACCATCTGCTCAGGCTCGGGGAGTCCCTAAGCGTGAGGAGGACATAAGAAGGGTAGGGTTAATGGGCAAGGATGGTGCAAGCCTTTAATTTCAGTTCTTGAGAGGCAGAGGTAGGTGGATCTCTGTGAGTTCAAGGCCAGTCTGATCTACAAGACCTAGTTTCAAGACAGGCCCCAAAGCTAACAGAGAAACCCTGATTTGAAAAAGGAAGAAGAATTAAAAGCAAAGAAGGAAGAAGAAGAAAAGAAGAAAGAGAGAAGAATAAGAAGACGACGAAGAGGATGTTAGGATGAGTGAGAGGAGGATTAGGATTCGTAGGGTCGGATTAGGAGTCATGATTCTAGGAAGCAAGAAGAATAAGAAGAGACGAACGAAGAAGAACGACTACGGACTAATCCTAAAGAAGAAGCCGAAGGAAGGAGGAGGGTTCTATGTGAGTGTAGATGAACAGCTAAGGAAGGCAGTGTGGAGGGGAAATAGAGAGGCGAAGGAACAATAATAAGGTCAAATAGGAGGAGACCAAGGCCATGAAGTAATTGTGATGAGCCAACCTGTGTGTCTGCAAGGTGGATGTGAAGGAAGGAGGGTCCAGCAGTAGAAGGAGCTCCTGAAAGTGGCAGTGCTGTACAACCATGTTAGGGAGGTGAGTATTTCAGGAGATGCTTTCTGAGAGATGGAGGATGGGGTAGGGGAGTTGATCTACACACTTTCCCAGCCAGGATGCTCTGAGTTTACTTCCACTCTCCTCTGGAGAGAGAGAAGAGAACAGAAAGCATTGAACCTCAAGGTCATGGATATTTAGAAATACCAAAGACAATACACATGTACCAGGGAAAATGGAATATGTTTATCTTCAATACAACCATACATCTAAACAAAAACACAAATAATGCAACTGAAGTGTTGAAGGCCAAGTGTGCTGGGATTTTGTTGGTGTTTTTGAGAAAGGGTGTCACTCTGTAGTTTCATCAGTCCTCCTGGCTTGGTTTCCTGAGTACTGGAATTAAAGATGTGAGCACACTGTTTTCAATGAACTCTTCAGTCAAGTTGTTATTCAAGGCCACACGATCTTGGAGGACTCCCGGGTCAGTTCTCTCTAGTTGGAAAGTTGTCTCAATGCTCTTTGCCCCAAACAGGGCCCCCTTCCAAGAAGATTTTATATTCTTGCCATCACAACCTGATTTTATGGGCATTTAAAATCACACTAGCAAAACACACTGGCTTTGTAGGGAGGCGCTGAAGTGACTCCAGGACACCAGGCTGCCAACATTCATTTTCCTCAGGAGCTTGAATGCCCTGAAATACTGCCCTTGAGGCTCTTCCTAGACAAGATGGCCCTGTCAGCCTTGCAATACCTTGGAATAAGAAGTTGTCTCCTGAGGATTGCCATGCAGTTTGGGAAGAGCCAGGCTCCTCGGTCTGAGGATGCTGGCTAACCTTTTTCATTTCAGGTCACCGCAGTCAACTTGCCTACTGAGTCTCGGGCTACTGGTTTCTATGTCCTCCACTCAATAGTGTTTAGGAAGTGTTGTGAGGCCTAAAATTAATCCCCAACACAGTGTTTCTTGTGATTTCTGGTGAAATAGAAAGGGCCTCAAATGGGTTAACCACAGGTTCCCCTTACCAACCCCTTCCTACAGATAAGGACTGTTGAGCAACTTTCTCATGAAATGAACCAATAGGAGTTCTGACTTGTTCCTGACTTGTGAGTTTTCCTTTCTTGTTAGCCTGCAGAATTATTCAAGCAAGCTGACCATATATATCATCACGTGAGAATGAAGGCACTACCACGTCCTCATGCCACAAATCCCATAGCTCCCTGTTTCAGAGTGTGTTTCTTATGAAACTGGCACAGGTCAGTGCCTCAGTTCCTGCTGTTGTGACAATGAACCTAACGAATGAGGTTTAAGGAAGGTTTGGTGGTCCAGATCTTCATGGTGGGGATGGCACATTGGTAAGACATGAGAAGACTGGCCACGTTGTCTCTGGAGTGAGGAAGGAGATGACTGGCAGTGCTGGGTTCTCTTTAGCCTTTCTGAACTTTCATTCAGTCTGAGACCCTGGCTCATGGGAAGGTTTTATCCACATTCAAGCAGGGACTTTAGATGAGCTTCTCTGGAATTTCCTTAGCGACACAGAGAGAACTGTGTCTCCTAGGTGATTCCCAACTCAGTCAAGGTGGCAGTGAATGCCAATAACCACAGTGCTCCCTTTGAGTACCTGTGACTAAGCCACTCTTGTCATCTATCCCTTATGAGGAGTCAGGCATCCCACTGTTCCTAAGCCCTAGGGAGAGAACTCTCCCTCAGGAGCAAATTCAGTAGGAGGTCATGAAATAGTACAATAAGCAACAAACCCAGTCTGTACTCCCCAAGTTTTAGTTTTGGGACTTTGGGCAAATCATTTAGCTTCCCAGAGTCTGAGAGTCCTGGACTGTAGGCCAGCATCTGACTCATGAGTTACTGGGAAGATAATGAGGATAATTCATTCAACAACTCTTCGGTAAGGATTTTGTTGGAACCAGGAATCAGAACTATATTGATAAATGTGATCAGGAATTCTGGCCAAAGATAATGGACACTCTTGAGGGACAATAGAAACCATGTGTTTAGAAATGAATTATGTAATATAGTATGAAGTGTTAGAAAGAAAATCATTCATCAGACCACACGGGTGGGGCAGTGTGTGGGTAGGGAGGGGCTCTATTGCATGCTCTCTGTGACCCTCTCATCCCTTCAAGACCAGCACCACCTGGGTGACTCTTACAATACCAAGTTCAGCTGTGAGCAGGAGGCACAACCCTGGCTGCCTTGGGAACACAGCTTTTGTGTGCTGACTTTCGAGAAACACTTCCCAGAAGATTTCATGGTCTTTTCTTGATCATCCTAGTCCCCTCAGCTCTAGCTAACTGGCATCAATTGTCCCAGCAAAGGAAAGGATTTTTCTTTGGTGGTTGTAGTCTCTTGTTAATTACAGCCAATTCTTTGCTTCATTCTGAAACTCCGCAAGCCAGGCCTCCATCATCTGCCTGGGTTTCAACATTTTTACTTTCCAGGCTCCTACAGAAGAGCTCAATGAGTGCTCAATACTCAATGACTTTTCTAGCCCAAAGTTCCAAACTCCTCCCACAATCCTACCCCAAACAACACGGTCAGGTCTGTCACACTGTCACAACACAGCAATACCCCACTATCTTGGTACTACTAACTTGTCTTAGTTAGACTTATTCTTCTTTTCTTTCCTTTTCTGTTTGTTAGTTTGGTCATTTTTTTGTTTTGTTTTGGTTTGGTTTTTTGAGGCATGATTTCTCTGTGTAGCTTTGGAGCCTGTCCTGGTACTTGCTCTGTAGCCCAGGCTGGTTTCAAACTTACAGAGATTCACCTGTCTCCGCTTTCCGAGTGCTGGGATTAAAGGCGTGTGCCACTATGACCTGGCTTGTTTGTTTGTTTTCTATGACATGTTTCTCTGTGTATCCCTGACTGTCCTAGAATTCATTTTTTTTAGACCAGGCTGGTCTTAAACTCAAAGAAATCCACTTGCCTCTGCCTCCCGAGTGCTGGAATTAGAGGTGTGCATAGTTAGGGTTTCTTTTGAAAACCCAAACCAAGTTGAGGGGGAGGGTTTATTTGTCTTACACTTCCACATTGTAGTCCATCATTGAAGGAGGCCAGAAAAGGAACTCAAACAGGTCAGGAACAGGGAGGCAGGAGCTGATGCAGAGGCCATGCAGGGATGCTGCTTACTGGTTTGCTCCCCACAACTTTCTCAGCCTGCTCTCTTAAAGGACCCAGGACCACTAGCCCAGTGTTGGCACTACCCACAATGGGCTCGGCCCTCCCTCGTTAATTAGTAATTAAGAAATTCCTTACTGCTAGACTTTATGAAGACATTTTCTCAACTGAGGGAGACTTTCTCCTTTTAGATGACTAACTTGTGTCAAGTTGACATAAAACTAGCCAGGACAGTGTTAGATATAGACTTTGGTGGGACCTGCTGAGGTGGGAATGCTATCAAGTTATGAAGTCTGAATTGTGAAAGCTCAACCATTGGAAGATTCTAGGAGGAAACAATGAGGGCAAAGGACATAGCATGAGGGCTAAGCAGGTGGGTTGGATGAACCTCAAAGCAAGCAAGTGATGTTCAAGAGTAAGACAGAAGGACCACCCATAGTACTTGGGGACAGAAGGTGCCTTCTACAGGAAGCTCTCCAAGGTCAAAGCTCCCCAGGCAACCATCACACTGCTCTGCAGGAAGATACAATCTCAGTAATTCAGATGAAAGTGAGGCATGGAGGGGAATCCCCAGGAGGAAGGAGAGGATTTCTTGTTTAAGCCAGTGTAACATGTACCAGTGAGACAGTCTTGAAGGAAGGAGCCCATTCAGGAACAGACAGAAGGAAAGAGCCTGCTCAGAAACAGACAGAAGGACAGAGCCTGCTCAGAAACAGACAGAAGGACAGAGCCTGCTCAGAAACAGACAGAAGGACAGAGCCCATGCAGAAACGGACAGAAGCAGAGCAACACCAAGTCTGACTGCAGAGAACTGCTGAGAACTGCATTAGTGAATGAGCACAACCGCTTGTCCCATTTTTTCTTCATTCAGTTCTAGGGATTGAACCCAGGGACTCATGAATTCTAGCACATCAGCAAATAGAAACACTGAGATTCTACCAGTAGTTCTCAGGTAAGAGAAGAGAAATGCTTCAACTTTGCAACCTATCTCCATGATTTCTGGATACACGGAGCTTGGTCAATGTTATAAGGAGTTATGAGCCTCAGTTTTCTGTCTACAAAATGGGAATGTTGATAGACTTAGCTATAAGAAAACTTATCAGAGAGCCCTTGGAGAATTCTCACATCCTAGCACTGTCCTGACAAGAGCCCAGTAGTTCGTAAATCAGTTTCTAGAATATTTATTCATTAACAATTACTTTCATTCAGAGATTAAAGTCACAAATAGTTTTGCTTTGTCCAAAATTATCATGACTTCTGAGGAAGTGACTACGTGAGCCTCCACTGACTTATCTGCCTGATGTTTCCTAAGGTTAAGGGGATAATTGCAGACTGTTTAAAAAATGTGATTCTTTAAACAGTTTTAGATTTGTTTTTCACTTAAAACTATGGGAAATATAAGGATCTGTCTTTTTTTTCTATCAAAGCATTGAATAACACAAAATTCCATTCTTAAAAAAAATGTAAAGAAGCCACTTGGCAAAAATTCCAAATTTTTAGGGTCAGCACTTCTTGAAATCAAAACAAATTCTCAGTTCATTCCTCTCTGGGCACTGTACCTCTGTATTAGGCAGTCCCGGAAGAGTCCAGGCCAAGCTCTGACCACTCAAGAAGGCACCAAATCTCCTTGCTTTAGGAATAAAAACCCAGCAGGAACCCCCACTGGGTGTACTTACTTGCTTGATTCAGCATAGCTATGCAGTCTTCAGCAGAAGTAAAACTTTTTGCCTTGCATAAATACTGTGGACCATGTGGCCTCATTTGAGACCCCGGGTCTACATCTTACAAAAATAACACAGCCCCACTGGAGAAATTATAAAGAACACAGGAAAGTATTCAGAAGGAAGTAAAAGCTGCCTTTAGCTGCATATGCTCACGTGTGTCAATACACCTAACAGTTTTACATCCACCTTAGGCTCTTCATTTCATTTCAGGTTTTTAGACAGGGTCTCACTATGTAGCTGGCCCCCAAATCACAGTCCTACTGCTTTAACACCCCGACTGTTGCCATTTCAGGTATATACCACCATGCCCAACATTCTATCTATTTGGAACTTTGTGTTTTATACCTTATATGTAGTATTTTTGTTCTAATTTCAAGTTTTAATTATAGCAAAAGCATGTGCACATTATCAATAATTTCCAAAACCACATTAGCTGCCTGTGTCATACTGTATCATTTGGATTTGCCATGGTTTTCCTAATGGTATCCCTACCACTGGCCATTTAGACTATGACGTTTTAGCCTGTAGTATATTATAATTAACACTGGTGCTGTGGGACAATGGTCTTGTACCCTATAAATATTTGTCCTTTGTATTGGTTTAATAAAACACTGATTGACCAGTAGCCAGGCAGAAAGTATAGGTGGGGTGACCAGAATAGAAGAATTCTGGGAAGAGAAAAGGCTCTCTTTTCTGCAGTCGTCACCCAGACACAGAGGATGGAAGATAAGAATGCCTCGCTGATAAAAGGTACCAAGCCAGTGGCTAACACAGACAAGAATTATGGGTTAATGTAAGATGTAAGAGTTAATTAGTAAGAAGCCTGAGCTAATAGGCCAACTAGTGTATAATTAATGTAGACCTCTGTGTGTTTCTTTGGGACAGAATGGCTGCGGGACTGGGCAGGACAGAAACCTCTGTCAACATGCTGGGATATCAAATGAGGACACCATGACCAGATCATTTATTGAAGATTAAAATTTAATTGAGTTTTGCAATATTCTTAACCTTATGTAAGGTGAGGAAGACCTCAAGTGGTACAGAATAGAGGTTGGCTAACTGGGTTTGGGCCAGCCCTAGCCAGTCTGTTTGTGGAAGTAAAGTTTACTGGATTATAACTAAGTTCTCTTGCTCTTACATCATGTATGACTGCTTCCTTCAAGGGCAGAGCTGAACAGTTTAGGTCTGTGAGACCTTTCCTTGATAAATGACCCTTTATTAAATCTCAGCACTCGGGAGGCAGAGGCAGGCAGATTTCTGAGTTCAAGGTTACCCTGGTCTACAGAGGGAGTTCTGGGACAGCAGGGCTACACAGAGAAATCCTGTCTTAAAAACAACAACAACAACAAAAAAGTTTTTTAAAAAAACTTTGTCAATTTCAGGTAAAGAATGCAAAATATCATCCAAAACCAACAGTCCTAGACTGTGTCTTTTCGTCAACAGTTGAAAAGTTCTAAATATTAGAATAAACTCTAGGGTGAATTAACATGTGATAATAAAAAAGAAAAAATAAGCCTAAAACCTCAAATGCAAACTTCTCCTTACAACTCCTGCTCTTCTGTTTTAAACTTTTAAGTTGGAATGAAGATTGGCAGAATAAACACAGACTCAGAGGAAGATAGAGCATGTATGAACTAAGCTGTAATAACAACTATCAAAACCACGAGGGAAGAGATGATTTATTCTGTTCTTGGTATTCGCTATGGTGTGAGGCAGGATCTGATTCAAGCCATATGCAAAAGTGAGCACAGATAGATGATGCATTTATCTAATTATTGTCTATCAACAAAAAATTAGGAATCAGATATTAAGGCTAAGAACCTGAAAGATCAGAGAAGCAGCAGAGCAGCCACAGGTGACCTTCTATCTCTTCTGCTCCTCCATTTGAAAGGGCTGAGATCCTCCATCAGCCCCCCTTACTACTTCCTGTCTCCTAACTGTCCTCAGTCCTCCAAAACCTCTAGAGTTAATTTTGGTCAGCTAGTGGCTAGCTCCGCCCTCTGACTCCAAGCAACCTTTATTGTCAGAATCTGATCAAAATATCACACAACAGATATAGACCCAACTGAGCAGGCTCAGCTCTACAACAGTGTTCTTACCATACATCCTCTTGACAATCTGAAGACACCTACACACTCCTTCTCAGAATAGCGTTTTTAAATGTGTAAAAAGGAATATGATTACCAAGGAAACCAATTATGTAGAGTAATGCAGAGTAAAATATGTGACTTTTAAACTAAAACATGAACTGATAAGACCTAGTATGGAATTTGAAAAACTACAGTAATTTAAAAATCGTGATGAGCCTAAACAAAAATGTAAGGTATCTCCACCAACTGTAGATATAAAGTTAAAATATACTTAACTTACTTTGGTTACAAATTCAATGTCTGTTAATACTACTCTGATTTAGTGCCCACATTTATGCTAAAAAGAAATAATATCTGCTGAAAGTTAGTTAAAACTGAAGTGTAGTTTTTCTTCACCCCAAGTTGGTTGATCTGGGGACATGTAGGCCAATGCTGTCTAGTTAAGAAACCAAAATAATCTTCCATGAGCTGACAGAAGCTGAGGGAGGGTTATTCTTGTCTTCTTAAGGCTGGGGGAGGGTGGGGATCTCTTAAAATAGTAACATCCAAGTACACAAAGAATTAATGAATTAACTTTATTAAATTCTAGCTGTGTGGGGCTAGAGTGGCGGTTAGGAGTTGAAAGCACCGACTGCTCTTGTAGAAGACCTGGATCCCATTCTCAGCATCCATATGGCAGCTCACAAGTATCTTTAATTTCAGTCCTAGAGGATGTAAGGCCTTCTCTGGTCTCTTTAGGCCCTACATGAACGAAACGCACAGACATACACATAGGCAAAACTCTCATACACATAAAATAAATAAATAAATCTTCAAATTGAGAATAAGGTCTGGAGAGATGGATCAGTGGTTAGGAGCTCCTGCGACACTTGAAGAGGACCTGAGCTTGGTCCTCATCACCCACAATGGGTGACTCACAACTGTCTATGCCTTCAGCTCCAGGAGATTCAGTGCTTTCTTCTGATCTTTGTGGGCACTGACATGTATGTACGTGTACACACACACACACACACACACACACACACACATTTTTCATCTATAAAAAATGAAAAGTTTTGTTTAACAAAACTGGAAGGTGGCCAACAGGGCACAGGGCTTCGGTAAACAAACACGGAATGAACAAGAACCAGGGGCACATGGGCAAAGGGAGTAAACCAAAGGCTCCTGAAGACAATGTGGGGCCCAGGGCAGCCTGGCCATAGATGGGGCCCAGGTTGCAGAGCAGCTGCAGCAGGCAGCACCAGTTTCCAGGAAAAGCTATGTAAATTGATACCACCCAGGGAGGCCAACTTCTAAAGGGAAGGCCCTGATAGTCCAACCATTAGATAAGATGAGATAAGACCACAAGTCCCTGAACCCAGGACTCACCTACTCTCCTTTTGCCAAGACCCCTAGACAAATGTCAGCCAATCAGGATTCTGAACCCTGGTAATCCCCTCACCCCAACCTCTACTGTGATAAAAAAAAAAAACAAACAAACAAACAAAAAAAAAACAAAAAACAACCTTACCCCGACTGGGCTCTCAGCCACTGTGCTGGACAGACAGAGCCCAGGCTTAAGTTTGAATGAAGGCTCTTTGCTTTTACATACAGGACTCGGTCTCCTAGTTGGGTTTTGGGGGACTCCGTGATCTGGGCATAACAGACAAAATGTGGAAAGGGTAATACAGACATGATCGGGTGCTCAGCCTTACCTATGATAGGTGAGACCAAAGTGAAGCCATCACGAAAAGAGATGGCACTCGGGACACCAGAGCCAGTGCTTGTGACTAGAGAGTCAAGTGCTACGCAGTATTGGCAGGGATGTGGGGAAATGAAGAGCCGCATGCCCTGTAGATCGTCACCATTAGAACCAGTCAGGGGTACCATGCAGTAATGCACTTCCTATGACTCAACACTCCCGACTGAACAGAGAGCTCTGCCAAGACATCCTTTAATGAAACAAACACGGGGATGCCTCCCTTAATCCTGTCAGGAGTACCAGAAACTGGAGACGACTTGAATTCCCATGGGGACAGGGCTGGATGCCAGTTCTGCAAGCTATGGAACACACACACAGCCCTGAAGGGCAACAAACTGTTTATACACAACATTCCAGACACACTCGGAACTAATGAAACCGAGTTAAGAAGAAGAGTTAAGAGTGCCAAGACGTTTCCTTAGCACAACACCAGCTCGGAAATTGAAAACACACGCCCACAGAAAACGTGACATATTTGGTATAGCACTTGTGTCTTGAGAAATTAAATACCCATGTAGACAAAGACTGACTTAGAGGTGAAAACAGAACTGTGACCCTCAGTCTGCAGCCACCTGGCTGTTAAACCAACCCCTGAACTTCAACAGTGGGCCTAGAGGGCCAAACGACTCTCTGTAATTTGATAACAATCAGTCCCAAATATCCAGGTCTCCATAGTCACTGGCAGCTTCCACCATTTTGTTCTCCTTTCCATTGGGGCCAAACACACACTCAGAGCCAATCATCATCTAGGATGTCCTGTCTTGTTAGTCTGCCCCAAACTGCCCAGGCCGTGAGCTCCAGGCAGGGCCCATTTCTACTAGGAAGAGTTCTAACCTCCTGTCTGCACTTGAGCCTAAACACAATTAACAATAGTCAGGCCCCTTAGCAAGCTCTGAGCAAAGAAAGCATTTCTTCTCATTTGATAAGTTGTTTATCCCCACCCTCTCTACAGAGGGTTGGGCATATTCAAATGGCACCCCTTGGTGGATGGAAGAGAATTGGAAAGGAGAACAGAGATCAGAGTCCTGCATATGTCCATTGGGGTCCTGGGTCACATGCCAAGAGATTGACCAACCGCTCATAGGTGCACAGAGCCCCACTGGTGTGAGGATCAGAAAGCCCCCAACTCTGAACAAGGCACCATTCAACGATTCTGTCTTCATCACGTCCAAATCCTGTTCTACCCCTTCCCTCTTCCTGGCTGTCACATGTCTGAACTGTCTCCAGATTATTCTTCGTTGGGTGGAGGCGCTCAGGGGGTCACAGGAAGGAAGGAGCAGCCTGGCTTAACTTCCTGCAGCTCTTGTCAAGGCCTCTGTCAAAGCCAAGCTTCCCAGGGAAACCCTCAGCAAGGGCCAAGGTCAGAGGCTTGACTCTAGATTTCCCTCTGGCCTGGTTTTGTCTCTGTTAGATCCAGTTTAAGATGGTGTCCTCCTTTTGAACTATTCAATATTGAAGATTAAGGAGAAAATCAGCCCCCACCCCCCACCCCCGATTTCATCTCATTCTTTTCTTCTTTTCCAGGAAAAATTACTTTTTGAAATTATTAAATCTTCTGTGAAGGTTATAACAGAGGACTTAGGCTCAGTTTAGCCATTTATTAAGATATAGGCTACAAAGCCCGGTGGAAAAAAATAAACAAACAACGAGCAGTTTACTCGGATTTATGCGCAGTCGGACTAATCAATCAATCTGTAAACACTATGCAAATGTGTGTAAACGCGAACGGAGCCCAGACTTTACGTATGCATTGTTATGTAAACGATCAATCTTGTTAAAGTAAATATTAATATAAAACTGACATTAAACACGAGTTTACACAGCCCCGCTGGTTGAAGCTAGGTTGATTTACACTAAAATGTAAATAGCAGTAGTGCTCTTTCAGGGGGCTCAGAAAACAGGCTAACTGGAGGTCACCGGGTGGTCAGTCCTGCCTGGTCTCCAGACCCACTCCTGGTGTGTTCACTTCATGCATTGGATGAAGAATTTGGGAAGAATGTGGAGAGGGGCTATCTGTCTGCCTCCCTGGCTGTCCTTGTTTTTGATCCATCTCCTTCAAGTGTTAGGACCAGAAAGCCCCAACTCTGAAGCGTTTTAGGATGTCATGCATTACTTTCTCTTCAGCATTGGTTGCGGTCTCAGAGCTTAGGTGTATTGTCCTTGATTAGACCACTGTGCAGCCCTGTGATGCGTGGGTCTCAAACCCCTCTGCTCAATGAATTCTTTCTTCTCATTGGTTTCTCATCTCCAAGGCTATTCTATTACATTTTGTGCAGTGTTTTGCATGTGTGTGTGTATGTGTGTGTGTGTGTGTGCATGTGTGTGTATGCACTTGTCTCACACACACTCTGCATGTAAAGGTCACAGGACTACTTGTGGGAGTCCCAAGTACTTTCACTACAGAACCATTTCGATGGCTCTTTCAAGGCTATATTAAACTGGACCTCTTCAGATTGGCCTCCTGTGGCCATCTACAACCAAATAGACTCCTTCCTTGGCTGTTGTCCGGGGGGCACCACCTTTATGGCATCCATTCATGTTGTATAAACCCAAGATAACACCTTTTCATTTACACATTTGCTTTTCCCAGCCTTTCTGTCTATATGTTATGGGAGAGCATCAATATCCAATGGGTACTTTACACTAAGTGCTGGCCACAGGCCATGTCTTGGAAAGATCTGATGCATGGATGGATGGATGGAGTCTGGGGCAAAAATCCTGATTTTATAAGTTCTGGACCTGGGAAAAGGCGTGCACTCTGACCCTCCTTGACTTACATTGAAAACTCTGGATGTGAATATTTGTTTCTCAGCACGGTTGTGATGATGAAACCAAGTTGGAAGTATAGCCCCAAATTTTGAAAACTATATAACTTTTCTCAGCTCTCCCCCAGAAGCTGAAAACCCTGGAAACCAGGGACTGTGTTTGTCCTCTCACTTCTCCATCTTCTTCCTCCAGCCCTCGCTACTTGAGCTCCCTTGCATTGCCCAGTGTTCCTTCGAGCAGAACGTTGTATGGAGTGTCCTTATGGAACATCCAAGGACGTCAGTCACCCGAGTTGATGCTAAGGAGGTTATGTTCAGGGTCCTGCAGGTGGAAGGGAGACAGGTGACCACAGGAGCTGGGGGGATGGCTCAGTGGGCAACACACTTGCTGTATAGGCACGAAGACCAACAGCTTGATTCCCAGCACCCACTTAAATACTGGGATCAAAATGGCAGTCCGACTGTCTGCCCAGTTCATGATCATAGAGAAGGAATCCCCAGAGAAACTGCCTAGCTAGACTGGTCGAGCTGATGAGCTCTGGACTATAATAAGGGAACCTGTTTCTATGTATAAAATAGAGAGCAGCTGAGGAAGACACTCGATGTCAACCTTCAGCCTCGGCTCACACACATGCATTTGCGCCTGTATAAATACACATGCCACCTACATATATGCATACTACATACACTTACATATACAGGCGAATTAATAGCTTAAATGACAAGAAACTTCTACACACAAATCAGTCCTAGCCCTAAAGCTCTTTAAACCACGTGGGCAGACTGGACTCGCCAAGGGATGCCTGTCCCACTGTTCACCAGAGTGCTTGCAGGTGTCTCTGTTTGTGTCGGGCTCGGGTTCTCAGAATGAGTAAGGCCCCTGGCTTACCCATCTTTGGTTTTCAGTAACTAACACCATGCTAGCACGGGTTAACTAGTCAGGCATTCTTGGCTGAGTGAACACGTTCTTCATATCTCCCAGCCCAGACTCATCTCACATTGGCTTTTTAAAAATGTATTTTTGTTATTATTATGTGTGCTTCCACAATGTGTGTGAGGGTGTATGTGCTACCGAGACTGTGGAGTCCAAATGACAACTTTGTGGACTCAGCTCTCTTTATCCACCTTTCCGTGGGGTGTGGAGATTAAATTCAGGTCTCCGTGCTCCTGTGGCAAATGTCTTTACCTGCTGAGCCATCTTGCTGGCCCTGCAATTCTCTTTTGGCGCTGTTTCTTAGAGGAGTATTTTTAGAGGTTTTTCTTGGCTCCTCATTTGAGTGGGGACTTGGGGCACACTGGGAAGGAAGTAAAATCTCTCTCATGAACTCTGTATGTCATTAGGCCTTCCTGTCAAAGTATTTCACGTTTAGACTGTGACTCTGTCCTTGATCAGAGAGGACTCAGTCCCCGAGAGCCAAATCTTGAGCCTCTCCTCAATTAACGGAGCTACCATCGCCGAGAAGAGCTCCCAGCACAAGCAGGGGCACCCACGGGAAGGTGCAGTTTTGTACTGTCTGTAGCTAAAACGAGAGACATGGAGCCCCGCGATCCTAAGGTGTCGTGCACAGTGTCGCCTTTGAATGGATCGAGGTCCTTTCCTGCACTGTCAGCTTCATTTCTCACCACCCTCCCCACCCCCGTGGAGGTGTTAGCACTCTGCAGATGGAGAAGATGCTCAGAGTCGGGCCACGGAAGCCATCAGAATCTTCTAGCATGAGTTCTTCTCATGCTTCAGTGAGAACCCAGGTATCCCCTGGTGACTTCGGGGTACCTCAAGGTTAATAGCAGTGTGGAGCTGGCCAGCTGGACGCCCCTAGTCGAGTGGCTATCATTGTTCTGACAGTCGCAGGTTCACAAACCCTTTTCTGGAGAGAGGAGATGTGAGCCAGGATGGGATTTTCCCTGAAGAATCCTTTAGAAAGACTGCCAGGACCTTTCCTTTCCACCTTGACGGTCCCTGGAGACAAACTGAAAGGACCTGCTTAATATCTCATCCGAAGGGTATTTGTGGAGCTGGCTTCATCATTCAGGGCAGGAAAAGGCCTTTGTCATGGTCAAATGGCTTTAATGTGTTTTCAATGCTACATAAATTCAAACTTGATGGCTCATTTATTTGTTGGATTGAAGTTTTATACAATAAACTAAGCCTTGGTATTTACTAATAACTTGTGCACTGCCCTTTGTTTGTTTAGAACAGCCAGAAGGCAAAGAAGTTGACCGAGTCCCTCATGGTCAATGCGATGTTCCCATGCTGGCATTTCCAGGGTCGGTTTATGGATTGGCAGGAGGGGCAAAGAGAAGGTTGTTTGTGGAGTGAGGAGGTAGAAGGGAAATCCTGCAGGTAGTTGCTTTACTCCAGCCTTGTGCTGACAGAGCTCCGCCATGGTGCTTCCTCAACTGAGCCCAGGAGCTGGAAATTAAGAACTTTGAGTGACAGGCTAGGCTTGACTGGTGACTTGTAGCCTGACCTTGGAAGATTCATTGTCCCCCTCCTATGCCTCTCTATCTGGCTCTCAGAGAGGAAAGAAGGCGTATAATAAATTCTGCTCATAGCTCAAGGTGAGCTTCCATGGGCCGCTCTCCTTTCAGAAGATCTTTTTCGTTTGCCCTTCTCTCTAACAAGTCTCTCTCACACAGTCCAGTGGATGTGTCCTTTCCATCCACTGAGGGCAAGGTTTCGATGTCAGAGGGAGCCAGGTGTGAATCCAGCACCATTCATATTGGATTGAATACGTTATGGGAGGGGAAGAAAAGGAGAGAGAAGGGAGAGGGAGGGAGGGAAGGAGGGAGGGAGGGAGGGAGGGAGGGAGGGAGGGAGGGAGGGAGGGAGGGAGGGAGAAGGAGACAGAGAAAACAAAAGAATGCACACATCAGTGTCACTGTGTTGTGGGAATACGTGACAGCAATAGGCCAGGTTGTCATCATAATACACGGCATTGAGGAAGTCCTGATTCGTTTTAGGTTTTTCATACAGCATAATATATATTCCTGAAGGAAAGAGACCATGTGTTTCCTGTCCATTGCAGCATCCAGCGTGAGACAATGGACCCATCTCCTGTGAAAGCTCATCTTTACAGCCTACCTATCCCAGAGACGATAATGTGTCTGTCTCTCACTTCCCACAGAGCAACAGCACCTCTGGGCTTGTTCAGGGCTGTGTGGGGGAGGAATTGCGGAACTAACGTGATTAGGCAGACTCTAGACATCGCTTGTTCTGTGAAGGGAGAATGTTCCTGTCAGTAAGGACTAGATGGCAGGATTTGCCTTCAGCACCTCCCCCTATCCACACATCTAGAGTCCAGGAGCTCAAGAGCCACACTGGACACTCAGAAAGTGGCTTCACAGATCAGATCCTCCAGTGGATCTCTCTAGGCCCTGTCACGCCTGTCTTCCGGGCAGTCTGGCCCTAGACTATACCTTCTGCTGCTAGGTGACTGACCCTCTCCTCCTTCATTGCTGGTAGACTCCTGATTTTGTTCCTGGAGATTCACATCTCCAGGCCACTTGGGTAAATTCAGATTAGTCTCAGGCAATCACTGTGTCACGGTCTGCAAATGTGGCCAGTGAGCGCAGCTTTTGTACAGGTACAAGAGACTGTGTGTGTCCGTGTGCGTGTGTCTGTGTGTCCGTGTGCGTGTGTCTGTGTGTGTGTGTGTGTGTGTGTGTGTATTTCATGTGACACTGGCTTATGTGTATGTATGTGTGAGTGAGTGTGCAGCAAGTGTTGTGTGACTATTACAGGTGATTGCTAGTGGGAAGGTAACATGTTACACTCCCAAATCTGCAAAGCTGGAGACCCAGGAGAGTTGTGGCTTCACACCCAGTCTCCACTCAAAGGCCAAGAACAAAAGCATCTCCATGCTTGGAGGGCCAGCCAGAGTCAGACAGACGAAAAAATGATGGGGACAACCTTGTTAGCCAATTATCTTTAAGGGGTGGGCCTTAGTTAAGGTGTGACTTTGCTGGGACCCAGGGAAAACGTGTGCACCGCCCAGGTGTGCTCTCTCTGGGCGATTCCTGTGGGACACAGCAGAACTTGGACTTCTCATTTCCTGTTTCGTGAGTTTTTCCCCTTATAATAAATAAAAATATAGTTGTTTTATCCTTTATCTAGCCTGGTTATTTCTACATTTGGCTCAAACATTTGGGCATAGAATTCTCAGCCCTGAATGCCCACACCGGGCTCGCCACGCGTTCGGCCCATGCTGCCTCTATCAGCCCACCTCAGCCACGGTCTGTGCCCGGAGCCAGCAGTTCATTTGGACTCCTATCCCCCATGTAAAACTTACCATCATACCTGATTTGCCTTGAGGTGTTATAGATTTGGACTGTGCCTCCCAAAATATGCATAGGTCCTAACATGGGTGCTCAAAAGCCTAATGTTATTTGGGATGGCTTTGTTAAAGTGAGGCCATCCCAGACCAGACGATGTCTTTAAGACAATCTAACTCAGGTTCTAATAGAAGGGGAATTTGGACATAGTGACCCATGACCCAGATGTCAGAAAGAGAGGCTGGGATTATGTAGCTGTAAACCAAGGAAAACCAAAACTTACTCAATGCTTAGAGGAAGACATTCTTCCAGAATCCTATTTAGGAAAAATAAAATGTCCTAAAAGCGCATTGACCTTAGCCTTCTGCCTTCCAGAACTGTGAGACAAGGAGGCAATGCATTTCCACTGTCTTTGCCACGCAGTTGCGGCCCTCTGCTAGGGCAGCCTCAACATAAACGGTGCGTGAAGGTTTGGTGTTACTGTGTAATTTTTAGATTGCAATGTCCATAAGGACACAGGGTGACCAAGCCATCAGAGAGCATCTGGGTCAGGGGTGACTCTGGAGAACTCCAGCACGAATCCACTTTGGGACTCCCCAACCGCTAAGTTTCTTGCAAGATCAGATAATGTGTCTTCTATTGTGGCAACCCTTGGGTCTGGGTTTCCTGACATTTGTAGCCAAGTGCACCTTGGCTGATAACTGGATTTCTCATTATTGCTCTTCTTTATCTTTTCTCAGTCTTTCTCTCTCTCTCTCTCTCTCTGTGTGTGTGTGTTGTGTATGTGTGTTGTGTGTGTGTGTGTGTGTGTGTGTGTGTGTGATACAATAACAGACTCCCATATTATCTTTTTAAAAGAACCGAATGGCAGCTATGCAGTTGAAAACCAACTGAGTGAAACGGAAACTCTATCAACTTCATATTTGAGATAGCATAATTAATAAAGCAGTGAATGTGACGATCAACCATCACACCTTCCACATGGCTTTTAACAATGTCCTCGGTGTTAGTTATCTCTCCCCTCTCTGCTCCCCTCTCCTTCCTTCCTTTCTCAGTGCTCTCCCCGTTTAAACTTCCAACTCCAATATTTGAATTCTGCCCTTCAGGCAGAATGATACTACCCATAAATTGATACTGCTAGGAAGCTTTCTCCCTGCTGGTGGAACTTCATAGTACTGGAAGGTGTTGCACAGGCGATTGGGAGAACGTCCTCAACAGTCTTACCTAGCTATGAAGCCCATGAGCTTCAGTATCATCCAGCGTGGCAAGATATGCCCATTGCTGCAATAGTGGTATGAGTATTATGGGGTAACCAAAACCCTTTCTGATCTGATTAAGGACCAGTCCACAAAAGGAAACATGTGCCTAGTACTACTATCTTCCAAGAACCCTTGTTTGGAGATCTCACAGGCCCGGGGGTGAACCTACTCTTACTATTTTGCTTCATAGACATAGTCTCAAACTACCCTCTAAATTCATATCTCTATGCCTGTAGATTAATGCAGTTCTGACCTCATCAGAGAAGCTTCTTTGGGCATCGGAAAACAATTAACACATGGGTTCACAGCTGGCCAAAATGCAGGAAATAAGTGATTAGGGAGTGCTCCCCACAAATGGGATATCTATAGCAGCACCCCCCTCAAAGCTAAGGAACTATCAAGAAAGAGGGTGCAGGAAGATTGTAAGGGCCAGAGGTCAGGGAGGAGAGGACAGAAACATTGTCTTCTGGGCCTGATAAGGACTCTGCACTCATGGACACAGCAACTGTGGTTGCCTGTACAAGTGTAGCAGATCCCCAGACCTCAGCACAACAGATGCCATATTCAAGGCACTGTTCCAACCTAAGAATCCAGCATGTAGACACCAACACTTGCCCAAACAAGAACAAAGAGCCAATCCGTCATAGTCCACAGTGCCGGGAAGGTCCCTAGATGTACTAATCTTACTTCTGTTGGCTTCTGCAGTTCCACTAACTGTTCTTGTTAACTGAAGGTGTCAAGCCATGATGTGGTTTTATGCTTACAAAACCAAGAACAGTAGGTCTCAGGGCTGCATGATTTGGGCAAGTTCCCCATGCAGCCACTGCCACAAAGACTTTCTCTTTGGCTCTAAGGGTCCATGTGCCTTCTCTGGTATAGTTACCTCACAACGTAACACCAGCAGAAGCTCAAGCCAATCAAGATGCCAACTTGGAGGGAATAAATGGTTTTGGGGTCCTTAGCTGAGGAGCGGTTGGCAGCAGATGGCTTCTGGGGAGACAGGGAATCACCTTTCTTTAAGAGCGTGGCCCCACTGGGCAGTGGTAACGCACACCTTTAATCCTAGCACTCTGGAGGCAAACGCAGGTGGATATCTGTGAGTTTGAGACCAGCCTGGTCTACAGAGCGAGTTCCAGGACAGCCAGGACTGTTAAACAGAGAAAGCCTGTCTCAACCCCTTTCCCGAAAAGAGTGTAGCCCCTAGGAGTTCAGTCATGCTCCAGTGGATTTCTCTCCACCCATGAGTAGATGCATAGCCCAAAATGGATTTGGTAGATTATTTTTAAAAATAGGATAGGAAGTTGGAAGGGGGTTGGGTAGAATTGAGAGACATTGAGGGAAGGAGAAGAGGATGAATATGGGTAAAATCCCTTGAGAGCTTGGGTGAAATTCTCAAAGAATTAACGTGAATATTAACACATATTGTCTGTTGGCTTCTGATAAGTCACTGTCTTATGCAGCAAGCACTTTAACCATGGAGCCGTCTCCCCAGCCTAAGCTGTTGCTTTTCCTAGCATGCCTTGCTCTCTTAGAACTACCATGCTCGTGGAACTGACAGGGGGATGGGGAATCCCCGGGGTAAAACATCTCAGAGTCCCACCACCCTCAGGGTCCTGGAGCTGCTGGCATGGTCTATTTTGCTCAGTTTTAGAGTTGATTGTATGTAGAGCAATTTGCTGAGATCTTCCCGCTGCTTCCCAGGAAGTCTTCCTTCTTCAGTATCATTTCATCCTTGACAGTCTGTTGCAAGCTGCTTGGCTGGCTCTGCCAACCACAGGCCCTCCTCTGCTGCAGCCAGCAAACATACCTAAGACAAAGCTAAGCCGTCAAACACTGTTGCCGCAACTTAAAGATCTTGTCCGGGAATGATCCAAAAGAGGTGGTACTTTCCTTTTTTCCTTCAGCACCCTGACAAGATTCTAAATGTCCTCCTGTTTCTTCCCTTGCAAGGGCTCTCCTGGCCCTTGACGCATTCAAAGGCTGGCTCTCTGGCCTTTCATTAGCTCGGGAAGGACCCCCATGTCTACCCAATAAATGCCTTTCCTGTTCAAGGGAGCCAGAGCCTGTTTCTGCCGCTTGCAAACAAAGGGCCCGATGGATGCTGCTTTTCAAAGGGTGTGCAGAAGGGAATCTTCTAAAGACTTCAGATAAGAGGCCAATTATTCACTTGACAGTTTTCGGGACTGCTACAACACACACAGGCCTGTGGGAAGCTCCTGCCCCAGCGGTGAGCTGCGTGCCTGATGAAATCCCACCGGAGGGGCCAAGTCTGCACCTGTCACCAGCCACAAAGAGGCTCCGGTTTTTATCCATTTCATCTGGAGAACCATCTGGGCTGGGAATCGCAGTAATAATAACAAATCATCGTCACCAGGTTTTCTCACACACAGCACGGCTTTTTTGTAGTCTCCTGTTTAAAATCAGGGCTTCAAATCAGCTGGCAAATAAGCAGCCAGCAATAGTTAGAAAGGACGTTCTGGACTGTCATGGGAAAGGATCGTGACAGGACCTGGGAATGTGCGCAGGGGGAGAAACGGCTGCTGGCTGTCTTTTCTAGAAAGTTAGGAGGCAAAAGGGGAAAGTCCCAGAAGTCTGCGGTACAAAGAATCATTCAAAGGAGAGTTGAGTAGCAATAGCTTCTCTGTTGCTATTGTGTATCACATAATTTTTGGCTTTTGTTTGCTGTGTCCAGAAGCAGGATGTGCTGATAAATTATCGAGCTTGCCTACCAAGCAGTGTTAATAGAAGCATTCCTTCTGTTATGGTAAGTATGTGACTGTGCATTTAATGAAAGCCATGTTTTTTTAGTCCGTATTTGGTTGCTATAACAAAATACTTACAGCTGGCTAATGGACAAGAAGAAGAGTCTCATTTCATTCTTCTAGATACTTAAGGATGTGGGGCTGGCTTCTGTGCCAGTGTCTCAGGGTGGATGACGTCACCGTGACAGCTTGCATTACAAGGGCAGGTACATATGTGAGATGTAAAATGCCTTTGGCAAGACAGGAAGCCAGAGAGTGATTCAAGGGCCGGGCTTACTGTTTGTATCAATAAGCAATGTGAGAACAAACTCAAGGTTCCCATGAGAGCAACCTTGAGCCCTCCAGTGAGCTCACCCTAAGGTCTGTCTCTAACAGCTTCAACCACCTTTCAACATTGCACTCTGCCGTTCAAGCTTTCAACACGCCTGTCCTTCCTCCAAACCACAAGGAGGCAAGCATGGTTTCTGTGCTTCAACCTTTATACATAATTCAAAATCGTGTCTCAGGGCTGGAGAGGTAGCTCATTGGTTAAGAACACTCACTGCTGTTGCGGAGGACCATAGGTGGTTCCCAGCACCCACATCAAGTAGCTCACAACTGCCTGAAACTCCAGGCCTAGGGCATCCGATGATGACCTCTTCTGGCCAATGTGAGTACTTGCATAGATGTTACCTGCATACATGTGTGGAATTCATACACACACACACACACACACGTCTAGATAAAACACAAATCTCTAATTATGTCTTCATTTGAGACAACTCACATTTTATGTGCTATAGACAATCACACAGTCAAAATGAACAATGGGAGAACATGAACATTAAAGGGGAGGTAGCAGAGATGCAGAGGGATGGAGACATTCACAAACTTCTGCAAGATGTGTATGCGGGAGAAGGATAAAATCTGTTCTCTGCTCCCAGAGGCAGGTCCAGGATAAGCTGAGCAAACCTGCAGAAAGACACAATCTAGTTCCCTATCCCGCTATAGAAAATACTTACATACGTTTCCTGAAAGTTACCTAGAAGTAGGTGATTGCCTTGTAATCCCAGTCAAAGGACGCATCATTGTGACAATAATTACAAATACTTATGCCAGCAAGTGGCAGAGTGGCAATGGCTGTATAATTACATGCATGTATATGTAAGTCTTTGCTCATTTACTATTTAAATAATCAAACTCAATACTTTTTGTCAGGTTGTAGCCTGTAATAGCAAATACGTGTTTTCCATTTAGAAAACACAAATCCTATTTATAGAGCATCCATGTGAACTTGGAGCATTATTTTGTTCAAGAATATTTAGGGGTTCGACATAATAAATTTGGAGAACTATAAAGCTCTTAAAACTTGAAGATATACTCACAAAACTGTAAAGAGATCAAATAGCTGACAACCGAGAGGCTGTCCCTGAACCTGGAGAAAAGGCCAAGGATTTGACAAGACAACAACCATGTGACTGTTGGTCTGAATCAGTAGAAGGGAAAATCCAGCAGCCATAGTCAGGATGAGCAAGCACAGCATAGAAGATGCTGGAACCGCGTGTGCTGTTTGAATCTTGGAGAGCACTGTGGTGTGCTCAGCCATCTAAATGATCGTAAGTTGCAGCAGCAAGAATCAGGACCACAGCTGGCAGAAGGATACCTTGAGGTCAGTTAGAAGAGGCATCTTACTGCAAAATGCAGCTCTGGTGGTGAATTTTGGGGGGAGCAGAGCATAGATTGCTTCTCAGATTTCTTTGCTCCTGCTGCTGGTCACCTTTGCTAAGGGCTAGCTATAGTCACAGCCTTTGGCACCACTGATGTGATTTGTCCATATGTTCTGGAATCCATCACCAGCAAACTGCATCTGGGCTCTAGAGGGTTGGGATAGAAGAATGAGATCACTACTCCTTGTGCTAAGGTATGCTGTATGGCAAACAATAGGTAGGTAAAAATTTTCAGGGCTCCTTAAATTTTGAGTACAAAGGTTTAAGAGAAAGTGATCTCCCTATATGGGCAAAGTTCAAGCAATGGTTTGGTCATAGGTGGTGTGAGAAGTCCTTCTGTATATTTGTTGGTTTTATTGGTTAATGAATAAAACTGTTTCAGCCAGTGGCTTAGCAGAATAGAACTAGGTGGGGAAGACTGACCTGAATGCTGGGAGGAAAAAGGCGGAGTCAGAGAGAAGTCATATAGCTCCACCAGAGACAGACACCGGACGTAACTTTACCCAATAAACCACAGCCACATGGCGATACACAGATTAGTAGAAATGGGTTAATTTAAGATATGCGAGTAAGCCAGAAATATGCTTAAGCTATTGGCCAAATTGTATTGCAAATAATATAGTTTCTGTGTGATTATTTTGGGTCTGAGCGGCCAGGAACGAATGAGCAGCCTCCCCGAACAAATTGGCACAGCCTTCCAACTACACACAGGAGATAAGAAAACAGCTCGTTCACCACGACCAAAAGCCCAAAAGGGAGTTCAGGGCTAAGCTGGTTGAGATTGAATTTGGGAAGGCAGTTTTCAAACATTAGTAGGCATCAGAGCACCTGGAGACTACAAGTACATGCCACTGCACCTGAGCCAAGAATCACTGATTCAACCAGAATTCCTGCAGGTCCCCAAAGGATACTGTCATAGTTAGAGTTTCTATTGCTGTGAAGAGAAACCATGACCACAAGAACTCCAGTAAAGGAAAACATTTAATTGTCGGGGAAGGCTTACATGTAGATAGACATGGTGCTGGAGAAGGAACCGACTCCAGATAGGCAGGCAACAGGAAGCAACTGTGTGTCACACTGAGCATAGCTTGAGCTTAGGAGACCTCTAAGTCTGTCCCCTCAGTGACACACTTCTTCCCACAAGGCCACACCTACTCCAACAAAGTCACACTTCCAAATAGGGCCACTCCCTATGGGGGCCATTTTCTTTCAAACCACCACAGAGGCAGATGATACTGGTGCAGGGTCCGCACAGGTCCGGCACTATGTGAACACCTGAGTGTGAAGATTCTATTAAAATGCAGAATCTGGGTGCACGGGTGTGGCAGGAGGTCTGAGGCACCCAGGGGCTAGCCTGGGAGCCAGGCTTTGACTATTTTTTTCACCCTGAAACTCTTTTATTATTATTATTATTTTATATATTACATCCCAACTGCAATTTCCCCTCCTTCCTCTCCTCCCAGTTCCTCCCCTCCCCACCCCCCCCTTGTACCTCAGATCCGTTCCTCCTCTGTCTCCCCTCAGATAGGGGCAGGCCTCCCAGGGATATCAACCAAACGTGGCATATCAAGTTGCAGTAACACCAGACTCGTCCCCTCATATTAAGGCTGGATGAGACAACCCAGCAGGAGGAAAAGGTTTCGACTGTTAAGAGACCACAATTGGTCCCCAGAAGATGCTGGTGATGGAGGAGAGTTATCTGTCTATGTTTCTTTCATTGGTTAATTAATAAAGAAAACTGCCTTGGCCCTTTAAGAGGACAGAAAATTAGGTAGGTGGAGTAGACAGAACAGAATTGTGGGAACAAGGAAGTAGAGTGGGGGAGACGCTTCAGGCAGTCGCCATAGGAGTCTCCATGCTTCTCCTCTCCGAGATGGACGCAGGTTAAGATCTCTCCTGGTAAGGCACCCCTCGTGGTGCTATATAAATTACTAAATATGGGTTAAAGCAAGATATGAGAATTAGCCAATAAGAGGCTGAAACTATGGGCCAGGCAGTGTTTTAAAAGAATACAGTTTCTGTGTAATTATTTCGGGTGTAAAGCTAGCCGGTGGCCGGGTGGCGGGACACAGCCCCTTCACACTACAGATTGGCACTCCAACGTGGTGACTAAATCCACTTAAAAACCTTGCCCGCTTGGGATCGGAAAGAAAGTTCTCTGAGACCATGCCAATGGCTCACTGCTCCCTTCCTGCACCTGGGCAGATGGCGGAATCAGGCTTAGGCGAGCGGGACAGCATTTGCGGATTCCTGCCGCCATAGAGAGAGAGGTGTTTTCAGACTGCTCTGCGCGTCAGATTCGGCTGTGACTTGGATTAAAAGAGTTTCTGTGCTGCACGCTCAGTCTCAGAATTAAACTGCTGAGTGCGGCTCCAATGTCGACTGCTGTGTGCCTGGAACTGTGTGCGGCTCAGGGGCACCAAATGACTGAGGCAGGAGCGGCTTTGGCTCTGCTCCGCCATGCTGAATTGTGCTGACCTCAGGCAGGAACTATCGTAATTACCATGATAACAGCGCAGTTAAGGTTTAGACTTGGCTATAAACAGGCAGTACCGTATTATTTTAAGAAGTGGTTAACCTTTTAAGAAATGCTCCTGGATAGTAAAAAATTACAGATTCACAATAGAAAAGATTCAGACATAGAAGGCCTTTAAATGGCTCACGTAGGCTTAAAAGAGAGAAAAAGAAAATATAGAGAATAAAGTTAATGCCTTAAAAAAAAAAAAGGTTAAAGTCTTTAAAGAGACAGAGTACAGATAGTTATAGATTAAAAGAAGTAAAGTGATAGAGTAAAAATAAGCCACGTAAAAATGGAAAATTCACAGAGAGTCTGGATTATGTATTTTGTTGTGTTTTCTTTGATTTTTTTGACTGTAAAGGAGCTAAGTACAGAGAGACATTTCATTATATGGGCTGCCAGGCTAGACCAGAATGGACATCTTAACGGTATGACTTCAGGATTTGGATCTAAGAACATGATGCTTTGGAAAAGAGTTTCTTCTTTTGTTTTCACAGAGGACGAGACTCTGTGGATTGCTTCTATCCCAATATGGTATGATAGACCACGCCCTCCTGAAAGGTTGCTGTGAACATCTTCAAAAAATTACTTCACTCAACTGCCAACTGAGAGGAACCTAGCACACAGGTTACACCATGAAAGACCTAAATAACAGCGCCCCCATTCAGCAGGAAGCAGTTTGGAGAGAAAAAACTGCGCCCATTTTCCCAAATATTGCTTATAAATGTTTTTTTACATTTAAAGGGGGAGATGATATAGATATGAATAATTTGCATTGGTATAGATTTTAAGGTCAAATTTGTTATATGTATATGTATTTCTGATTTTGATTAAGCTATTGTGATTGTAGTTCATTTTAAAGAATGTAATGTATAATTAGGAAATATAGGTTGTTAATGGATAATCATTGATAATAGTTAAGCTTGTAGTCATGTTATTAGATTTTCTAGATATGTAGAGATATATTTCAGTTAGATAGACATTCTTCATATCTTTCAAAGACTGCAGAATATGGCATTTAATGTTTTTAATAACTTAGGGTTTTTCATGACAATGAGACACATCTGCTCCTGGCAGCACCAGTCTACTTCAAGAGGAAGATGGGCATCGAAGAGGCTACTTATGGAGTTTGTTAGCCATTTGGGCAAGAAACTGCTCTTGGCTGGACTGTTGCATAAACTGGACACAAGGATCCCACAGAAAGAGGACTGCTGAACTTGCCTAAAGGTGAGATGGTCTTTTGGGGTTCCTGATTCATGAAAGAGTCTGCGAGATGTTCTGCAGGACACAGCAGAAAGTGACTGAACTGTCTTTGGAATTTCCCGCTTCATGGAAATGTCTGCTGGACACTATGGGCCTGAAAGCTGAAGATGGATGCCCCAACGGTACAGAGGAACTTTGGGTGACTGTCTAGGCAGCGAGTTGTCTCTGTCATTTCTAGAGTTTTATAAGTTACTTATTTCTTGTTTACTTAGGTAGCATTGTATCCTTCTGGAGTCTTTGATGGAGTTGAAGAATAAATAGATAGTTATAGATTTCCTTAGTTATGATAAAAGATAAAATAGATTTAAATATTGTAACTGTAATACTTGCTTGATAACTGTTTTGTTATATGTAATTTTGCTATGTTAAAGTTGAAGCCGTTCTTTTTTGTTTAAACAGAAAAAGGGGAAATGATGGAGGAGAGTTATCTGTCTATGTTTCTTTCATTGGTTAATTAATAAAGAAAACTGCCTTGGCCCTTTAAGAGGACAGAAAATTAGGTAGGTGGAGTAGACAGAACAGAATTGTGGGAACAAGGAAGTAGAGTTGGGGAGACGCTTCAGGCAGTCGCCATAGTGAGTCTCCATGCTGCTCCTCTCCGAGATGGACGCAGGTTAAGATCTCTCCTGGTAAGCCACAACTCGTGGTGCTACCCAGATTACTAAATATGGGTTAAAGGAAGATGTGAGAATTAACTAATAAGAGGCTACAGATAATGGGCCAGGCAGTGTTTAAAAGAATACAGTTTCCCTGTAATTATTTCGGGTGTAAAGTTAGCCGGCAGGCGGGTGGCAGCCCGCCGCTTCACACTACAATGCTGGGTCTGGAGTTGCAGAACAAATGCTCTCGGCCATAGAAATCAGGAGGCTGCTGGGTAGGAAGCTAGACGGTCTGTGTATTTGTTCCGCAGATGTGAGTGTCTGGTGCCGTGGAAGCGCTAAGGACACAGCAATGGACAGAGTCCTTGCTTCCCAGAACCTCACATTCTGGAGGAGCGAAGCCATGTTTACCGCGTGCTCTCCAGTCTCTTCAAGGAGTTTTCTTTTGGTTTTAACTTTTCTCCCCAAAAAGAAGAAATATGAAGAACCATAAAAGGGTAGACTGAACTTTAAACTCAAAATATTTTTCTTCTCATGTTATTTAACAAATATAAAAATTTCTGAAATGAATACATTTTCCTTAACGATATTCTTATATAAATACAGACATAGTCACATTTATTTCTTCCAAATAATTTCTAACCAAGTATTCACCAGACTATTTTAATGCTATTGTCACATGGAAATATGGGCACAGCCATAACTTAAACATTGATTTTTGAATTGAAGTAGTTAACAAATGGGAGTTGGGTTAGTATTTGGAAGAAGCAGACAATGTTTGAAAGGAGCCAACTGGGTCCTTTTATTTTTAAATATTTCCAATGCTTGCTAGTTTCTTCTTAGGACTCTAAGTAAGTGGAAATTCAGTACCTGGTAGACTCATGATCCAGGTGAGGAGCAAAGTTCAGGGGTCAAAAGCAGGGGCCAGATCCTGTTCCCATCCATCACAAAGCATGCCACTATCGTTGAGGTTTAGTAGCTTCATCTCAAAAAAAGAGGATTAAAAATCTGCCGTGCAGGGTTAGGGAGATGGCTCAGTTAATAAAGCACTTGCCAGGCAAGCATGTTGACCTGCCATGGTGGTGTGGCCCTGTAATCCCCGTGTTGGGAAGGCAGAGACATGAAGACCAGCGAGACCCACTGGCTAGTCAGTCTAGCTATCAGAGTTAGAGTGCTTTGGACTCAGTGACAGACTCTGCCTCGAAAAATAAAGTGGAGAGCAATTGAGAAAGACACCTGAAGTTCACATCTGACCTACTGACCTATACACACACATAGAGGATAGAGGGTGGGGAAGGAAGAACGGAGGGGAGGAGAGAGAGAGAGAGAGAGAGAGAGAGAGAGAGAGAGAGAGAGAGAGAGAGAGAGAGAGAGAGAGAGCTGAAGTCAACATCTAACCTATACACACAGAAGGTGGGGGAAGGAAGAAAGGAGGGAGGGAGGGAGGGAGGGAGAGAGACAGAGACAGAGAGAGAGAGAAAGGAGAGAGAGAGAAAGGAGAGAGAGAGAGAGAGAGAGAAAGGAGAGAGGGAGAGGGAGAGAGAGAGAGAGAAAGTCAACATCTGACCTATACACACAGAGGGTGAGGGAAGGAAGGAAGGAAAGAAGGAGAGATGAGAGAGAGAGAGAGAGAGAGAGAGAGAGAGAGAGAGAGAGAATACATTTTTAAGAATTAGCTTGCACAGTGGTTAAGAGAATGGATGAGATCACCCATGAAGACCCATAACAAGTCTCTGCCAATGGTAAATTGGTGTCGGAATGGACAAACCCCTCATACAAACATCAGAAACATTAGTGGTACACGAGACAGTGTTGCATTGGCTCACTCTTCAGAATAATCAGGGAATGCATCAGACAAATTGTGTTGAAAGAAACAAAAGCACTAACCAGATTTAAAGGAGGAGGGGGTGGGGCAAGGCAGGGAAGACTGAGCTGCAGAGGCTCCGGCTATAGCTTGAACAGATACCCTCCTAGGGTTGGAGTAATAGAATTTTACAGAAGCTACATGAAAACAGTGTTGGAATCTGGGATGCTTTTAAATACTGCTTAAAGTTGCAATACCCAAAGCTGGTAAAGTCGTAATCAACTGGTGCCCGGAAGGTCATGGTGGCAAATCCCTACTATCTTTCTCAAAAATAATTTGGCCATAAGGACTGGATGCTGCACAAATATTAGTTGTTTTACACTCAGTTCTTATTGTCCTTATTGAAGTATAAGGAGGGAGGTGATTGCTTTTATCACATATATTGGAGAGAATCCATCCCTTGAACGCAGCGGTGGTAACTTAAAGGATATTTAAGAAGGCTGGGTAGCAACATGTCCCAGTTGCTTGGTGGATAACAAAATTACCTTAAAACATACCAGCTGGAAGCAATCAATTTGCTTTGCACACTGTTTTTGTTTTTGAGCAAGAACTCAGAAGAAGCCCAAGCTCCTGCTTGGAGTCTGTCAAGGACTGTGTTTAGACCTCTAGCACGGCTTCAGTCATTGGCGGCTTGACCTGGCTTTCTGTCCATGCTGAAGTCATGGGAGACTTGATCTGGCTCTCTATCCATGGTGGCTCACAGTTGTGAACAGCAAGCTCAGCTAAGACATGGTCAGAGTTCCCTCCTTCAGCCTCTCTGACACGGCAGCTTCGGTTGCTCCCTTACCAGGTTTGTTTTCTTCCAGGGCTCCTGTTCCAAGAGCATCATGGCTGTTGGTGATCTCATCTAGAAAGTTATGTAGTATTATGTTCTTCTGGTCACAAGTGTGTCACTAAGCCTGGCCAAAACTCCAGGAGAAGACAAACTTCGCTGGCCAACGGGAAGACTGGCAAGGGAATGCAAGGCCTTTTCAAAAACTGCTAATGTGGGCCTAGAGAGATGGCTCAGCCTCTCAGAGTACTTCCTGCCCTTAACCCACCTCTAGGAGAACTAATGCCCTCTGTTAGCCTCTTCAGGGCACATACAGGCACATACACATATCGTGTGTGTGTGTGTGTGTGTGTGTGTGTGTATAAACATAATTAAAGCAAACTTATTCTTGTAATGCCTTTATATTACTTACAAGTTTTAACTGGAAACAAAATAACTTTTCCTTTTATCTCTTCACTTTTCTGTTTGGAGGCTCTTTCTATTTTTTTCAACTATTTATTTATTTGTGTGTGTGTGTGTGTGTGTGTGTGTGTGTACACATTGTATGGTGCGCATGTGGAGGTCAGAGAACAACTCAAAGCCGTTAGTTCTCTCCTTTGACCATGTAGGGTCTAGGGTTCACATTTGGGCCATCAGACTTGATGGCAAGCATGTTACCCACAGTCGTCTCGCTGGCCCTTCCTTTCCCCTTTTCTGGTTGGCATCTTCTGCACGCTGCCTGGACGTTTCCTTTAGGGGATCACAGAGTTCATTTGGTACATTTTCTACTTTCCATACTGCAGGGGATACTTTTGTTGATCTTTCTCCCACTGTATAACAAAGATCTCCTTTGCCTACAATTCTTGTATTGTTTCTCTGGCTTTCCCAGAAGCCCTCAGCCACCACCACCCCAACGGCCACCAGATTTCAGCTCTTTCAGCCTTTGCCTGCAGTCTGATGCCACGCGCTTTAAATTTTTTTATTATAGCAACCCCTCATTTACAGATTCCAAGATTCACTTTGGTTATTATCCCTGTGTGAAAAATTGTCTCCAAGTGTACTAGCTTAAAACCAGCATTTTATTTGGCTGGCAATTTTGAGCTTCAGAAATTTGAAAAGGGCTCAGCCGAGCCTCTTTCCGTTGAGGTCATTCATGCGGCAGAGGCAAGATGTCAGCTGGGGCCGCAAACATCAGCTGAGCTGATGGGACTGGCAGTGGGAGATGGCTCGCTCCTACCGGCAGGGTTTGATGCTGGCTGTCAGCTATGAGCCCGGCTGGGCTGTCCGTCACTGTGCCGGCATGCAGACTCGCGACTCGGCAGTCTCAGGACAGTTGGCCTTCTTCCGAAGTGCTAACATCTCTTGGAACTAATGTCCCGAAAGAACGGACAGGCTGAAACTTGGAGGCCTTCTCTGGCACGCATTCGAAACCGAAACAGCATCCCTTTGCTGTGTGGTTTTGGTTATAGAGAGGTCACAAAGTCATCCCAGCTTCATGTGTAGTGGGCATAAATACCACTTCTCAAGAATTTATACAACCAAGGTTAAAGAGAGCGAGAGAGAGATGATAGATATGGATGGGAGGATGGGGAGCAATGGACAGAAGTATATAAAAAGTAATTATACTGTTGTTGTACATGATTTTCTCTCCGTGTTTTATAATTTGGAAAAAAAAGGAAAGATAGAAGAAAATTAGGGATTCTATATTTCTGATCTGTCATCCAGGCTCCATTTCTGTGTTACCTTGGGTGTAACTATGAGAATCCTGTCAAGCTGGCTTTGGGGATTCAGCTTTAGGGGCGTTATGAAGCACTGAGAATTCAACTGTTGGGAACACGGAGGCAGCTCTGGCCCCAGTGGGGATGGATTGCGCTTTGGACTGTGGACCATGACACAGCACTTCAAGGACCACCTCCTTCAGGGTCAGGAAGAAGCCCAAAGGTGAAATCTACTTCCTCGCAGGAACAGGACCTCCAAGGTATCACCACACCCTGCTGCCCTCCAGTCCTGTCTGCTCTATGAAACAATTAATGGGAGAAATAGGTCAAACAATAAAACTGGACAGGGGGCCCAACCTGTCCGAACAGAATGTGCTTGCATTCAGCCCCTGAGGCCACAAGGAGTCAAAGCCAGCTATGTGTGTCATTATATACGCCAGCCCTCACCTACTTTGCTCTCCATACTGTGACATCCAGAGTGCTTTAATGACCTGTTTTTGCTCACATAGCAGGCCTTGGACAGCAGCACAGAACAAAGGCCTATCATGGGCTGCATTGTGGCCCCCGTATTCACATATTGAAACCCTCATTTGAAGATAATGCATTTTCAGAGGTCATTCAGGTTAAGTGTGCTTATATGCCTGGGACCTTATCTAATAACTATGAGATATCTATACGCTATGAGATGAGGGAGACAGCAGACCCTTATGTCAGCCAGGTCCCTTCCTTGTAGGAGCCCAAAGTGCAACAGCTGCAAACGGCAGCCTGCTCAGCGGTTTATCCGTCCTGCTACTTCTGCAGGTTGTCCCTAGTGACCTTGGAGACAGCCCTTTCTAGTGGATGCTCACATATCTGACTCCTGCTGTCCCTATTCTAAGCTCTGGCAGGAATGTGGGGTGTTCCTGGGAAGTTCCAGAGTACAGTGGCCTCTGTTCCCATCATCACATCTGCCTGTGACAAGCCATAAAAGAAGGAGAGTGCCGGAGGCTCCACATGGGGCCCGGATCAAGTTTTCACATCTTCAAGTGCAGTTTCACTAAGGATGTATATGGAGGCAGGAGGACTAGGTGGATGTAGTGGTACAAACCAGTAACCTCAGCACTTGGTGTGGGGGGGCAAGAGAAGAGGTGGGGAATCAGCTTGGAATAAATGATTAGATTCTATCTCAAAACAAGCAAGCAAACAAAGGACAGGTGGCTGAGAAGAGATTCTTGGATGTCTGTGTTTGTAAATGTCAGACGTACTCCTAAGAGGGGTGCCCTGGAAAGTGGTGGCCTTGAACTCCTGAGGGACTCTACCGTGTTTCCCACTCTTACCCCCACCAATAATTCCCACTGCTCACAAACAAAAACAGAGGCAGCCAAAATATCTGTCAGTCTCCTTCAGTGCACAGATGGAGGAAAGGCCATGTGAGGACTCTAGAAGGAAGCCAAGGAGAGAGGCCACAGGTGCAATCAACCCTGCCCGCATCTTACTTGGATCTCCAGCCTCTGTGGCTGTGAATAACCAAATCCCTTGGCCTCACCTGTCCACTCTGCGTGTTTTGTCATGGTGGCCTGAGCAGACACCTATGCAACCCTGCAACTTCCACTACTGTTCCTTTGGCATGCCCTCAGCAGATCTTGAGTGTTTTCTTTGTGGTCTAGCACAAGCCGATATATGCCATTGAATTCTTTCTTGCCCATAGTAGGCAGACTGGTGGTCCTCTCTGAAAAGGGAACTAACTGCCTTATAAACCTCCAAACCTGTGTGAGTGTGTTGACAGTATTCAGTTCATACAGGACTGCGTTCCATGAGTACCAAAAAGAAAGTTTTTGAAAGGACACTTTTGTATTCTTGCCTATTGAAAGAAGAATTGAAAAGACTCATAATTGAAATTCATGAAAATGAAGATTTGTTTCTGAGGCGAGAACGGTTTGCTTTTCCCTGTCTCTGCACAGCAGCGATAAGTGGGAGTGGTCCAGCATTGCCATAGGTGGGGTTAAAGTGGATGGTAGAGGAATCTCTGGATGTCTGCAGTGAGGCACACACAGGAGTTGAGGGAATGGCGATGCTTACAGCGTGTTCCCTGATGTCCAAGGGACATTCCTGCCACAGGGATAACGTCTCAGCAACATGGAGGACCAATGAGATTACTTAGAATATGGAAAGGCATTCTGGGGCACTGGCAAGCAAATCAGAGGACTGATTTATTAACCCAACTCGTGGTTTGATTTGTGTTTTAATTACTTTTTACATGGATACCTAAGATGGAGCCCTTTACGAATGTTGTGTGTGCCGTCCTAGGGGGAGGCCATGGTGATGGTATCTGCATTATTCCAGGTTAATATATATGTGCCACCAAAGGAATATAATGGTTAGATTTAAAAGGAAGAAAGAAAAATGACCCGGAATGATGTATCTGATTGAACAGGGTCACTGAGGAAACTAATACTTACCCCAAATGGAAAGGATGAAATCCAGAAGAAAAAAAGGCAGTGTGGAAGCTGGGAGTCTTGAGAAGCACACCGAGTGGTCTAAGGTCACCACATCTGCACTGATGACCTTCCCTTTCATATGCATGCAACAGAAAGCTACAACTGGAGAGATTGAACACACTGAGGTGGGGCCTGACGCTGATGCTGGACACTGCAGATCAGACAGCAAGGTAACTGGGAGTGTGGAAAAACACTGCACCCACAGGCCCTCCTCCAGGCTTCTTGCCGACTAACCTGTTTCCTACGTGCGATGCCTGCCCTTGGTTGTCAACTCAGGCTTGGGGTCAGACATGTTTAGAGTGGTTTGATTTTTCCTGAGTGTTTGTGGGGATTGACACGTGTGACAGAATGAGAATGGCACCCATAGGTTCCTCTGTCTGAATGCATGGTCCCCAGTTGGTTTGGGAAGGATGAGAAGACCTTGCAGGAGGAGGTATCACTGGGGGCTGACTTTGAGCTTTGTGCCATTCCCCTCCCCATCTCTTTCCCTCCTTCCTCCCTCGCCCCACCTCATGCTCATGCATCAAGATGCAAGCTCCCAGCTACTGCTCCAGTGCCTGCCTGCTCCATGCCCCTGACCCAATGGTCACGGATTCTAACTCTCAGATACTGGAAGCCCTAGATAAACTCTTCTTTCTGTAAGTTGCCTTGGTCCTGATGTCTTATCACAGCAATAGAAAAGTAACTAGCTGGGCGGTGGTGGCACACGCCTTTAATCCCAGCACTCAGGAGGCAGAGGCAGGTGGATCTCTGTGAGTTCAAGGCCAGCCTGGTCTACAAGAGCTAGTTCCAGGACAGGCTCCAAAGCCACAGAGAAACCCTGTCTTGAAAAATCAAAAAAAAAAAAAAAAAAAAAAAAAAAAGAAAAGTAACTAATATAACCCATGAAGCTGAGCAAAGGGGAGAAATCCACGCTGAGCAAGGGTGGCACTGTCCAATGGGCTGGAGAAAGAGAAAGGCAGTGTGGGCACACGCGCAAGTCCCCTCTCTTCCTGTACATGCCCACAGCACCTGGCATTGTTCATAGACTTTAGACTCCAGATCTTCTGACTTTTCAACATGAACTCAATATCAGGACCTCTCCAGGGAGCTTCTGGGGGTTTCAGCACTGCATTAGAACTGTGGAGGCAGATGGCTTCTTGGGTTGAGTAGCTGCAGTGATCTCTGTGTGCCCAGCATACACGCAGTCACTATTGGTCCATCTGCCATCCTGTCATATAAACCAACCCCAAATATCTCCTTTTGTAAAATACATATGCATTTTATTAGTCTGTTCTTCTAGAGAACCCTGTCAAATGCAACCTGAGAACCACCAAGTCCTTCAAGCATAGATCTGTGCTTAACTCACAAGTTCCACGTGCCTTTTGCTCTTTTTCCAATGTGTTCATTGAACTTTCTAGAACCCCTGAGAACAGCTTGTGTAATGATTAACAGCTAGGGGTTTTATTTCGTTGTTAGCTACAAGACTTTGGAACTTGGAAGTTATGTGTGTTGAGGTAAGCTATCACCTTCTAGGGCTCAATGGACTAACCACACACCCTTTTGGTAAGTGGGGCTCATCTACACTAAACCTGGGTGATGCCAAATCTGGGTCTCACTTAACTGATCTCCTGATGTCTGATACCTTGTTGAAATAGGGAACATTGACACACTTCTGTTTTGGATTAAATGATTGTAGGGAGACCAGCACTTCTTTCTTGGAGCTCAGGTAGATTTCAGGAGCCAATCCATAGCAGAGCGCCACAGCTTGCACACTGTCGAGTGATACAGCTTGAGCCTGTGAGAGACACTAGGCATGGATAGAAATAGCTGGGAAATGGTGGATGTCCTGAGGAAGAGCCGGGAAGGTTGTCCCTCGGTGACTGTTTAACTTGATGGAACAAAGATCACTATGCGATGGCTTAGGGTCACTCAAAACAGTGTAGCTGACTCTGGTCTGAAGCAGAATCCCTTTGCTGATGACCCGGGTCACCTCCACAGTCCTCTCACAATGGGGAGCAGCAGACGGTGGCTGTCCATCATTTTCCCAACCCACCCTGGAGTCTATTAAATGTGATAAAACTCCTTTGCCACCAATCTTTCTGCATTCTGAAACTTGCAGCGGAGGCTTAGTCAAGTCAACAGAGAGAATCATTTGAAATGACCTACTGTGCCAGGAATAAGCGTTTTAGCTACCGGATCTTGGGAACGTCTGTAAGTTCGCAAGAGGGGTAGAGAGCTGGAGACAGCATGGTAGGATTATGTCATTGACTATTTGTCAAGCGTTATGGAAATATGCCGATGTTTTCCCAAGCAGAGTACCTGGGTGCATGTCGGTCCTCCTTGCACATGCCACACCTGCAGTCTGCAGGGGTTGCCTTCCCTTGCCACTCCTGACAGGATTAACAGGAGACCTGTAGCAGAAATGAGGAGAAAAGAGTGGCATGCTTTAACACAAGGTGTCTGCATGTCTCCATGCTGGGACAACTTGGCCCACATGCCTCCCGCACTAACAGAGAAGCCAAGAGACCCCACAGGCTTGGCCTTTCTCCTTGAATCCACAAGTGAGACAAGCCTACACACCCTGCTTTCTGTTTTAATGGCACGATCTGCCTTACCTAAAAAGAAAAGATTAACTCATTTTTAACTGCAGCCCTCCTGCTTCTGGGCCAATCTGAATGTTTGTAGCTGGAAAAATGAAACTATTTTCCTAAATACTGTCTCTCTTTCAGACTCCACAAACTCATCCCACAGCTCCCCACTGCAAACCGAAGCCGATTCAGTCTCCTCCTGATTCTCTGCAACCCCAGATTCTGTAGACAGCCCCTTCCACAGCTTCAGAGTGGCCTCCACAGAACCCAAGAATTCTGAGAACCAGAGTGTCATATACGGTCACAGCAAGGTTCAGTGTGAATCTTCAGACCGCCTATGTGGTCGCTATGGCCTGGGTCTGACTATCGGGCTAAGAACTTCAAGTGCAGAACTGCAGTGGTGTCACGGTTAGTCTTGCTCATCAACTTGATGGCTTTTCGAATCATCCCAGGGACAATCTTTTAGACATGTCTGTGAGGACAGCTCTAGATTGGTCCAGGTAGAAAGGCCAACACTGTCAGTGAGTGGCATCCTTCCCCGAGTAGCATCCTGGGCTGAACAAAAATGAAAAGGTGAGCTGGGCACTAGCACTCGTTTCTCTCAGCTTTCTGAATGTGGACCCCAGGTGAGCAGCGGGTCCCACTCTCCTGTATCGTAGCCTCTCTGCCATGATGGAGTTTAAGCAGTATCTAATTCCTTAAACTCAATCTCTTTTTATTTGTACGCACACATTCCATTGGCTCTGTTGCCCCAGCTAACCCTGACAGATGTGCTTCCCACTCTGAGGCCTTCCTTATTATCTCTTCTCAGCCTCGCCTGAACAGTGGACTCTCCACAGCTGTCTGAAACACAGATACCTGGACGCTTGCTTTTAGATAGCCCATTGGGTGAACTGTGGTTGTGGGTTAGGGAATTAAGGTTTTAAAGACTCCCTAGCTCATTCTCAAGTACAAACACCCTTGAGAAATATTGCCTAGAATTTTAAAATCTGCCCAAGAACTGGGCTAAAACGCGTTATCCCATTTCTTAATTAGCCCTCTGCTGTGAGCCTCCCCTTGACGTGTCTCTACAGCTGGGTCACAGTGTGCCAGGTACGACTTTTCCCACTACTAGAAAAGCTCTTTAGTTCACCCTGTGTGAACGATGCCACTTTATATTGACACTAATTCTTATCTTCCAGAAGAAAAGCACGCTTTTCTATTTCGTTTCAGAGTCTGACGACAATGCTTTGATGTTGGCAAGTGGCTAGCTAACTTACATCGTCAGCTTCAGTCACAAGGAAAGTGGGACAGAAACAGTGGCTGCTCCACACAGCATTCGCTCTAAGAGTCAGAACGGTCCAAGGAAGGAATAAATCGCCTTTGAAGAATGTCTTCCCTGGTGACTCTTTGGGTGTCATGAAGCCTGGTCTACCGCTCTATTTGCACATGAGCAAAATCATACACACACACATGAGGTTATCCATTAAAGCCTGGTTTGTGTAAGAAAAGAGTGGAAGCCAGCTAAGCGTCTGCCATCAGGGACAGGTTAAAGAATTATAGTACATCCTAAAGTGGTATGCTATGCACTCATAAAAATGAATGAGCCAGTTCCTCCTGCTCGGATATGGAAAGATCTAGCTGCTCACCACAGCTGGCTTGGATCCATTCTCAAGGATGTTTTGCTAGTGCCTCTTCCTAATGTTGCAGTCAGAGAGGTCTTGCTTGGCTTGAAGCCAGCAACACTGGGAGTTATCCCTGGGGAATTTGCACCTCACAAAAGCAGGTTGTTAAACATTGACTCTAAACCCCACTGTCAGGAGACTAAAACAAAGTGTAGTATTCTACAGATGTGTAAGCTGGGGGAAGTTATGTGTGCCGAGAAACACGAGAGGGCTGGCGGTGTAGCTCGGCGGGGGAGCATTCTCTTAGTATTCATGAGGACCTTGGTTTGGCTACTGACACTGTAAAAACAAACACACACACACACACACACCCAGCACCGATTTCTCAATATTTAAACATAAATCAGCATATAACCTAGAAATTCCATTCACAGATATGTAATCATGAGAATTACAAGCATGTAGTCACACGGAAAATGGTCCACAAGTGCTTATATAAACATTATCCACAACAGCACAGGATGAAAATTCCCATCAGTGGATGAAGGAGTAACTAGGTTGTGACACATGCCTGCTAGAATATCAGTCCTCCCTAGAAAGGAATGAAGTGTCAGATGAATAAGCCAGACATGGAAAGACAAATACTGCATGCTCTCACTTGCGTGTTGAAACCAAGTTTATCTTGAAGACACAGAGACTAGAGCACTGTTTACCAAAGTCGGGGAAGGGTTTGGAGGAGGCAGGGATGGCAATAAGTGGGCCCCGTGGAATAGAGGACCAACACCCAATATTCCATTGCATGGGGAGAAGGCTACAGTTGACAACAGTCAGTTAAATATTGCAAAAAAGCTAGTAAGAAGGATTTTAAATCCTCCCAACACAAAGCAAGGACGTGTGTCTGAGGTGATACATATGCTAATTGCCCTCATCTGATTGTTACGCATTGTAGCCATGTCTCAAAATGTCACACCGTACTGCATAAAATGCATAATTACTACATGTTAATTAGAATACATTAATAAAAATGAGTGAGGTATTGACTAACGCTCCAGTTTGAATGACCCTCAAAAACACGTTAAGACTGGGTGTGGTGTATGACCATGTACAAACCCAGGCTGAGACAATCCAGCTATGAATTCAAAGCCTGGGCTGCAGAGTAAGCCTGCATCCTGGTGGTTTTGTTTGTGCTCTTGTTGTTGTTGAGAAAAGGTATGGTCATGCAACCCTGGCTAGCCTGGACCTCTCTATGTATATCAAGCTTGCCTCGAAGAGGTCTGTCTGCCTCTGACACCCCGCTGCTGGCCAGCATGACCAGGAAGAGTTTATTTAAAACCAACTAAATAAAACCAAACCATCAGCAGCAACACACACACACACACACTCACAAGTTAACCAAGAAGCAGTCCACTCAAAGGAGAGCGTAAAGTGAAGAATGTAGACACTAACGGCCACCTGTCAAAGTGCTCCGTCCGCACAATGAACTCATACTAGGCAGGTCCATGGGGAAAGCAAGCAGGGGCGAGCCAAAGTGGGGAGGAGGGAAGAACAGGAAGTCATTACTCAACAGGCAATTTTGGCTTCTGTAGTTTCATTTCCAGGATGATAAAAATGTTTTGATACGAAGAGAGAAGGGTGGGATAGTGTTATGTAAGCACTGAAGGCCACTGAACTGTACAATCTAGAATGGGGAGTTGCATGTTGCATAAACTTTATCTCAGTTAACAAAGCAAACCCCCAATAGACACTGATGAAGCCTCTGGATAACAAGACACCTGAAAGATGAGGGGAGGGCAGCTTTCTTTCCTATACAACTTTTCATATATTCAGATCTTTAGCTGTGTGTACAAAAGGGGATACAAAGGTTTATTAAGATCACACCTCTTCTATAAAACCCAAGGCAGATGGGTAAAGAATAACTTAACTGGGCTGGATAGATGGGTCAGAGGGTAAAGGGGCTTATAACCAAAGCCCAAGGACCCGAGTTTGTATCTCTAGCTCCCATAGAAAAAGCTGGGCACTGAAGTTTACATCCGCAACTCCAGTGCTGGGGACTGGAGGACCTTAAGGGCTTGCTGGTCAGCCTGTCTAGCTTAATTGGTGGGATTCAGGGATATAATGTGGAGAGGCAGTTGAACCTCTGGACCCCACACGTACACACAGGCATAAGTGCATCTGTAGACAGCTGTGCACGCACATGGCACACACTCAGGAATGAATTCACTTAGGATCTGTAAGCTGAGGTACTACTCCACAAACTCTCACTGCTTGGCCTTCTATCCAGTAAGGTGGGAGCATCTTTGGGTGGGTGGATTGACACCACCCTGTGAGTAGCAGATGCCACAAAATTTCAAGGATGATTTGGTGGCAGATTCAGCTGGGTTGACCCAGGAGGCAGCCAAATGTCCTTGGGTAGGCCTGGCACGTCTCTGTGAAACGTTTTTCCTCTGTAAGATGGGAGATGGTCAGACCTGCTTCTAAAACTAGCATGACAACAGAAGGGGAATGCCAAATGCATGTTGTCCATCGCTTGGCAGTCACTCAGCAATGTGAAGATCCTTTCCTGGGTCAAGGGGTGGGGCTGGGAGGCTGCCTGAGTGGGAGGCGCCACCTGATGCCTTAAGGTGGTTTGTTTGGCTGACCAAGTGCTAACAAACACGCTGCAGCTGGATCTTCTGATCTCTCCATTCCTTCCAGTTTTACAAAGCCTGACTGTATCATCGAGTGGAGAGCGAATAAAACGGAAAAAGAATTAGAGACTCCTAGAGGTCACTAAAGCTGTGATTTATTGAGTGCTCGTCATGGGCCTTGTATTTTAAAGGCATTATTTCCACCTCCTACATTAGCTCTGGAGGCAATGCATTCCAGTGCTCATTTCTGGGTGCTCAGAGTCTCGATGCCATTTCTGGTAAGTGCTGGAGCATGGGTTTGAACCCAGTTCTGCCTAGTAGTCTCCTGTGTCACACTCTGTCTTACAAACCACCCAACCGAGACTGCTAGTTTATATGGCCTTAGAACATCCAGAGGATCCAGATGACAGCTGAAGAGGCCCACACATACACACGAGATTGACTCTACCCTCACCTGAAAAGGATCCCCCACTTCTGTGTCCCTGCCTCTTTGACAGCAAGCTCACCACCTCCTGTGACAGCCCATTCCATTTTTAGATGACTCTAATTACTAAGGAGACTCATAATGCGCTGTTTGCCAATCACGTTCACCTGCTATTTTCATTACAACTTCATATGCCCCGGTGAGGCCATCATTAAGAACCCCATTACCTCCAGGACGGGCAATAAGGCCTCTAACACCATCGCCAAGCCAAGTCTCAAGCACTAGCAATGCAGATGGAGCCAGGAAAAGGCTGCTCATCTCACCTTCAAATGAGTCTATGACAGGCGATTATCTCTTCTGAGGGAAGACTATTCTGGATGGGATGTATTGTCACTCGGGACAGAGGTATAGAATAGATTGCAGAAGTTTAAAATAATCAGAGTCATGCGTGTCTGCAGCACAATTCCTTGGTTAATTGAAATGCTTAGGAAAAGCGGTGGAGGTGGATTTCCACTTCCTCCTGGTTTTTAGCCTCTCTGGCAGTTTTCTGTGAAGGACAGCCAGTCCTAAACGATTGGGCATGTGCTCATACCGCCAGCTTCCTCCACAGTGAACTTCCTGTCAGATCTAACAAATACTAACGGAGATTAAAGATGGAAAGGGCTGCGGAAGGGGGAACCCAAGGTCTCCCAAATGTGTGAGCCCCTCACCTGATTCTCCTCAGGGGGATGGAACTCTGCCGCTGTGATCGCGTGAACCACGGGGAACTAAAGGATGCCGGGTCAGAGGAGTGACGGGGCTCTCCTGGGATCTCAGGTGGCAAATAGGATTGAGAATCTTAGCTTTAATGAAGACAACAGAAATCACATAATTAACACGCACTGTTAACACCTCATTAGTCTCCCGGGGCTTAAGTTATGCTAAAAATAACCAACACATTTTGTTTAAATAAGGCTCTGCTACAGGTGTCCACGAAGTCCTCCTTGGCCGCAGCAGATCAAGAACATTCTCTTAAATTTACTTCACATGCTTCCGGGAGGCGCTGTCTCCGGTCCAAGGAAAGGATTATTAAAAAACAGATGTGGAAGCATGGAGAGGAAATGAGTGTTTTATCACAAGTCTTTGTGGCTCGGATTTGGAAGTCTTACGCAGCTCGGTTTCCCAGGCCACATGCCTGAGAGTGGAATTGCTCCTTCAGTGATTCTGCTGCAGCCACGGACGCCAGTCGTAAGCGAAGCTGGAGAGAGGTAGTTTTGTCCCTTGCGTTCTCATCTTTTCTGGGTGCGATTCTCAGCCCTGGATCCCATAGCATCTGCTTCTACACTCCTCCTCTTCCAAGTTTGGCTTCTGATCGAGAGAATTATAAGGAAACAGAGCGATGCTTCTAGATTTCAAAGTTTGGATATTAGAGACCTTTGAGCCACTAGGGGAGTCATATTTCCCGTTGGGCAGGTCAGGCTTCAGGAGAAGCCTTGGAGGATGAGGGGGCACATGAGACAGGGCATGGCCTCTATTTGTCTGAGGCCAAAGCCCCCAGCCTATACTTACAAGACCAAAGCGACATAAGACCAAGGAAGCCCCTGCTATCCAGAATCTTGAAGCACAAGAAAAAGACAAGTAAAGATGGCTACTTAGATGGGGCTAAACGTGAGGTGACTGTGGTCAGAGAAAATTCCTCAAGACACCCATCGTCTGGCTATTCCTCCTCTTTGCCCCTTTCACTCACACATGGCCATGTCGTAGGTGCCGAAGGCTTGGTTTACCCCTCCTGCAGCTCCTTCGCTGAAGCCCTAACTCGCAAATGAAGGGATTTGGTGGTGAAGGCTGTGAAAAGTGAGCCCTCCCCACCATGATGGAATATGGGAGACAGGTCCGTCATTCAATGACTCAGAACATGGTCCCTGTGCACAGAAGGGCCTGGGGTGACATCTTGATCTTGGACGCGGGTTTCCAGAACTTTGAGAAATGAACATTTATTGCTTACACCGTGTGGTCTGTGGCCTTGTCCTATAACGGGCTGACCTAAGACGTCACCTCAGCGCACACTTCCAAGCCATATGCTAATAGTTTTGGAAAAACTGTATCTCGGTGTCCACACATTATGATTGGAAAGCCTCCTGCATTTCTTGGAAAACTAAGACGATTGCTGGGAGTGTCGGATGATGGTCCAGACTTCTGCGTCTGAGCTAAGAGAGAAATGCGATGCTGCTTTTTTTAAAAAAAAAATTTCTTGTTCTTGCTTTTTTCTTTGCATGAAAATAGAGACACCATCTACTCCCATGGGGTCTCAGCAGCAAAACCCCGTGTTTCAAGGCTGACTGTGCTGGCCAAGGGAAGTCCCAGCTTAACTGTGTGTCACTGACCATTGCACGATCCTACAAAGTCACAGCCAGCACTGAAGGGAATTTCCCAAGTAGCCCTCAACCAAAAGCATTGCATTCATGCCCAAACCACAGCAGACAGAATGCTTCCGCTCTTGAGCTGAGGACTGCAGCTTCTTCAGAGCAGGGCCATTGACCGTATGGCTCTACGGGAGGAAAGAAAAAGGAATCCTTCTGCAAGCACACTGGAGGGTGTTTACACAGACCTGTGCAATAGCCTAGTAGAGGTTAAAAAAAGAAAAAAAGAAAATATTGTTGGTGAGAATCTTCTTTGACTGAATTCAGAAAACTTAGATTGAATGAATGAGTGTGTTTATATGGGGGTGGGTGGGGGTGTGGAGGAATGGGTGGGCAGGTGATCCATGAACCACTACGATGGGCAGAGAGAACACAATGTGCCCAGGTGTTTTGTAGATGACTAAGAACAAGAGGAAGTCTGTGAATGCTGAAGAAGCAGGGATGACGATGGATGAGCAGGTCCACACAGAAACATCTCCTGTAGCTGGGCCTCGCCAAGACTTTCCTCAACCCGTGTAGAACAGAAGCACACACAATTTGACTTCACTGTGGCTGGTGGCATCGTTGGAGTTTGGGGGCCTTTCTGTTCTTGGGTAATTGTCAGTGCATTAATTCTGTGGGATAAGTTTGCCTACTCCAACTAATCTTGTGTCTTTATACTCTCCCAAATTAGAGAACTTCCAGGATACATCAAAGGCCTAAAGGTAAACATCGGAACCAGGGTGGCAGCCAACGCTGGCCACTTACCTAACACGTTTCCTCCTCCCTTCTTAGCAAAGGAAACTTCATTTTGTTCTGGGAGCAAAAGAAGGCTTGCCCTGTCAGGCTCTTATTTATGCGGCTGCCCTGTGATGAATTTCTGGCCACAAGAAGCCGAAATATCTGGGAGCCAGGATGTTACCTTCCCTTTACCCTCCCAGAAATGGAGTACAGCCTGTGTGCTGCCAACGTGAGCCCTGCCAGCACAACAGGGCCCTCCTGCTGGCTCTAGACTTTGTTTATGTGACGACTGACCAAGTGTCTCAGAAACTTCTTGCCATAGTTTCCATTGTTTTCAGCCAAAAGCATTCCTGGCAGACATTCTTGGGTTGATCCTACTGTAAACTTCAGTCTGGGATCTGGTGCCCAGAGTGGGTAGAAGAAAAAGCCTTCTTTATTGAATATTGCCTTTATAAAGGCCAGTTCCTCCCAGGATAAGAAAAATTGTATTCTTTTGGGCCTCAGATCCTGGCTAGAATCACATTTTTTTAATCAAACCACAGAGTAGGAAGCCCGGAGGTTTAAATTTTTTTTTTTTTTTTAAAAAAAGCAAAGATATGCAGAAACATCTGGACCTTCTTTCTTCCATCTCTTGGCTGAGCCCTCCTAGCCAATTGAAGTAGATTCATCGGGAACTTTCCTTGGGGACTTCTGCCCTAAGCCCTGTGGTAAAATATGAATGAAACGTTATGAAGGAAAGGCAAGGAACTGTCAAGCTCTGCACGATGATGATGATGATGATGATGGTGATGGTGATGGTGATGATGATGATGATGGTGATGGTGATGGTGATGATGATGATGATGGTGATGGTGATGATGATGATGATGGTGATGGTGATGGTGATGATGATGATGATGGTGGAGGTGGAGGTGGTGGTGATGATGGTGGTGGTGGTGGTGGTGGTGGTGATGGCAGCAGCAATGGCAGTGGTGAGAGTGGAAGCCGGGAACACTTTCTGGCTGCTGTTTGTGAAAGAAACAAGGCTTGGTTTCTTCTCCAGTCAGCTAGCATTTAAGCTTCCAAATGAATGGTTGAATTTATTCATCATCCCTCCCCTGGTCTCATAGCAGGAAGCAATTAAAGTGTTCAAAGTGCCTCAACAGCCCAGGTGAAAACCGGAGTGCGTTAACAAACCATTCCTCCTTGCCCTTTGAGTTCACAAAGCTATCTTCAGTGTGCCTAAGGGCAGTGCCGAGGGAATCCCAAACTCCCAACAAGTGGGAAGGAAGAGACTCTGATCCAAGAACTAACAAGACTCAGTCGTGAACTGTCGTCATGAGCGGCCTCCTTTTCAGTGTGGGGTTGGTGCTCTCAAGAATTTCAGAGCTGGTTCCTCCCTGAGAACAGGTGTAAAAATGGAGAACGGAATCATGTGATCATCAGAGCCTCCGATAAATTAGCCATAGAGCATCTCAACAAGACAACACAAGAGTCTTACAGGTCCTTGAGTCTCTGCTGATTCTGGTTCATTCTTGGGAGTGAATTCCACCCACCCCCAACCTGACATGCACCTGCTGGTTCACAAGCCAATATGGGATCGCATGTCGGATGCACAGAGGACATAGTCGGCAGGGTTGGAAGCCTCTTGGCCGTCACACAGAAGACAGAGCAGAGCAATCCGCTTTCTTTGGAGGGCACTGCCATTCCCTATCCCTGTGATTCCTGTGAATGGGCCTTTAACACACAGCAAAATCCCTGTGCCCCCCCACCCCCGCCATCAACAATACAAACAGCTTCCAGAAGGCTTGGCATAGGGTTGTCAGAAATAGTGGAAGGCATAGAGTTATTTAATAGAAGACCCTAGAGTTTTTGATTGTGTGAACCAATGAGATCGCCCTTTTTGCTGAAGTTGGCACAAGTTTGCCATTCTATCTCTTGCCACTTTAGCAGAGCCAGCTAACACACACACACACACACACACACACACACACACACACACACACACGGCCACAAGGTTTGGGTCCTGAAAAGAGGAAACAGACATCTTTATGGAAATTCACCTGTAGGTTGGGGATGGCTGGAGAACTTCAGTTTGGATTCCCCAGAACCCAAACATGTGGGCGTGGCCATCCACACTGTTATCCTTGCACTGGGCGGCTTCTGAGTTGTAGGAGGATTGCTGGGGATTGCTGGCTGCTAGCCTAGCTTGTTCAGTGAGATACCCCATCTCAAGGGAAGAAGGAGGAAAGCGAGAGAGCAGGACCCCTGGGGTGGGCAGTGGGCACTTGCATTCATCGGTTTCAACACCACAGCCCGAGAACTCTCTTTTCACCAAACCGATTTATAAAACAAATTATCTTAAAAGAAAGGAGGTACTAAAATTACCCAATGTGGTGGTTGCCATGTGCTAAGCGCTTTCTTTTGTTACATACATTAGCTCACTTAATTATGAAGTTCTCTGCTTATGTTGATTAATTTGATTACTGTGCAGTGGTGGGTTTTGTTTTGTTTTGTTTTTCATGTGTGGGAACAATGTGACTTGGAGCACATGAAGGCTGTGTGGGAACTGCCAAGCTGGTTTACCTGAGGTCAGGTGGAACTCATACAGAATGAGATGTTCCCAACAAGTCTCTGGCATTTGAAGACGTGGTCCCCAGGTGGTGGCTGTTTGGGAAGGATTAGAAGGTGAGGCGTTGCCTTGTTGGAAGATGTATACCTACTACCAAGCTCCCTGCCATTATGGGGATGGACTCTTGCCCCCACTGGAACGGAAAGCCCCCATAAACCCTTTCTTCTCTAACTTGCCTTGGTCATGATATTTTATCACAGCATCAGAATGGTAACTAAGACACTGTGTGCTAATGTATGTGTGTGTCCATGCATATGGGGGTGTACCTATGTATTTTCTGTATGTGCTGTGTGTACACAAATCTGGGGTCCAGTGGTTAACCTTAGAATGTTACCCACTTTGTGTGTTTGAAACTGGTACCTCCCTGGGACCTAGGGCTCACTGATCTGGTTAGGCTGACTGGCCAGCAAGTACTGGGCATCTATCTGTTCCTGCTTCCCCAAAGCAGGGATTTCAAGCACATACTATACCACGTTGGCTTTTTTTATGTGGGCTCTGGGACTCAAACTTAGAACCCCATACTTATTATTGCAAGCATCGTAATGACTGAGCTGTATCCCAGTCCTGATCCCAGACTTGAGATCTCCATCAGAGACCTCTGAAGAGTGAATTCAGATGATGCCCTTGGGAACTGATTGGGGACTCAGCAAGACAGTCATCCCACCAATGAATAAGAAGGCTTTTCTCAACATGGAAGACTCTTTCTCATTGGAAGTCTGATCTCAAATTCTGCAAGACTGAATTTTAAGGATCAATGGCACATAATACAAAATTCCATTTGAATAACTTGCCTGGAAAAGATTTGAACTTGAGGTCGTCTTCAGGCCAGTGAGGCCAGCCTAACATCTGCCTATCTTCCTGTTTGGCTCATGTTTACAAGATGTCCTGCTTTTCAAATTTTTTGAGATATAAATTATAAGCAGTGACATGCATGATCTTTGATACGTAAGCATTCAAAATGTAGAGTGGCTCCTTCCCCCTCGCTCTCTCTCTCTGGAAGCCACTACTCTGGTTTCACTGGCCAGGTGGCTTATTCTCTAACATCATATAAGTGAAAAAGAGCCAAGCCTTCTTAACTTCAGAGCCATCCCTCAGCCCCCTACTAGCCCTTTTAATAGTTTTAAAATATAAAATAATTTGCTTTCCTTCTCATCTCATGTCAGATGTTTTGATTTCTCTCTCTTCCTTTAATCAGCCTTGCTTGACTTTTTAACAGTTTCATCAACCTTTACAAATAACCCACCATGGACTTTTAGAAATATCTATCATGTTTTTTTCTGTTTGATTTATATTTCATCTTTCTGTTTGGCTTATTGGTTTATGTTCTGGATTACCTCTCTCCATCTGTATACATGTGATGTTTGCGCCTATGTATTTATTCGTTTACTTATGACTGTTCCTTAATATCTAACTTTTCTACTTTTTAAATATAGGCATGTGCACTAACATTGTGTATCTTCCCCTAAGAGCTGTTTGGGGTCTGCCCTGCAGGTTCTGATAAGCTGCTTCCATTCTTTGTCTCACAGGAACGTCTCCTTGTTTCCCTGTGGCTCCTTCCATTTGGTTCCCATGTATTTAGGGATTTTCTAAACAGCTCATTGATTTCTATTTCATCCTCTTTGCAATTAGGTGATGGTGTGGGAGGTCCTTCTATCTATGGTTTGCTTTTATTGGTTAATGAATAAAGAAACTGCCTTGGACCTATAGCAGGGCAGAACTTAGGCGGGAAAGACGAAACTGAATGCTGGGAGGAAGAAGGCAGAGTCAGAGAGATGCCATGGATCTACTGCCGGAGACAGACGTGCTGAAACTTTGCTGGTAGGCCACGATCTCGTGGTGATATACAGATTAATAGAAACGGGTTAAATTAATATGTAAGAGTTAGTCAATAAGAAGTTAGAGCTAATGGGCCAAGCTGTAATTTAATTAATACAGTTTCTGTGTGATTATTTCAGATCTAAGCTAGCTGGGTGGCCGCAAAGAACAAGCAGCCTCCTACCAACAAGGTGATACCTCTTAGGCCTTAGTGAACCTAATGTTTTGGCCTAGCATAGGATCTGTTGTGATGAGGTCACTGTAACCTTGAGAACTGCTTATCTCAAAATTATTGGTAATATACCCAGTTGTGTGGATTGATAACTTATTCAGTCCATCTATGTTCAGGTTGTTTTTCACATGAACTAATAAAGCTTTTTTTTAAAAAAAAAAATTTATGTTCAATTCTGATTTTGGATTTTGTCCTGTCTTTAGTTTTTATGGGTTTTCAATTAATATATTCTAAGCTTTTACCATTACATATTTAAGATTTTGAGTGTTACAATGCCTTTCTAGTGACCATGCCTTTTTATCATTGTGCCATGTCTGGTTGTGACTACGGCAGTGTCTTGGTACTTATTCTGACTGATATTAATCTATTAACACACACAGCCTCCTTACACACTAAAACTTTCCTTCCTTTACTGCCAATCTGTGTCTTATATTTGATGTTTCTCTCTAAAATACAGCAAAGAATTGCTTTGTTTTCCAAGCTGAGAATGGGCCACCTGACTGTTGGGAGCAGTGAGACCCCAGATCCTGATTTTTTTGTAATCCCCTGATCTGAGTGCCTACAGCTGCTCTCAGCATGAGACCTTCAGGAGTTCCTGATGGCAGGAGAGTGGTTTCTGGTGGGTTTGGCTGGGGCGTGGCTATCTCTATATAAACACAACGGGGGGGGTGATGGAGGAGTGTTTATGTGTTACTTTCATTATTAATAAAGAAAACTGCCTTGGCCCTTTAAGAGAACAGAAAATTAGGTAGGCGGAGTAGACAGAACAGAATTGTGGGAACAAGGAAGCAGAGTTGGGGAGACGCTTCAGGCAGTCTCCATAGGGAGACTCCATGCTGCTCCTCTCCGAGATGGACGCAGGTTAAGATCTCTCCTGGTAAGCCACACCTCGTGGTGCTACCCAGATTACTAAATATGGGTTAAAGGAAGATGTGAGAATTAGCCAATAAGAGGCTGAAACTATGGGCCAGGCAGTGTTTTAAAAGAATACAGTTTCCATGTAATTATTTCGGGTGTAAAGCTAGCCGTTGGCCGGGTGGCGGGACGCAGCCCCGCCGCTTCACACTACAGATTGGCACTCCAACGTGGTGACTAAATCCACTCAGGTTTTTAACCTGAGAGGGCTTTAAATAAAGGAGAGAGAGTTTAACACAGCTTTCTGCTGTTTGCCTGGACGTGCCGTAGAGAGATTTTCTGTTTCTGCAATAGCGGCAGAGAAAAGCTGAGTCATTTTAAAACGCGGCTTCCTGGTGCTGTGCTTCCAGTGCAAATTCTGGCTATAAACCATTTCAGTGGCTTTTATGGACTGGATGTTTGTGTGTCCGCTTGGGATCGGGGGAAAAAAAGTACTCTGAGACCATGCGGATGGCTCACTGCTCCCTGCCTGCACCTGGGCAGATGGCGGAATCAGGCTTAGGCGAGCGGGACAGCATTTGCGGATTCCTGCCGCCATAGAGAGAGAGGTGTTTTCAGACTGCGCGGTGCTCTGCGCGTCAGATTCGGCTGTGACTTGGATTAAAAGAGTTTCTGTGCTGCACGCTCAGTATCAAAATTAAACTGCTGAGTGCAGCTCCAATGTGGACTGCTGTGTACCTGTAACTGTGTGCAGCTCAGGGACACCAAATGACTGAGGCAGTAGCAGCTCTGGCTCTGCTCCGCCATGCTGAATTGTGCTGAGCTCAGACAGGTCTATCGCAATTACCATAATAACAGCGCAGTTAAGGTTTAGACTTGGCTGTAAACAGGCAGTACCGTATTACCTCTACCTGGCGCAACTTAAGATTTTAAGAAGTGGTTAACCTTTTAAGAAATGCTCCTGGATAGTAAAAAATTACAGATTCACAATAGAAAAGATTCAGACATAGAAGGCCTTTAAATGGCTCACGTAGGCTTAAAAGAGAGAAAAAGAAAATATAGAGAATAAAGTTAATGCCTTAAAAAAAAAAAGGTTAAAGTCTTTAAAGAGACAGAGTACAGATAGTTATAGATTAAAAGAAGTAAAGTGATAGAGTAAAAATAAGCCACGTAAAAATGGAAAATTCACAGAGAGTCTGGATTATGTATTTTGTTGTGTTTTCTTTGATTTTTTTGACTGTAAAGGAGCTAAGTACAGAGAGACATTTCATTATATGGGCTGCCAGGCTAGACCAGAATGGACATCTTAACGGTATGACTTCAGGATTTGGATCTAAGAACATGATGCTTTGGAAAAGAGTTTCTTCTTTTGTTTTCACAGAGGACGAGACTCTGTGGATTGCTTCTATCCCAATATGGTATGATAGACCACGCCCTCCTGAAAGGTTGCTGTGAACACCCTCAAAAAATTACTTCACTCAACTGCCGACTGGGATGAACCTAGCAGACAGGTTATACCATGAAAGACCTAAATAACAACGCCCCCACACAGCAGGAAGCAGTTTGGAGAGAAAAAACTGCGCCCATTTTCCCAAATATTGCTTATAAATGTTCTTTTACATTTAAAGGGGGAGATGATATAGATATGAATTTGCATTGGTATAGATTTTAAGGTCAATTTTGTTATATGTATATGTATTTCTGATCTTGATTAAGCTATTGTGATTGTAGTTCATTTTAAAAACTGTAATGTATAATTAGGAAATATAGGTTGTTAATGGATAATCATTGATAATAGTTAAGCTTGTAGTCAAGTTATTAGATTTTCTAGATATGTAGAGATATATTTCAGTTAGATAAACATTCTTCATATCTTTCAAAGACTGCAGAATATGGCATTTAATGTTTTAATAACTTAGGGTTTTTCATGACAATGAGACACGTCTGCTCCTGGCAGCACCAATCTACTTCGAGAGGAAGATGGGCATCGAAGAGGCTACTTATGGAGTTTATTAGCCATTTGGGCAAGAAACTGCACTTGCCTGGACTGTTGCATAAACTGGACACAAAGAACCCGCAGAGAGAGGACTGCTGAACTTGCCTAAAGGTGAGATGGTCTTTCGGGGTTCCTGATTCATGAAAGAGTCTGCGAGACGTTCTGCAGGACACAGCAGAAAGTGACTGAACTGTCTTTGGAATTTCCTGCTTCATGAAAAAGTCTGCTGGACACCATGGGCCTGAAGGCTGAAGATGGATGCCCCAACGGTACAGAGGAACTTTGGGTGACTGTCCAGGCAGCAAGTTATCTCTCATTTCTAGAGTTTGAAAGCTGCATATTTCTTGTTTACTTAGGTAGTCTTATATCCTTCTGGAGTCTTTGATGGAGTTGAAGAATGGTTCAATAGTTATAGTTTTCCTTAGTTATGATAAAAGATAAAATAGATTTAAATATTGTAACTGTAATTCTTGCTTGATAACTGTTTTGTTACATGTAATTTTACTATGTTAAAGTTAAAGCCTTTCTTTTTTGTTTAAACAGAAAAAGGGGAAATGATGGAGGAGTGTTTATGTGTTACTTTCATTATTAATAAAGAAAACTGCCTTGGCCCTTTAAGAGAACAGAAAATTAGGTAGGCGGAGTAGACAGAACAGAATTGTGGGAACAAGGAAGCAGAGTTGGGGAGACGCTTCAGGCAGTCTCCATAGGGAGACTCCATGCTGCTCCTCTCCGAGATGGACGCAGGTTAAGATCTCTCCTGGTAAGCCACACCTCGTGGTGCTACCCAGATTACTAAATACGGGTTAAAGGAAGATGTGAGAATTAGCCAATAAGAGGCTGAACTATGGGCCAGGCAGTGTTTTAAAAGAATACAGTTTCCATGTAATTATTTCGGGTGTAAAGCTAGCCGTTGGCCGGGTGGCGGGACGCAGCCCCGCCGCTTCACACTACGGGGGGGGGGGCATTCTTGAGGAATTCAAGGATGACCCGCGTCGCTGTCTGTCTGTCTGTGTGTCTGTGTATTTTAACCTCCAGCCCCTTGTCTGAAGCTCAGTAACTGGATAAAATCGAACACAGGCACGGGGGTGCGGTGCGCGACACCTGACCACTGCCATCAGAAAGGGGTTCTGGGAAAGCAAGTCTCGCCTTTCCAACTTGATAGAAGGGAGACAGCCAGAAGATGGATAAATATAGCTGCTGGGTTCACAAATGTTTATTAAATAAATATGAAACATGTAAGCTGAAGGCTGTTTCTGTTTTCCCAAGTGGAGTGTTCCATGTAATTATTTTGAAGGAACATGCACAGAATCAGATAAGCGTGTACTTTCCCATCTCATACAACTGGCAGAGCCCAAAGAGATAAAGCGTTCACAGGCTGCTCAGAACCGTGAGGAACTTAACGTGGAGAAATTTTGATCTGGAGTTCCCTGGAGGAATATTCTACATCCACTGTCCTTCTGGTCAGGAAATGCCTTTCATTTCTGTTCTCCTATGCACAAGTGTTTCTCTTCTCATGACTACCATTGGAGGGACCGGCAACAAGCTCACAGTGTAAAGGGAACTTGCCAGGACATCACATGCACCAAAGTGCCAGCCACTCTTCACACGCCAGGGACCACCAAGTGTTGCTTAGCCAGAGCCTGGAGCACAAAGGGCAGTTAATAACTGCTAGTTATTGTTTTATCTCTAGTCAGAAGAACAGGACTTGTTCCCTTCCTGTCTACCTGGTCAGAAAGGAGCCTTTTTCCCCTCCATTATCCAGATGTGGGTAGACCAAATGACAGGTTTCAGGACTGATGCGCAGAGTGTCTTTCAGTTTCTAAGCCTCAGCAGGGGTTCTGGGCAAACTCCAGGCGGGCCAGAATCACTTAGGGTTTTCTCCGGTGTGTCTGAAGTGGGCTGGTTGGGTAAACCGTCACTGCCTAGCACCTGGTCTTGGAGGGAGGTGATCTGAGCTCCCTGGCTTCCAAGGTTACTGAAACACCACTTGTTGATGAAACTTAGCTCCCAACGATACCATTTATAGCTGACATTCCAGCACAAAAGTGCAAAGGTCCTGAGCAGAGTGATCACTCTTCTTCAGGAGTAGGAGAGGCGCTTCTTGGTGTTTCTAATTCTGAGCCTCATTTATTACACATTAACAGCCCAAGGGGTCAGAAATGGTCTGGTGCCACCTCTGCAAAGCTCCCCGCTGCTGGCAAGAACTGCAGAACCCACAGTGCTTGTCAACTCTTTGTCCCTCTTCCTTCATCTCTGCACCAGGCTGGTGGCCATCAAATATAATGACTGAGAGACCAGATCTTGGCCTCTTGCTTGTTTTCTTTTTCTTTTCCAACTAAAAACTGACTGTTTTTTAATTTTTGCAGCCTAGCAGTAAAGTTGGCTTCTAAGAAGGAAATGAGATCACAATATCGAAGGAAAAGGGATGAGCGTTACAAGGAGAGCAAGAGAAGGCAATTTTCTCCTAGAGCGCATAAAAATGAAAGTGAGTCGGGGCTTTACACTAATCCTCGAAGCCCAGAATGGAGGAATGCTTTCTCGAGTCTTGAAAGAAATAAAATGAGGCTCATGGAAGATAGTGCCGCTTGAAACAGTGGCTAGGAGCTTATGCAAGAATTACTTCAAGGACTGAATGACTAAATAAATGGAAAAGTCATAAAAAGAAGCCAGGATCTGGTTGAGTGGGTGTGGGTGGTGGGTGGCTGAGGGTGGCTGGTGGGTTATGGGTGGTGGGTGGCTGAGGGTGGCTGGTGGTTATGGGTGGTGGGTGGCTGAGGGTGGCTGGTGGTTATGGGTGGTGGGTGGCTGAGGGTGGCTGGTGGTTATGGGTGGTGGGTGGCTGAGGGTGGCTGGTGGTTATGGGTGGTGGGTAGCATCTGGTACTCTGTAAGCTCCAGCAGAACCATCTGTTTTTAATTAAACACAGTGCTTCTAGGATCCTCTACCTGAAGTAGATTCATTAAGCTCTGGGTGGAGCCCAGATGTCAGGTTACTGAACAACTTCCTACCCGCCAGGCCTGGCCCCTGGAGGTGTCAGGGGGCGTCTTGTCCCTCTTTCTCTAGTTGTACCATTGACCCCTCTGTTCTCTTCCTAAGACTGTGGACCACAAAGGACGGGGACTAGTGCAGCTTTGAGTCTCTGGTATGCGACCTCATGCCTGGTGTGGGGCAGGCAACCAATAACCATTTGTTGAAGGAATTCAGGGGGCAGGGCAAGCAGGCAGCAGCAAGCTGACTTTTCTCATGGTGGGGTTTCTGGGAAAGAGAACCTTCTGTTTCTGGAAAGAGCTTCTTGATAGACGAGAGTTCATGACAGCAAAAGAAATAATGGCCCTGGAGTTGAAGGCTCGTGACATATCCAGTCCATGTATTGTGTTCAAAGGGTCTTCCTGGGCTGGGGCTCAGAGGGAAGAGTGTTTGCCTAGCATGTAAGATGAAGGCCCATGTTTGATCCCCAAAAACACATAAAAATGTCGGGGCATGTCTGTCACCCCAGCATTTGGGAGCTGAAGACTGGAGGATCGAGAGTTCAAAGACATCTTCTGTTACATAGCAAAATTGAGGCTGTGAACCTGTTTCAAAAACAAACATACACTCCTTCTCAGTCACTTTAATACAGCAGCCTTGCCACTGCTGTGGCCATTATTTGACTCCCTGATGTCATTATGAGAGCTAGACCCTGGGTTTATTCTTTTGGTTCTCGGGAAGATGGGGCTATCCATATCCCATGTCTGTTTCACAGATGCTGAAAGGGAGGTAAAGAGGGTGTGTGGGTCAGAAATGGCAAGGCTGTGAAGGCACACTACCCTGCCTGACCCACACCTGTGTAGCAGCAAGTTCTGGAGAGAGAGTCCCCTTCAGCTGCCAAGTGCCCATGTCTGTCTTAAGCACATCCCAGCATCCAGCAGAAGTCAATAGCCCAGGGAGCCAGGGGAAAAGAAAAGGCCCTTCAATAAAGAGACCATTGTCCACCTCTCCAAACAAGCTCATTTCTTTCTCATTTCTGCTCCCCTGCTGCGTTCTGAAGGTCACTGACTGCGTCTGCACAAGCCAGGGAAGTCACGAAAGGCATACTTGGCAAGGGGAAGGAGCAGTGGGAAAGGATCCCGGAGCTGGGGACAAGGAAAAGAAGAAGTGGGGGAGGAGGAGGAAGAGGAACTGGGAAAGGAAGAGGAGAAGGAAGTAGAGGAGGAGGTGGAAAGAAGAAGAGGAACAAAGGGAGAAAGAGGAGGAAGAATATCAGGAGGAAGAGGGAAAGGAGGAGGAGGAGAAGACAGCAACTTTACCACAAGGGACAGCCAGGCTGGCTTCTCTTCTCCCAGCCAGTCCAATGACCTTCTTCCCTTTTGCTGACCACTCCCCGGGGCTGGCCTCGCTGTGGCTCACAAACAGCCTGCCAGACTGCTCTGGGGAGGCAGCCCACAGGCTCTTCCTCGGGCCCCTAGCTGGGTGCTGCTCCCCACTTCGCCAGAGGGAAAGTGTTCTTGGGAGAGCTTGACAGGTACGTACCAAACTGAGCTTAACTTCATTCTTTTAGGAGTGTGCTTTTGAAGAGATGGAGACTGGGCTGGGTCAGTCGGCACTTGTTGGAAAAGGTTCAGTGGTGTTCTTGGGAGAGAAACCCTGTTTAGCCATGGGCCTGGCTGCTCTAGAGTAGGGACAAGGGTCATGGGAAGAGGGGGAGGTAGGCAATGGAGAGAAAGCTGCCTGCTTTTGGCCTTCAATGGCTGGTCCTAGAGGCCTTTAGCGCTATAAATGTCATGGAATGAAGGCTGTCTTTGGACACTGCGTGACTTGGGCACTGGAGTTATGGAGGGTGAGGCTGAGCAGGTACCGCCAAGAGTCACTTGCTTTGGGAAGTTGAAAGTCCCAGGGTTTTGTCAGCTCTGGCTGACAGCAAATGTTCCTTCTAATGAGCAGCTGAAGAGGTGAAAATACCCAAGGAGAGGAGACCTCACGAACAAGGAGTCCGGGTTTACCTGGGGGGTAAGGAAGCATGTTCTTTTTAAAAAGAAAAATGCCTTTTAAAACTGTTCATTCCTAGAAAAGCCCACAAACACACTGTAGTTGGATTTTGCTCTGGGCTTTGAAGGGAGAATTCCTGATGCGAAGCGTAAGCACAGAACATGCCCGAGTGTCAGGCTGCCTCAGGAGAGGATCCTGTCCAGGGAGAGCTAAGGCTGCTCTCCTTACCTCCCACACAAGGCTGCTCCCTTACCTCCCACCCATTCCCCAAAGCTTCAATAGAAGGGCCACACGAGCCCACATCCAAAGGGGGGCGGGATCTCTAGATGTCACATTTTTCAGTATGATACCTACCCACTTTACTCCTTCTCAAATCTCTTCTGGGTCCCTCATCCTTTCTTGGCTTCCACAGCATCTCCCAGCTGATGGTCTTTACAGTTCCATCAGGAGCGTCTGGCTGGCAGCCATGGACCTCCTTGTGCTGAGAACTTGCTCTGAACGAGAATCCTAGTGGAAAACTGTGGTGTGTGGTTCTGATGGGCTTGAGAGACAGCCACTCATTTCCAAGTCCTGCCCTTAGCTCTTCAGTGAATAAGTAACCTTGGGAGAGCCGCTTACGTCTGGGCCTCCGCTTTCCGCCCATTGTATCTAGATAAGCATTCATCTCAAAGGGTTTTTCCCAGGATTCAAAGTGGGGGGCAGGAGGGCTGCAGAGAAAAGTGTTTGCCATGGAAGAATGAGGACCCAAGTTTGATTCCCAGAATGCATGAAAAAGTCAGGCACAATGATGGACCGGAAGGCTTACTGGCCTGTCAATCATATCCACACACACATGCACACATGCACAGATGTACACATATCTATTTATGTACAAAATTCACATGTGCCGAAGGCTTTTAACAGCACCTGGCCAAAGTTTTCAACAGGTGCTGGCAATTTCAATGTTTTCTTTGAAGCCTGGTAGTAAGCGCCCCAGAGACAGGTATGCCTGCACCTACTTGTAGGTGAGAAACAGGTCCAGAGAGGAAGCAGGTCCAAGGACACTCTGCAGCTCAGCACACTGCTACCAAGCATAGAACCAACAATGGCAGCTAACCTGAGACCATAAGTGGCAGTCAAGTTTTAGATTCACAGGGCCAGTTCCCGAATCCATTCTTATAATCACCATACTAAATTGCCCTTCTGTAACAGCTATGGAAGAACTCACACCCCATTCATTTTCAATGGCTCCTCTTCAGGACTCTGAAAGCACAGATGACCTTCAACTACCCCCTCAAAGGCATCATTAATCCCTTAGGGCAGGCTTTAAAATGTGAAAGTATCTCCTTTATAAGTAACTGCCTTGACCCTCACCGTGGCCTCTGTAGCAGAACTGGCCTTATTTTACAGGTAAGGATCCAAGGTTACGGACTGTAGCCCTACGAAGTCACAGTACAGCCACCCTCCATGTCCTTGGGCTAGGTACCCAGACAACCTCAGACAGAAATTACAAAACCCAGACAGACAAAAAGCCCACCCTACATCTGCACTGAACATATACAGACCTTTCTCCTTGTGGTGGTTATTTACGCAACATTGACCCTGGTGGCTGCAGTAAGGCATCCAGGCAGGTTTTTAAGTGCATGGGATCATCTGAACCGCTTCTGTGCACACATCTGGCTATCTTATGTAAGGGACTTGGGCATCCATGGAGAGGCATCCTGGGATCCATCACCCACATACTGAGTGAGTCAGCTGTGTTGTGACTGAGGTTGAATTCTGTACCTTTCCAAAATATTTAAACTTTTTCAAAAGCAAAAAAAAAAAAAAAAAAAAAAAAAGTTAAGCTCTTCTGAATTAGGATCTCTTGGGTGGGGGATGGTTGGGCATCTTGGTTTTAGAAACCAGAATCCAAGCTGGGGACTTGGTCCAGTGGGTAAAGCAAAGTTGGGGAATTTGGATCCCCAGAAACTATGTAAAAAGATGGATGGGCATGGTGTTCCACCTGTATTCTTAAAGACAGCGAGGAGGAGCTAGCAAATCCCCATCTGGCTGGCCAGATGAGCCAGAAGGACAACAGCAAGCCTCAGGCTCCATGAGAGATTCTGCCTTGATATATAAGGTGGAGCGCAATTGAGGACGATGTCTGATGTCAACCCTGGGCTCCTACATACACGCACACACACACACAGAGAGACAGAGACAGAGAGAGAGGCAGAGACAGAGAGAGAGGGAGAGAGAGAGAGAGAGAAGCTGATGTGCACTCAACACTTCAACACTAAGCTAATCTCCTGGCCTCTTCCAAGTGCGAGGCCCGAGCTTCCAGCATCTGTCCAGATGTTCCCACCACTGCACATAATCTAGCCCACTTCCTCTTGGGTCTGCTACCCACATATACCCACATGTTCTCCTCTTTGGGGCACCTCAGCCTCTGGCAACTACTACTTCTCTTCCTCCTTCTGGCCACGGCTACCACACCTGTGCCATTCTCTGTTTGCCAGTTCCACTTAGGAATAGCTTTCACAGTTTCTGCCTTGGCTTCCTGCAATGGCACTCTATCTAATCCTAAGGGTGTGTCTCTCTGGGTCTGGGTCCATCTCTCTCCCTAGACTGTACCCTTTGCGTTTCCCAAATTCCCTTGGTTTTCAAAGCCCAGACTTCTCATCCTTTCTTAGATTAGAACTTAAACTTTTTGAAACTGATATGTATTTGTTCATATTTATGGGATGATGTGATGTTTTGGATCCGTGCACTAGCCCCACCCCCACCGGGAGATGGACACGGTGTCTCCGATGTCCCCAGCGCCATGCTCCAACTTCAGCCTTAGAACTAACTGTGTTGGAATGACTTGAGGACCTGCCTGCCTTCACCCTTGTCTTTCTTCAACAGTTAGGTGTCCTGCTGCCTGCTATGAACCTAGGAGCTGAGAGGCAGTGGCACAGTCTAGGGTCAGACAGAAACACAGAGACTCAGAGATAGACAGACAGACATAGGTTGAGGACCACTTAGAAAACTATGGCAGGAATTCAAGGAAGGAAGAAATCCTGAAGAAACGAAATTGCTACCACCGCGAGCTCCAAGTCAGCTAGCAAGTGGTGGGGGTCAGGGTGCAAACACTTCAGAGAGACGTTTGGTACCAGCAAAAACCAAGATGGCAGGGACAGTCTCATGCCTGACTACCAGAAGGACTTGGGGAGAGCCTGGCAGGAGATCAGGCATGGGACTGGGAAGAGCTGCATATGGTAAGGCAGTGAGATAATCCCCAGCGCGCACGCAAACACACACACACACACACACACACACACACACAGACACACAAGGCTCCTAAGGCCCCTATCAGCTATTGGCTGTGGAAACAGGATTTGAGAGAACTGTCATTTTGTGTGAGTGTCTGAATGTAGGGGTGTGGCACTTCTGTATACACAGCCCATAATGTTGTGCCTGGCACCCAGCAAGCCCAGACAAGCATGGGGCTGTGGGTTTAGGATGTGGGAGTGAGGTCCCTGAGACTGGATATTTCAAGTGACTAAGGCTTGCTTTCCTCCCACGTGCATGGAACTTTCTGTAGGTGCAGAACCTCAGTCATGCTGGCCTTCCTGTTCTGTGGCCTGCTTCTGGCGTTCCGTGGCTCTGTCACCCAGCCCGTGTCAGATCAGGAGGATTCCAGCTTCGACTTAGCAGAGACCAGGCCTGACCTGGCCGAGAAGATAACAGAAACTCATGCCAAAGTGCTGGAGATCTGGATGGAGATGGGACGACGGCAGGAGGCAGATGCCTCGGAGAAGTACGCAATCTGCCAGGTACAACCCTCAGCCTCGCTGGCCATAGATCAGCCACGGGTCACCGGCCTGGTCCTCTTCCGGCAGCTGTCGCCAGGCTCCAGGCTCGAGGCCTTCTTCGATTTGGAGGGCTTCCCTGCCGAGTCGAATGTCTCCAGCCGCGCCATCCACGTGCATCAGTACGGGGACCTGAGCCAGGGCTGCGAGTCCACAGGTCCTCACTACAACCCGATGTCCGTGCAGCACCCGCATCACCCAGGCGACTTCGGCAACTTCGTGGTGCGCGACGGCCGCCTCTGGAAGCTCCGCACCGGCCTGACCGCGTCGCTGGCCGGCCCGCACTCAATCCTGGGCCGCGCGGTGGTGGTCCACGCCGGCGAGGATGACATGGGCCAGGGCGGTAATCAGGCCAGCCTGGCGAACGGCAACGCTGGTCGACGGCTTGCCTGCTGTGTGGTAGGCGCCAGCAACCATGAGGCCTGGGACCGGCAGGCACAAGAGCGCAAGAAGCGGCGGCGGGAGAGCGAGTGCAAAGCCGCCTAAGCGTCACTCCTGGCCGCAGAGCCCAGCCATGTTGCGCAGAGATGCCTCCGCACGCACCGGTCGCCTCCATGCACCCCAGACAGATGTCTTCCAGACAACCCAGTCGCTTCTGCGGGTCCTACACGCTTCCACTAACCCCTGACACCTCTGTATGGCTCCAGATGGCTCCCCCGCCACACACACTGTCATCTTCGTGCTCCCCAGATTTCCTCCAGACACCTTTCGTCTGTGTTCCCTGTGTTCCAGGACACCTCACACCCAGGAGTCCTTTCATGCCCTGGGCACTTCCACAGAGGAAAGCTCCTTCGTGTCCCAGATACCTCCAGATGATGGAGGTTCCCCTCCATGCTGGACATGCTCCCTTAAGGGCCCCTCTGTGTCCCGACGATCACACATGACCCTCCAATCCCGTTTGAAACAGTCTTTGAGGCTGTTTGCTCCCAGAGAATCCCCCCCCACACACTCCCCTGTCGAGATGAAACTTGCTCACACACTCTCCACAATAAGGGCCTCCCGGTCAGCACCCTTGAGAACACCCCCCAGGTCTACCGAAATACCCCCCACCCCACTTCTTCTTGCCCTTCTTTTCTTTCCTATCCCCTACCACAGGAGACTCCTTTCTTCCATAGGGGCCTCTTCTTTCTTTTTCTTTTGTTCCTCCTAGGTGCTGAGAACACCACGTCTCACGCACACCTAGGGTTCCAAGTCTCAGTTCACCTCCTGCGGTGGCCCTGGTTCTGTTTTCAGCTACTTCCCATATGGTGCCTGCACCCCACCGAGAGCAGCTCCTGCTAGGGTATTTGGCAACCTTTGTGTTGCACATTAAAAACACAGCAATTCAGTCCTCCATTGGCCTCCGGTACATTTTTGAGACTGCTCAGCTCAGTTCCCTACCCCCTGAAAATATCCCTGAGTCTTTGCGAGCCTTCTCCTGCCTTCCCCAGTCCTGTAGGGAGAAGGTTCCATCATCAATTGCTATCCTTTGGGAGGACTGAGGATTAAGAGCCATTCAAGGACATTTAAATGTACCTGTGTGTGGCTTCCTTACAAAAAGATATAGACACAACCCAGAGCCATAGGGGAGAAAAACCCATTAGCTGTGAAGTGAGTCCTAGGCTAGAGCCCCTACTTGACTGAGAGTGAGTTAAATGTTGAGCTCCCCAGATATGAGAGAACAGCCTGTGTATGCCTTCTACCTCTACAAACCCAATCCGAGTACTTCCCAGCAAGGCATCCTCCACTTCTCCCAGACCTCAGCTGTGAGACAAACTGAACCACAGCCAGAAACCCATCCTCCCCTGCCCCGTGCTGAGTTTCACCCTGTTTCCATAGCTTAAAGTCGTGCAAATGAGATGCCAGTGGCATGGGAACCCATGACGGAGAGGAACAAATCCATCTCTAGCCACATCCTCTCCTTTGCTCCTCTGAGGTGGCCAACTCAGAACCCTGGGGGAAGCTAGGCTTGGGATCATCAGGTGTGTCTCATGGCTTACCTTCTGTTCTTCTGGGGCCGCCAAACACCCTAGCAGACCCAATCCACATCTACTCTGTCCATTCACAGAGTTAGCAACTATCCTGAGTGCCCAGAGCTAAGAAACCCTAGGAAAATAGCAAGAGCACAAGTTTCAGGTCACCGAAAAAGCAAGGGAATTCTAGTCAGCAGTTTGGGCTCACATAGGAAGACCTGATTGAACCCCAGCTCTGTCACATACTTCCAAGCTGTATGACTCAAAGGAATCACAGAACCCATATAAAATATGGTCATGGCACAGGGTTGTTCTGAAGCCTAAATGGGGGTGCTCATGAGAGGTGCTGAGCAGAACAACATCTTTGATTGCGACCCAATTGGTCTATTAACAGTGGCAGCTCAATCAGACAAAGCTATCCCTAACAATGGATCCAGCCACCTTGTAAGGTAGCGCAGGTCATGCAACTAGAAGGATTTCAGTAAAGAAAAGCTTTGCCACCTGAGGTTTCTAGAATGCATTGCCACAGCCAACCAGCCAGAGGCCACAGGAGACGGCTCTGCCTTTTCAGCTTTGACGGGGAGGGGACTAAAGGAGAAGAAAAGATTGGGAGCCATAAGGCGGACATCTGGTTCTTGGCACAAAACCTTGTGTGCCACCAAGACCGCCCACTGGACTCTACTTGATCCCTGGCTTCTATTTTTACTTCCCTCATCTTACAGATCTGGCTTATGGATCTCTTTATATTTGCTGTTTCGACTTCCTGGCCGGCTTGCTAATCAGTTTGCCGGTTTGACTCACAGGGTTTGCGTTCATTGCTGGGACTTAAACCCACACTTGTTTTGATTTCTTTCTGTAAAATTAGAAGCATTTGATGTAATGGCTGCACCTACCCACAGCTGGTAAAGCAAGAATAATGCTCGATCCCCACATAGCTTACACACAATGTAGACAATAATTAGGGATGCTATCTTTAGATGTTAGGATAAGCTGTTTTTCAGAATGGCAGGGATGTTTTTAATTTTTTTCCCAAGTGGGGCTTATTAGTGCATATACACAAAAATACTAAAAAACTTAAGAAAATAGAGCAAATCAGTGAGTGCTTTAGCCAGCTTTAAAAGCCTGCAGGAAATAAACCAACCGAGTTTAGATCTGCTGTTTGGACAAAATGCATAAAATCTTTATGTTCGCCATAGTTTTCACTACTGTTATATGATTAAAGAACTTCAGGTGGAAGATTGCAGGGACTAGATTGCCATAGAAACAGCCAGGACTCGGCCTTGGTGGAGGCTGGGGAAAGGGTGACACAGCTAATGTGGACCTTTAGTCCCCAAGCCAGCAAAGCCAACAACACTTACAAACAATTCATTGTGTGCTTGTGCATGATGCGGGGATGATGGCGTGCACTTGCCATGATGCACACATGGAGCTCAGAAAAACAACTTTGTGGAATCCGTTACAGGGTTCTGGGCCTTGAACCCTGGCTGCTAAGCTTGTGCAGCACGACCTTTGCCCACTGAGCCATAGAGCTCCTAAAGCTCTTTCCCTTTCTCTCCTCCTCTTTTTCCACTTCTTCCCCTTTTGCATATGAAGTGTGTGTGTGTGTGTGTGTGTGTGTGTGTGTGTGTGTGTTTGTGTGTTCCAAACTCTAAAATACACTGACTCTGTTTTGTAAAACTCACTGTTTTGGGTAGTCTAGATAGCTGGCTCCTGAGAGTCTGTCTCTGTGTCCCAAAGGCTTGGACAGGAGACTGCCACATCCACCCAGATTTCACCTGGTGCTGTGGATCCAAACTCCAATCCTCAGCTGTACAGCCGGCTCACAACCAGCAGTGAACCCGCTCCCCAGCTCCCAGGCTTCTGTATTTCAGATAATTGTGGCATAAGATCTAGTGATAGATGATCCATGATGATGAAGGAACCCAGCTCGCTGTGCAAAGGAGTCGAAGTTTCTTCTTTCATTATACAAAACTAAAAAATAGCAAGTAGCTTTTGAAAACAGTACCATGTCCGTAAGGTTCTTTGATGTTGCAGGTGAGTGTCCGTGCATGTGTGTGGCGGTAGGAAGACAATCTGAAGTACCTCAGACACAGTCCATTATTTTGTTGTTTTGAGACAGGGTCTCTCATAGCCCTGGAATTCAACACGTAACTAACTGGGCTGCCCAGGGAGCTCCAGGGACCCACCCGTGCTGATTTTGTCTCAGTACTCTGAGCTTACAAGTATGCGCCAGCAGCCTGGAGTTTTTGTTTGGTTTGGTTTCCCCCACTTCCGAGCAGGAGCTCAAATGCAACTCCTGCTTACCAGGCAAGCCCTGTACCAAAGGAGCGATCCTGGCCTCGGCTGAGATTCCCTCCCCACACATCCCAAACTCACAGAGACTGGCCAAAGTGAAACTGTCCAGTGCTGCGTGGGCTTGCCCTCCACAGCCGAGAGGAAACGTTGTCATTTAGTGAGAGGTGTAAATTGCACCCACGCTGGGCCGTGGTGGTTTGTTTTTGTGGAGCCACACTCTGGAGAGCCCTGGCCGGCCTACTTTCCTTGCTTTTCCCACTAATTAGACCCCCTCCCGCACTCCTCTTGGCTCTCCATTCAGCTGCTGTGGGGGGAAGGATGGCATTCAAGTGTGATTTTGTGGCCACTCTGACTTTTGGACAGCCTACCTGCTGCCTCCAGAAGGAATGCTCAGAAGCAAGAAGGAAGGATGCTCCCAATCACACCTTCCAGAACACTCCAGCAGAAACCACCCAAAAGGAGGGTCGTACCCAGGCATTCACGGGGTTACACAGGAAAGCCCTTGGATGTGAGATAGGAAAGGGGGTTATAGGAAAACAAGAAGGACAAAAACAACTTGACCTTGTAAAGTGACAGACAGGAAAGAATTATATTAATGAGCAAGTAAAATGACCTTTTCATGCCAGCTAGTGGAGCTGGTGCAGGTCCTCTCAGGGCAGGAATGTCGTAAAAATCCACTGTGTGGAATGCCACCAGCGGGGCCCTTTCTAGAACCTGGCACTGTGATGGATGATGGAGTGTGTTAGAAAGCCAAGAGGGAACCTAAACTAATCCGGTTGACTTAGGTTAACTGGGCAGGAGGCTCTAGCAGGGACCTCCTAGTTAGTGGGGCTCAAAGGGATGTTGAAGAGGCTGAAGGGGCGGGTAGTCAAAAAGGGCTTGGGAAGGCAGGAAGTGAGCATGAGAAAGGCTGGTTTCTCAAGCACCAATTCATTTCCACGCCTAAGGGCTCACAGCACAGAGGAAGAAGAGCGCAAACACACTCTCTTTAAGGACTATCACATCGGCCTCTCCTCTCTAGACTGCCCTCCACGTTCTGCTGGCCAAGTACCTAAGGCGGAAAACTCACAGGACAGACACACACACCTATGGAGGGAACCAGGCTAGAAAACAAAGCTAGGAAACATGGCCTCAACAAGGGAGGAGGGGAGAGGACATGGTCTTCTCCTAACCACAGTTGCTCTCCAGCTGCAGACCCGTCAGCAACATAATATTCTGCTTTATGAAGGAAGAACCACAAAAGCTCTGTCGGGGTCAAATCTACTTACTTGCTCACTCTGCTGCCTAAGGCATGATTTTGCTTTGTCATTTTCTCTTTTAGCATCTTCATATCCAGGGAGAAGGCAGAGAGCACACCTAGATGGACCTTTACCCATCACAATAATACTTCCTGGCTAGGTGTCTAGACATAGGCGTGTGAGACTGTGTGAAGAACAAAGTATGGCGGAAAACCCCTTTTCCTTCCCCTCTGCCACTTAAAACACGTTTATACATTCCCGGGAGAACTGTCCTCATGCCTTTGAACACAATGCGATAAGAAGTGATGTCCGGAGCTGTTGCAACCGTGAGTGCAACTGACTCAAAACAAGCAAAGATGGGAGATGGGTACCCAGATCCCTGGAAAATTCTTGAGTGGAGATGCTCAATTTCAGAAGTCCTGGCCACACAATAGGATTCATTACCCTATCATTTAAGCTTCTCTGAGTATGAGCTGTTCCTGGGAATACCATGGTGGACGCAGGCGATATGGTGGAGTCGGAGAGAGGATGCCACAATTAACTCTCTTAAAAAGACCAAAGGAAACCATAATTAGTGGCTGGAACTCTCTTTATTGTCTACAGAATAGAAGAGCCATGTTGGGAGGGCACAGCAGAAGTGGGGATGTGTGTTGTCATGGTTACATATGCAACAACATCAACTTACTGGCTCTAATTCCATCTAATAACACAGGCCCCAGGCTGGCTGTATACAATGAGCTTACATTTTGGACCCCTCTCCTCCTGACTCCCTAAAGCAGAGACCCTGGGGCTCACTGCAGCTTCTTGCCCTACTAGAAGGTGCCAGAGTTTGCTATAAACCCCACTCTCCTGAAAGTGATGAACGGCCCAGTGATGTGTACCTGTTCGATGTGTTTCCAAGCCAGAGCTTCTGGGAGGTTCAGTTGTTTATTTTCTTTTACTGAGTCACATCTGGCTGGATTTCCCTTAGCAGCCCTGGTGTCCTATGCAGCAATACTGACCATGTGTAGCCAAACACATATGGCCAGCTGAGCCCCCATCCAGGAGAAAAAAAAAGTCCCATTGGGACCACTGGCCTATGTTGAACTTGCAGCCTCAGGGCCTCCGCAATGGGGCTGGCCCTCATGGGAAGGGGACAAAGGGATAAACAGAACATTGGGGCCCTGTCTGAAGGTGTTCCCAGAGTACCAGGGCATAGACAGGTTTTAGGATAAATGGGAACATGTGCCATCTCTGAGCTTCCCTTTTTAGCTGGAGTTTCCGAGGTCCATTCCATTCTGGCTCTCAGAGGCGGTTTGAGTTTGGGGATCTCAGTCACCCCACATTTCTGGGGAGATAAACTGAGCTCATCTCAAAGGGAAGTCTGGGGCTCAATGTGAATTTCTGTAGCTCCCTGCGAGGAAGCAGTAGGCAGCGTGGGCGATTCCCTCCTCTCCCCTTGGACCTTACACTTGGTGTACAGTTCCCTTTGTGGTCAAGGCTGGAATGAACTCATCTTTCCTCCTTCCCTACTAGACCACAAGTTCAGAGTCCTGTGTTTAAAACTCGAGTCCCTGGAGGCCCAGATACAACATTATGCTGACGGAGTGAGTGGTTCAGAGTTTCAAGTGGTAAGGAAGATGGGATGATGTTAAGCAGCGAGCTTTCCCCAGACCCCAAAGATCCACATCATCCTATGCAGGCTGTGTTTCTAATATCATCTAAGTAACAACAACAACAACAATGATCAGAATACCACTAGAAAGTCCCTACTCCTGGTAGTGTCTTGTTATCCATCCCTCCAGGCCAGGGAAAGCTCCAGACCTTGGCTAGAACACTCAGCTCTGCGTTCAGTCAGCAAACAGCCTCTCCAACCTGCAGCCCATCTTTCCCAGGCTGCTCTGGTCCCTCCCACCTACCACCGTAAAACACTGGGTGTGAAGAACACCCATTTCTGGAGGATCCCTAAAGATTGCTACATGACAAAGTGTAGCCATGGCCCCATGAACACACTTCATTCAATTACATCTTTATTTCTAGCTACCCAGTGAGTCTGAAGACTGAGACCCCGGGGGGTGGAGGGAGGACACAAAAATCCCTTCCTTTCCCAGCTTGTCCCATCATTTTGACGGACAACATTAAATGCTAATAGAAAAACATCTTCTCTCTAATAAAGCAAATGCTGACAGGGAGAGGGATGTAGAAAGGCAGCCATATGGCAACTACGATTCCTGTGCCCGGCCATGTTCACAGCGGCACGTCTTCGGCAGACAGAGGTGACACCGAGAAGCTCACAGACCAGCATTTAATAAATCAGACAGAGCTGGCACCATCGGGCGCTCCCAGCTTGTAACAGAATCACAGCATTTTCTCATTTGCAGACAGGAAGGTGTTTTAGCGGAAAGCGGTTGGATGCCTGTTCGGAGGCTTCAAGCGTCCCTCACTGTCCCTGGTGTCTTCACTATGTCACCCCCGTCAGTCTCTCTTCCCCTCATGTTTGCACAGTGCTTCTTGTGTCTCTGCTCTCTGAGACCCCTCTGTCACCTTCCACACTGGCTGCTTTGGCCTCCGGCTGCACGGAAGGCAGGTGGTCTTGGAGAGCTGTGGTACCCTTTCCCTGGGAGGCCAGACTAGGAGGAGATGGGCCCAGGTCGCGTCTCTGCTCTTCTGTGAGAGCCTCCCTTGTGACCTCCTCCAGGCCTGCAGCCTCCTGGCCATCAGTCAGTTGAGTGGTACCCTTTCCCACCGTGGTTATGTCCTCTGAAGGTGGCTGGGGTAACGGAGGATGCGGAAAGCAGGAGCATTGGTTCTTGCTGCTCGGCTGTGTTAGGGAACTGACAGCCGGCTTCCCGGCATCCTCAGGCACTGTCAATGCCTCAGCAGCTGCACAGCCTTCATCTCGCTCCTGCTTCTGAGTCGCCCCTGAAAACAGACAAGGGACAGCATCAACTCTCTGGCAGCAGCTTGGCCTCACCTTCCTGTCTTATCAACTCCTGCCCAGCTACCTGCCCGTGACCTTGAAGAACCAATAGTTCTTTCCTCTTTCCTCTTCCAGGCAGGACACTGGAGCCCAGGTGGATGAAGGACTCACATTCAGAAGCCAAGCAAGCACCTTAAACCTCTGCCTTTGCCAAGGGACCTCCTATGTCCGTGGAAGACTAAGTCTGAGGACAAAGGCTGTCCTTTGGAAGCTGGGGAAATACCTGGGCCTGCTAGTAACAAACAGAGGTTCCAACTGACTTCTCAGGATAACTTGGGGAGATTTAGTGCCGTCCCCACCCTTCTTCTCCACAGCATCTCATTGTCTGAGGGGAAAACACCATGTTTGCCCATCTTTACATAAAGACTATGTGCAAACAGCTTCTAGCTCCCTCCCTCAGCACCAGACTCTCTGCCTTAAACACCTCAATCCATCAGAAATTCTAGAGGTGCAGCAGGCAGGAGGCAGAAGACGGGAGATGAGCACGAGGTGCCGTCACCTTGTCCCCGTTTCCCTCCTCACTTGCTGTATGGTCACAACTTGTCTGGCCTCGGTTTCTCAGATGAGTGAAAGGAAGGACGCTAATGTCCCTCCCTGGCCTAATAAATGAGACGGCATCATGTGACCAGGGAAGAGCAAACCACTCTTAGTACCAAGACATTCATATTTGGTACAATGCTGTGAGTTTCTCATAAGCCAGTGTGTCCTGGCACCTCAGGAACAGCAGTGCTGAAGGAGAGGGAAGATCCAAAGCTGGGTGAGTCTAGCATGAGCATAGGCCTTGGTGCAAGAATGAAGGCCCCAGGAACGCTTCAGGGTACTCCTGACTAGAACTGCAGTAGAACAACATACACTATGTATAGTCAGGCCCGCCGTTAGACACGTACAGGAATGTTCTTAGGCTGACAGCTGGTTGGTGGAGCTAAGACTGCGGAAGATTAGCAGGAGGCAGAACACACAGTCCTTCCATTTACCCACATTACACCTTGTGAGGGAGCCTTGCTGCTTTGAAGTCAGTTCTGACACTGTTCACTTTCTTTGCAAGGTCCCACTGGTCAGCTCCTAATGACCCCCTGACTCAGTTTCCAAGGTTGGCTCACGCACATGTTATCTTTCCAGTCATGTAGCATACCTATGATAGGTTTATTGTCAGCTTGTCTGTCTGAAGGGATGTTCAGGACTTTGGAGATATACCTGTGAGATCGTGGGGCCTTTTCTGAGAGGATTGGTATGTAGGATACTGACTGGAAAGACCTGATTGGAATGGATGAGGCACCTTCCAGCTGGCAGCCCGGATAATAAACAGAATCCGAGGAAGGCAGCATGGTGGGAATGCACCACATCATCTGAGAGCAGGCTCAGCATAGAATCAATACCAGCAGCTCTCTGGAATCTTCCAAGCATTTCAGCTCCAGGCTGGGACTACCCAGGCATCCTGCTTTCTATACCAAGAACCTGGTCCTCTGCCTGTCTGCTGTTGGCCTACCAGTCCTTATAGTCTATAGTAAAGCCTATCCAATAATCCCTTTATTGCTTATATATGAACTTTAGCTTGGTTCTGCTCCTCTAGGAAGCCCTGCCTAACATGAGACCCCTTAGGTTTTTGCAGAAACCATTCCGTTTCCTCCAGCTCTAGAGTGCTGACTGGCTAGGACTTACAGGGTGCCCCTTTCTGCTAGGAGCTGCTCCACACAGATGGCATGGTTTATCTTATTGTCAAACTTTGGGGCATAAGATAGGGAGCATCCACTGACTTGTTAACAGTGTTGAACATCATCTGAACATCCAAGAATATTTTAAAAACAGAATTTAACTTTTACTTTTGAGTAGAAATATAACATATGTGGGGAGGACTGGAGAGGCCTGCCATTACTGTAACAAACACCGAGATAATCAACTTACATAAAGAAAGAGGCATTGCATGGGTTGGGGTGAGGGTGTTAGTGGGGGTTGAACCTAGGGCCCCGCACTCTCTCTACTACTGAGCCACATTCCTAGCCCTTCTATTTTGACTCACTGTCTTAGGAGCACTAGCCCATAATAAGCTGTCTGTTGCTTTGCGCCAGGCAGCATGTTGTGGTAGAAGGCACAAGGGTGAAACCAACAGGCTCACCTGAGACCAGGAAGGGAAAGAAAACAAGCCCCTTGAAGAGGCTAGGGCTGCTCCATCATTGTTCCACCGCTTCCCTGTCCCAGTGTTGATTATTGTCCTGGGTCTGTCTCCAGCCCCTCCCTTGTAAGGTCTGTAGCGCTCAGATCCTACCTTCTCCATCCAGTCTCCCTCTGTCTCCACCAGCCACAGCCTCCTCCCTAGCTGGCTCTGCCAGTGGTTTCTGGATTAGCAGGTTTTTTTTTCCTTCCGTTTCCAGTCCACTTCTGGGTGCATACAGATTACTGTCTTGTTTTGTGGCTTGTAATAAATGACACCCACTTAGTGACTTTAAAACACACCCACCGATTTTTTAACACCTTGGTTGGTCTCCCTGGGCAGAGCAGGAGCACAGTCCCTGGGTGACTTTAGGGCACAACCCATTTTCCACTTTCCCCAGATTTTGTGGCTTTTTGGTTGGTGGCAGAATTCTGTCTCCACAGCCACATCACCTGGCCTATCGATGTGGGCCACGCTTCTCTCTTGCCTCTATCTCGTAAAATGATCCATTTAGCTGTCTAACCCAGGATCATCTTCTCACCTCACTCCCACAGATGAGTCCCATCTGCAAAGTGCTTTCACCACAGGAGATAAGGCTGAGTGGGTCCACTGGGATCCCCTGAGAACATCATTCAGCCCTCTCCATACATAGACCCTCCTCGTTTCCTTTGCTGACCTGTTGTCTACTCCTCTCTCTCTGAGGATACCTTCCTGTGTATCTACCCTGTTTCCTTGTCCTTTATCCCATTCAGTTACTGGCAATCAAACTCCTGTTCACGATGACATCCCTTAGGCCTGCTTATCATGTTTCTCATAGGAGATATAGACTCATGATTCTAGTGTCCAGTTGGAACTATTCCCACTCCATTCCTACCACCTCCCTGGAGAATCTGCTGTTACATTCTAGAAATGGGTCACACCCCTACACACACACACACACACACACACACACACACATGCACACACATCTCTCTCTCTCTCTCTCTCTCTCTCTCTCTCTCTCTCTCTCTCTCACACACACACACACACACACACACACACACACGTCTCCTCCCATTTGCTATCTCAGTACTGCTTTGTGTCACATGACTTCAGACTTCAAAGCCACAAGAGTGTCCTTCCTCATCTTTTCCACCATTTGTGAAATGTAAAGTCCCAGCTTTGGCCTTCAGCACTGCAGATGTGTCTCTCCAGAGCCATGGGTTGAAGCTCCCTTCCGCACCCCCAGTTCAGAAGGGGGCATTTGAGGTGCATCGTGGATATGGGTCACTTACCATGGATTCAGTACCCTCATAGGAAGAGAAGATCTGAGCCTTCTCTTTCTCTAGCGTGTGAGCACATAGCCAAGAGGGAAAAGAACTCTCACCAGACACAGAGTATACTGACACTTTGACCCTCCCAGCCTTCAAAACTATACTCACTACACAATACAGCCAACTGCTTGGCTCTGTTCTGCAAACCCATTTGACTGAGACTCAGGGAAATGCATCTGGCAGTTCTCACTCTCATCCTTCCACGGCATCAGTCATGGCTTGGCTGTCTAAAGCCTCTGCACCAGCCTCTCTGGTCCGTGTCCTCTAGGTTCAGGGAGAGGGGTTCCTTGCATCTCAACAAACAGGTAAGTGACCCAGGAAACAAGGGCACCCAGCCCTGGATTTCAGACAGGTAACAGGTGTGTTAACTATATAAGAGGATAAAACACAAATCTGAGAGGATTCCTTATGCAAGTTAGACATGTTATGTATTTTAAAGTACAAACCTATGCAATTGGGTATGTAAGGTGAACTATAACCTGAAAAGCGGGTATAATCTGAAAAGGTTGAGTTAAAAATGCAGCTCAGAATTTCCACAACATGTAATTTATTACATCTATGATCCATTTTAACACAATGCATGAAACGTACTGATGAATATGAGTGGTGAGGGAATAGGGGTTTTGAACATATCTATTTAATCAAATAAATACTCATTTGGGGGAGCATTTAGTTACCTAGTATACATTTAAAGGTTTAATAAACTTTGAAAAAGCTGTAAGGTTGACAAAATCTATTTGTAGACCTCAAAACAATTGGTAGAGAGGCTTTTGAATGTCCCTGACACCTAACATGTCCCTAACATGGCGAGTGTCTGAGGTGGTGATTATACCAACTGCTCTGATTTGGTCTTTATGCACTATATCCACGCGTAACATGTCACATGGCATCCCGTAAGTCATAACTAAGTACAGTCATTAGGTGTCAGCTAAAATATTTTTAAAATGTCTGATCCCTGGTTAGAACAGAACTGAAGAACCCCAGAAGAAACTCTACAAGGCTTTGGTGATACCGCCGAAGAGAAGAGGATGGCTAGCACAGAGGAAGTGATGCTGTGGGTGGCAAACACACTAGAGACAACGGGAGGGGACATGGGCTCCACCTGAGCAGGTGAGCATTGCCTCTTGTCCCCAAACCTCTTCCACCTAGTTCTCCTGATCCAAATTTCATTTTTCACATTAAAAGGAGTCGTCTCATTTTCGTCAGCCTTTTGGATACCACAGAGGAATCCTAGGGACAGGTTCTTGACCAATTTTTTCCCTCTCATTTTCAAGTCTGTATTCGGTCATGGACACCTTGTGCGATTCTTCCTCACAGTCTTATCCTGGAAGATGAGCCCAGCACCTGTCCTTACAATGAAATACATGAACACATATACGAGTAAAGCAAGCACTGAAATGGGGGAGGGGGGATTGCCTGTTGCGATCTCTTCAGCCAAGATGACGGTGTGTGCAGTTCCTAACAGGGTCACGCTCCAATCCCCACTGCCAAGCTGGGGGCCTCCCCACTGCTTTGCCATTCTGACTGGGTCTAGGGACTTGTACCTGGGTGCTTGTTAGTGCTACAAGGTCTCAGGCTCCAACCCTCAGAATGCACACTTTCACAAGGCCTCAGGTGATGTGGTTCCCATTAGAGTGACATACAAATCTCCCCGTGTCTTCCTCCACGTGGAAAAACTTCCAAAGGCGGCCAAGTCTGGGGAGCACAGCCCAAGTTTGCAACCTACTGTTCATTCATTTATGATGCAACACCCACTTCTCCTTGTATCTGACATCCCAGCTCCTCTCCTTCTACCCCTCCACCCAGCCACATCAGTCCCTTTCGGTACTGCATCTTCCCCAGGGCCTTTGCTCATTCCCCTTCTTCCTGGAGCTCTCATTCCCTTCTCCATTCCAAAGGGAGCCTTTGGGGGACAGCCCAGCCCCCACCTCCTCCATGAAGATTAAATCTGGCCACAAGCCGTATTCTCAGCGACAGGCTTCCCACGAGGCGGTCTGGACCTCCTAAAACTTAGAGGCTTTTTTTTTTCCCACCTCAAGTTGTTACTTATAACTAACTACCTTAAGTACAAAGTCTTGCCTGATTAATTTTTTAACTTCGCCAATGTTCTACAGCAGAGACTCAATAAATATCTCACTAAGTGCTTGAATATATGGACTTATACATGCATTCATGAAAAGGGGAATCTATTAGCATACATCCTAAACCCCGTGCATCACTTTATGAAAGCAACTTGAATTTATAGTATTCATTTTAGGGTTGATTCAGGTAACTACCCTGAAACTTTTCGAAGAGGGTCTTTCTCAAAAGAGACAGAGATGCCTAACTCCGACAAATATTTAGTTACATCCAAGGCAGCTCGGGGAAGCGATTACATCAATTTCAAACTAACAAATGAAAAGCCTTCCAGTGGCTATAGAGGGGCACGAGAAACACTGAGTCAAAACGGATCCCGCTCCCAGCAGAGTGGGGGAGAGTTACTCAAAAGGAGCGAATTATGGTGTTTCCTCCAGCCACATTTTTCACCAGTGTGAGGTGAATAAACTCCTTCTGGAAATGACTCTCACGAAATTACTTCTCCTGAGACAGTTAATAGTATATTCTGGTGCCCCCGAAAAATTAATTAACCTTCCTCAGAACAGCCTCACCCCTAAACCACTGGCGGTGTGTTTTTACTGTGGGTCAGCTGAGACCTTTGCCACCCTCATTTACATCTAAGGGAAGTTGGTCTAAATTATGCCAGGGCCTTTTGGTTGCTGGTGCTTCTCCTTGTGCTGTTTCTTTATATGATATTCCAGTCCTGTCTGGATGTGTGAATCTTGTCACCATCTATCTCCCCCCTCCCCACGGCTTCTCCTCCTCTTCTTCCTTCTCCTCCTTCTCTACCCCCTCCTTCTTTAATGAAAAGCCTTTGAGGTTACCAGGGAAACATTTTTATTTTAAACTTTTGCTCAGGGTATGACGAACATAGCCCCGCTGTTATCACCATAGGCTTAGTGCAGCCAGAGGAAGGGGATAATGGACACCCAAAGAGGGTGATGGATACCAGAAGGAGATGGTGGACCCCTGAAAAGGATGAGGGATACTAGCTCTGGTTCTGTTGTGTGATCCGGTTTACTTTGCTGGACAGTACCAGAACAGTAGGAGTATGAGATCTGGAAATTGTGGGTACGGGAAGGTTTACCAATACCCCCTTTCCCTCGTGTCTATCTAGAAGGCATCCAAACAGCACGCTTAAGACAATCACCAATACACACAGAAAACTTCTGAAACATGTGACAGTTGCCACACCTTCATTAGGACCTCTGATTCTTTGCTATGGGAACCAAATCTCTTTGAATGCTAAGACTCGGGGCGTTAACTCTTAAGCCAGCCATGAGAAGCTTTACTTTTACTTTAATTACAGACTCACAGCACTGACATTTCCATAAAAGACTTATGAATTAGGCAAAGTTGGAAAATATTATTGCAAATAATAGTAATTATTCTGGGCTGCTGTCACAAACAGAATTAATATCATTAATACTTATTAGTCACAAAGCACACATCAATAAGGATGAGGCAAATGCTTCAGGACAGAGTGGGAAAAAAAATATTGTTTCTTTTTTCTCTAAAAGATGAAGAAGAAATAGTGTTGTAGAAAAGATTGTTAGTCCCCTAAAAATGTGTCCCCCGCTCATGGGCCCAGAGGGGACATTTGTCATCTTTTGTTGGCTGGCTGGCTGGGCTTTGTTGTCCTCCTGCATGTGGCAGCTTTCAGATGGAATTAATCAGGCCACAGCAGTGACGAGGCCATTGGGACACTGACAGCCTCTCAGAAAACGTGTCCTTGTTCCCACCCAGAGCTGGCTCAGGACAGGCAGGAACAATGCGCACTGATGAAGGGACTCTGGAAGCTATCATTTCGAATCAGTCCCTCACTCGTGCTGCCCTTGTGAAGATCAAGACAACGAGAGCTCCTTTCAGCGCAGCAGGCAGGCCAGGGCCACCCAGAACAGTCAGAGGCTTTCGGCACTCCATGAGGACACAGGCTGCCAGCAAGCCATGACCACTAGCCTCAATACAAGGCCCCCATGTGCTGGAGGCCAGTATTACAAGCAGCCCAAGCTGGAGGCTGCAATGACCCAGTTTTTGATTTCTGGTCAATGTGGATTCACCAGGCAAGAGGCTGTATCTGGGGATTCTCCCATAGGTACCTGAAAATGTTTCTTTTGAAAACCTAGAAATGTCTTCTGTTAGTACTGCTCTGGCCCTGTGGCGAGCAACCTGAAGAGTTAGAAGATGCCGGGCGAACCTTGCTGGCCCAGCTCTGGTGGGCAGAACCACCCGTCTGTCCCCATGAGTCTTACTTCATCCCACTAACACTCTAAGCTCTAAGTTGTGAGATGGCTGGTTTCACAGCGCGAGCTAACGATAGACCTAGTTATTCCGTCTTGCTAAAGGGTCGACCAACCATCAGGGGAGGAGGGTGGGCTAGATCACACTGTGGAGCTGAGGCATTAAAGTCAAGACAGCTAAGGGTAACTTGGAAACTGGGCAGGGTGAAAATGCAATTGGGAAGGTATCACCATGGGTTGGTCCGACAGTGGACGGATGAAGATGGGAACTGAGCAGGAATGGGTTGGAAGGTGGGGAGTTCTGGAGAGGAGCCTCCAAGGACACAATGAGGGACCAGACTGAGCCAAGCCACAGGTGGGAGGCTGGTCCAAGGAACCCTTCAGAAAGAAAAAGTCTACAGGTCACATGTGGATGGGGAAGAGATTACTGACAGGAGTTGATAAGTAACCACACACACACACACACACACAGGGGGAAATAGGAAGAGTTAGTGATGCCATACCAAGAAGCCCACAGACTGCTAGGGAAGTGTAGGCTCTGAGTGAGAACTAGGAGATTGTAGCTGCAGACGTGTGGGGGAGGGTGTGGGTGTGTGTGAGAGAGAGGGAGAGAGAGAGAGAGAGAGAGAGAGAGTGAGTGTGTGTGTGTGTGTGTGTGTGTGTGTGTGTGTGTGTGTGTGTTTAGGTATGGGGTGAGGATGTCTTCAAGGAGTCCCACCGTAGCTGCAGTATGAGGTACTTACTGCTGGCACTGACACACGTCCTGTAGAGGGTACAGACCAGGAAGAGAGAGCAGACCTGAGAGGCACTTACCATCCCCGGTGCTCTCCTTGTTCTCAGTGGGCTGTTCCACAAACTTCAACAGTGGGGACCTTGACCTCTGTATGGCGGGAAGAGTCGGGTCGCTGAACAGTATGGTGTCCTTGCCCCCTATGAGGGAGATGGGAAAGTTGATTTGTCAGCCACTGGTTTAGCTGGGTAACACAACTTGTAAGAGTACTGTAGAATCCCTGGGGAAGATTCTCAATGAGGGGCTGCCTTGATCAGGTTGGCCTCTGAGGTGTTATTTTTGACTACACTGACTGAGGTGAGAAAACCAGCCCACGGTGGGTGGCATTCGTTCCCTAGTCAGGGCCTTTCGGGCTGTAGAAAAGAAAATGAGCTGAGCATAAGCATCTACACATTCTCTCTGACCTTAACTGGGGTGTGGTTAGATGCTTCAGGTTCTTGGCTTCCCCGCAGTCTGGAGTTGTAAGCTGAATGCACCCTTTCTTGCCTAAGCTGCTTTCGTCAGGGTGTTTTTATCGTAGCACCGGAAATGAAACTAAACCCCCCACACAATGAGCTAGCTACAGGGTTAGGAAACTCCTTCAGCTGGGGGCAGTACAAGGAATGTAGTCAGCAGGTCCTTCTCTAGCGTGTGGATGGGAGCATGGCTCTTCCATCTGTGATGGCAGACCTTGACTCATTCCCGAGGAGCTGCTCGGGACCAGCTGCCCACAGTGTTGCCAGTAAAGAAGTTTGTGTGGCTGTGCGGAAGTGAGCAGGTGGGCAGGACACCAGCAGTGGCAGCAGCAGGGAGCTTGGGGGGGGGGGCACTGTATTAGCTGTGCTCTGGACAGAATCACCTGCTCACTGGGGACAGCAAGGGTGTCACTTTCACTCTCTAAACCTCAACATGGATGATTGTGAAGAAAGAATGGAATGGTCAGGAGAAGGCGCCAGGTGTTTAAAGAGCATTCAGCAAACGCCGCATGCTGAGATCATCAGCACTGGCTCCCACACACCTGACATCTGTCCCAAGCGCATCTGGTCATGTCAACTATTTAACTGTCACAAGGCGGGTGGCGTCAAGTCCTCCGTGTTATCCTAGCTGTATTCCCACTTGGGACCTACACTCAGCTTAACTTTTCTGCCTGGTAGTGTGAGTTGGTGTGAGAACAGAGAGGTTTGGAGTGGATGAGGGGCACGAGAAAAACACCACATTCCCACGGCAGAAGGCAGAGGAGGCCACGGGATGAGCAGCAGGGAGAACAGCTTCAGACATGAGCATGACAGACAAGCTGGCACCAGATGCACGAACAAGCAATGTTGCTACTCTGAGGTCACGAGAGACCATAGGCCTGTTAGGACACCAAGCCTTGGCTTGCAAGGCTTAAGGATTCTCTGGGTGAAAACCATTGGTCCCAAAACAAAAGCTCCAGCTGGGGCTCCAGTCTGGTCTAGGGAAGATTTTCACCGACGTTCCATGATTTTACTTGGTCTCCCATTCATCAGAGCCCAGAAGGCTACTTGGGTAAAGATAGATGTCTACACCTCCTTTGGAGAACCACATGAAGGCAAGCACATTTCACCAGTGTGTTCCTTGGTCCCTCTGCTTTAGAAAGCTGTCTTATTGACTTGATTAACTTGTGTGAGAGAGTTCTCCACACAGTAGGCACTTACTAAATGCCTCATAAGGACTGTGTTACCAACTGAAGGGTTTCATAGATCCTGGCGTTTGGCATGCTTGGCGCTTGCTGCAGTCTTGGGCAAATGGCAAGTGATTGGTTCCATAGCCTTTGGGTTCTCTGTCTCCTGAGTGTCAGATGAGCTGAGAAACCGCTTGGAGCTGACTCTGAGGTTCTGCCAGGCACTTCCACAATCTCTGGTGGAATAAATCTAGAAACTTCAGTGTTACAATCTGGAAAGATTTTCCAAAGAGCACTGTGGATTAATGGTTCAGGGTGATGTTGGAAGCCCTCAGAATGACCTCTAAGCTGGCCCTCTTCTAGAGCGCAATCTGGAAATGCCTTCATGGATCCTAGGTTACTGGCTTTAGGAACTGTAACAGGCGACAGGAGCTTCACAGTAGACTCCTTTCCTTTATCTCCGCACAGTATGTCTCCAGGTCAAGGACAGTACTGCATTTCATGCCCATTTGTCTCCAGCAGGTAGACTGTCACCCTTCTAGCCTTCTTGGGGGGCTCCCTCCCCTCTGTATAAAACAGTCTCTAACCCTGTGCCCTGGTAGCCAAAGAATCTAAGGCAGAGATATTAGTGGGAATCAGAGTGATCAAGGCAGCCTGGGGGTTCCTCTCATGGGAATTCTTTAATGGAATGTCCCCTTGCCCCCCCCCAAACCCTAGGATATCATTATTTTAAAGTGGCTCCTCAAAAAAAAAAAAAAACAAGAAACTTCTGCAAAAATCTGAGCGAGGGAATGTAGAGAAGGCGAACAAGTCAGCCTTAACCTATGCCAGTCACAGTGGGGTGAGAAGAAGACACACGGCTGCACACTCTTGCCTGGAGATGGTGTTCCCATGTTAGCAACACGCCAAGGTCTGGTCCCTCTTGCCATGCTTGGGAAATTCAAAGCCTTTCTTGGAAGGCTCCTGGTTCAGCTGCCCTCCAAAGGTCTGCAGGCAGCTGTGGGCACCAAACGGAGCTCTAATGGACAGTCGGGTGGCCTAAACTTTCATCTGGCTTATACTTAGAGGAGGGGGTGTGTCTGGGAGGAAATTCTGCATGCCAGGTCAAAGGACCACTAATGCAGAGGCCAGGCAGACTTTTCATTCCGCTGGCACCCAAGTGGCTGCAGGCTCTGCTGAGTCCATATGGCGCCAAAGTTCTCGCTCCTGCCTCTAAAAATGAACCAAATACTTTCAACCCCCAGATATTTTTTCTTCCTCCGCCTGATGCCTGGAGTGGAGACAGAATGAAGAGTAAAAGCTTAAAAAGCCAGATTATAGCATCTAACCAGATTGCTTTTTGGCTTTTGGCATTTCTGTGAATTGTGTCTGTGCTCCCCACACCGTGTATGTGTGTGTGTGTGTGTGTGTGTGTGTGTGTGTGTGTGTATCTGCCTGTTTATCTATCTGCCTGTCTGTGTGTGTATGAGAGAGGGAGAGAGAGAGGAGGAGGAGGGAGGGAGGGAAAGAAGGAGGGAGTGAGAGAGAGGCCTATGTGTCATAGCTCTTACATGGGAATCAGAGGACAGTCTTGGATGTTGTCCTTACATGGGAATCAGAGGACAGTCTTGGATGTTGTCCTTGCCTTCCACCTCATTTGAGACTGGGTCATTTTGGCATTTGCTGTGTGCACCAGGCTATCTAGCTCCTGAGCTTCCCCACCTCATCTGGCTGTCAGAGCACTGGGATTACAGATGTATGCTAAAATGCCTGGCTTTATGTGGGTTCTGGGGACTCAAAACTCGGGCCCTCTTGCTTGTGCAGCCAGCTTCCAGCATATGGCATTTCTCTGTAGAATGTGGACACATCCAGGTCAGCCCTCCTCAGAGCAACCTATATAGATCTGAGAAGACCTGAGGGAAGGATATCAGCAGGTGGGAGTAAAGGGATCAATCCTGGCTAGGGACCATGGCCTGCAACACCTACCATCTGGCTTCCTTGAAGTAGCCCACTAGCTTTATCGCTATCAAGGGACAGGCTAAACAGCTTGAAATAGTCTCATCTATCTAGATGACTTTTCTCTATAACCTGACATTTGTCAAATACGTTTACTCTTTAGCAAGATTACAAATAGGCTCCAAGTCTACAAACTACCATCAAGATTCCTATGACGGGGCTGGGGGATATAATTTATTGGTAGCAAGCTTGACTAGCATGCATTTGCCCCTGGATTCAATCCATGGCATTAATGAACATAGTGTGATATGAATGCCCGTGATGCTAACATTTGAAAGGTAGAGGGAGGAGGATCTGGAGTTCAAGGTCATCCAGAGCTACCTCAGCAAGTTCAAGGCCAGACTGGGCTCCATGAGACTATCTCAAAAAATAAAACAAAATAAAACTAGATAGTATTGTCCAGGAGAGTGAAGAAGGGGAAAGAGGAGACTCACAAAGCCTCTGCCTCATGAATTCTTTTCCACAGCCCATTAGAGTCTCAGAAGAGGTTTTTCCTGCCTTCTGGATTCCTCCTCTCTGGTCCAGAAACCAGTATCCACTTAATGTCATTTGCCTGTGTATCTTGGCTCAGAACTGTGGTCATCCAGAACTCATAAGAGATGGCTGGTGAAACTTGAAACAAATGTAAGGCCATCTTCCAACGACCTATGTGTCATCTAAACCCTCCCTGTTTCCTGCTCTAAAATGAGTATATCAGACTCGCTCAGGAAAGGGGAAAATGTTCTCCCATATGTCAGCTCTGACTGGAAGTTGGCCAATATGGAAGATGGCTCCCACATCAGCAAGGCAAAATGCTGTGATAGATTTGCCATGTCTGTCACTGGAGTGAGAATGGGGTGCATAACACACACCAAGTATTTGTCATCCTGAATCTTCTTGTTCTTGACTGTTCTTCAGAGAGGGCATCAGACTCAACCCATCATCTCCCTAGTTCTTCTGTCTTGGTCACTCATTTAGCTCTAAGCCCTTAGTGCTTTGATCTCCCTGCCACTGCTTGATGGGGATTCACCTTACTTCCTTAGGCAGACTACAGGTTCATGGGGATGGGGCAGGTCGCCTGGCATGATCAGTGCTGTACTCACAAAGCTGAAGCTCAAAACGGGTACCAGCCCAAGGACAAACTGCTATAAGTGGAGAAGACTTTGCTCATTCCCTTCAAGATGCTAGTAAACAAGACAATTCCCTGAAACCAATGGGACTCAGCACCTTCCACTGGGATTTAGCTGCTGCTTGGGGAGAGGACTAGAAAGAAGTGGAGGAGGCAGAGGAGGTGTGACGGGGAGAGAACACACTGCTTCTTGCTCAACCGGCAGGAGGTTAAATGGAGACACAGAAGCAGGGGGAGAGCTAAGAGCTGTGATACACACAGGGAGTCACCCCACCCCCTGCTCTTTCTCTCTAGGACCGCAACCACCCCAAGACAAGGCTCCATCCACACACCCTTCCGTCATGCCCCAAAGCAAGGTTGTTGCAATAACAAAACTATACCCAAAAGGAAAAGTGCCACTCCCTGTCCTGTGCCCTCATTTGTATCTGTGTGGTGGCCAGAGACTAGAACCCCCATACCTACAGCATAAAACCCACTGAGGCTGGTCCTTCCGGCTAACTGTACACAAATGCTTTTTGCATGAGTTGGGTTCTCTATGTCAATAAGTTATTCTACCTAGAAAGTTCTCAGAAAGGTGGACAGCAAATTTCTGCTATTCACATACATGGGTGGTAGACTGTGTCCCCGATTTAGCCACAAGAAACCCCAAATATTTCAAAATGAACATACTCCCAAATCCAACTGAAACATTGTAGCTCAGGCCTTCGGCAGCACAAAGAAGGAAAAAACAGTCATTATTGTAGAACAGCCATTTGAAGTCCCACCTGACCAAACAAACACCAGCCACGGGAAATTCCCAGCATTGATTCACCCATTCAGCTTCCATCTTTTACATAAATCACCCAAATGAAGCAGTGAGAAATTCACTAACTCATTCTGAGAGGGGGAAAAAAAAACCAAAGCTTCGGTACATGCACAAAAACAGCAATTTGACTGCACAAGTAAATGACGAATTTGTCTGTCTGTGTTGAAATTCAATGCAGTGAAAGAAAGGCCTTCCCAGAAGATGAGGTTTGAACATCATCAAAAGCCGGAGGTGGAAAAGGACCATTCAAATCCCCAGGACGGCACTTGCCACTAATTAGCTCTGTGAGGTCTTTTGACATCCAGTTCAAGAAATCTCTGCGAAAAATTCCAATTTATGAAGCACACTTGCCGGCAACCTAAGGCAGCTATTCAGATTTCCACCAAGAAAAACGTGATGCTGTCCACCTCCTCTCCTGTGGCAATTTTCATTTCTCATTCGTACAGGGATGCAGCCCACAGGAGCTGAGGGAAGAGACCGCTCCGCACTGAAAGGGTAAGGCACTAAAAATACCCGGACAATGTTCCTTCCAGGGAACCAGGAGGCGGCAGAAAGTGATAAATATAAGTTTCCAAACAGCGTAAAGACAAGGCGGAGAACTGATGGGGTCTCCTGAGAGGGCTGTTTTATCGGGATAAACGGGATAAGTATAGCTCATTAGAGAGAATCACCACGGCTTCTCACACGTTGGACAAACGCGGGGAGAAAGAAAAAAAAAAAAACCTCCTCAGGAAATTTTTGTTTTCAAGCTGCATAAAACGGTCGGGAGGGGGAGAGGCAGGAGAAGGTGGCCCATGAAGTACATCTGGGTTGGAGAAATGGTTGGCGCTTCATTTTTAGTACTGGTGATTAAACCGAACAAATCTTTGTGTGGTTTTACGTTCCATTTTAGGGCTGATGATTAAATTGCACAAATCTCTGTAAGATCTGAGATTCGTTTTTTAGGACCGGTGATTACACTGAGCAAATCTTTGTGTAGTCTCCCATTCCTTTTAGGAGAGAAGGTTACATGGAACAAATCTTGACGATTGTTAATAAGAAACAAAACAACTCACGGGCTGTCACAGGGGTTAGTGTGCATGTGTGCTCGCACGGGCACGCGCACACACGATAGTTTGAGGAGTGAGGCTACCTAAACTCCAGTGCCCCACTAATGAGATTTTGAAATTTTATTGTTTATTTTTGAATTTGTCCCTTCCACGGACCTGCCATCAGATGGCTTCTCAATTTGAAACATTTGTGGCTTGTTTCTCAGAAGTCTCTGAACCAAAGGGCCTCAAACAAGCAGAATCTTCTTGCAAATTGTGCGAGACTGTTCTTTTAAAAGTGAACAAAATCCTAAACCAGAAGAAAGCCAGCATTGTTCAGAGGTTCCACTTACCTGGGAGACTCCACAAACCGGAAACTTCCAGAGTTCTTAGTTTCTTCTCCAGCTCTGCCACTCGATTCCCTAGGATTCTGGAAGAGGCAGGAGAATATCAGGAAGAGACTGAGTTACCACGGGTCAGTGTTTAGGCCTAGGTATAGCTAATGGGGAGGTCAATAGGGCACACATGTGCACATGATACAGTCTCTGTTGGAAGTTCATGTGAAAGCTGAAAATAAAGTGAAACACACACACACACACACACACACACACACACACACTATTCAACTGAGTTCTGTTCCACAAGGCAATCCCCTGGAAGTTGGACAAATATTTTATCACTGCCCAAAACATCGTGAGGAATTTCCATATGACAATCATTCATTGCTAAAGATGACAATTCATTTTGAACACCCTTAGCTGCAGCAGACCCTCATTCTGTGAGCATAGGTTTGATTTGGGAACCAGCAAGTAAGAGAGAGGGGCACACCTGAAAATGCTTCTTCCGAGGCAATAAAGTAATAAGATGGGCTTTCGCAGACCCACACTAGGTCTCACTGATGCCCATGCCCTAGATATCAAGAACCATGTCTGAAACAGTGTAGGTGGCTAGTAAATGTGTGTAATTAAACACAGGCTTTTTCTTTTGTCGCTGTCTGCAACCGTCTATGAAAAGGGTGAATAATAAGAATTTCAAGAGAGCTTTCAGCGGGACTATGTGATGACTCTGCATGCAAAGGCATCTGCCAGCAAGCTTGACGATCTGAGTTCGATCCCCAGGACCCACACAGCGGAAGGAGAGAACCTACTCTGGCTAGCTTTTCTCTGATCTCCGTACACCAGACACGGAACATGTATACCCCACCCCCACGACACGTAAGCAAACAAATCTTAAAAAGAATTTTAAAATAATTTACAGTGATTTGGGAATCACTAGGATAATGAGGTTGTTTTTCAAATGACCATTCACTGGGACAGCTCAGTTCTGAAATGTGCACTCGAAAAGGTCAGACTGTGGGCTTGGAAGGCGAGCTTTGTGCGCGCGCATAGGTAAACATCTGGTCATTCATTCCAGGCATTAAATATAGCTGGGACATGACTGGCAGCCATGTAAAACCTTGCTTTCCAGTGCTCTGGAATTGGAAACCAGTCTTTATTTTCATTTGGGGGATTTTCTTGGCACCGCTGTGCTGAGATGACATGAAAATCTCCTTAATAGCGAATTCTCGATTCCTTTCAGTGGGGAAAAATTAGAGCAGCTGAATTATTCTCCTACGTCTCTTTCTGTTCCAGAGATAGCTGCTCACACCCACATACATTCGGGGCCATGAATATGCATATGGCTGTACATACATACAGTTCATCCTGATTTTACCTGAATCGACCTGCAGGCTCTTCCTCTTCTCTTGGAGTTCACGGGAAAACTGGCCCTGCTCTGCTTGCTTTCCTGCATCCAGTTACTACATCCCATCTCTCCCTCCTTTCCTCCAGTCTTGCTCTCTGCACAGCAGCGCTCAACCACTCCTTCCAGTTTCGCACCATCTGTGGGGTCTGTTTTGCTTCTACACCCTTGACCCTTCCATTGACACTGCTGTTCCTAATCTGCCTTTCAATATTTTGCACGGAGCTTCTGATGCCAGCTCCCTTCCTTGCAGTTGATGGGTCTGACGTGCAATCACAGCAGTATTCCCTTGTTTCTTAATGAGATGAGATCACACGTCTGCAGCTGCTTCTTAGGACAAAGGCTAAGGCTTTACTCCTCAGTGATGCTGAGGGATGCCCCGGGCTGGGTTTATAGGTTGAGTGCAGGATTTGTTCATACTGTTTCTGGATAACCCAGCCATTTCTCAGAGAAATGGAATGAGTGAAGTGGCCGGTACCCCCATCTTCTACTCCCATAGAGCCTGCTAGAGTTTCTCAGTGGTTGCTGTGTTCTCTGGTCTGATACCTGAGTGCAAGGCTAGAGGTAAGAAAGGATCCAGGAGAGAAGCTGTGGCTATGGCAACAACAGCAATAGAACCATCAGTAACAGTGACTGCAATTTCTTAAAAATCTGTGCTCATGGAACTATGGGTATAGCCATAGGTGATGTGCAAAATACAACCCAAGATGCTTTGCACGACTGGACAGGATCTCCTGCCCAGCCTCAGCCAGTGACTTGAGGCAGGGGTTATGGGAGCTGGTATAAGAGGCCAGGGGAGCGACAGTGGCTGGCAGCTCTCAGGATGGAGGGAGAGTTAAGAACAAATGCGGCTCGGGAAGTCTGACCAATGCGAAACCAGCTCCTGGGATCCACCTCTGTGCTACAGGCTGGACCGGCAACCCAGAGGAGAGGACTCTGTCCCAGTTCCTAGAGACCAGTAGTGTGTTAGCAGACACACGTGGACAGTGTGTTAGAAACCTAAGGACTGCTGATATATAGCTGGCATTTGTTCCAATCCAGGTATTTGTCCCTTTGAATAATATGAACATACTGCCCTAATTTTTTTGTTTGCTCATTTTTGTTTTTTGTTTTTCTTCAACATCTGGCTAGGCAGTCCTTGATTTATAGATGAGAAACTTGAAGCTCATAGAAGATGATGACTTACTCAGGGTCACACAGCTGGGAATCAGAGGGACCAGACAAAGACTAAGCCGGAAAACACACAAGTCTAATAAAAGCTGAGAGCAAAACTGACGAGCTATGAGAAGGCAGAACCAGAGAGGCCAGTAGCACCTCTGATGGAGAAGGAGAATTCTGAGAGCGTTCGGGCTTTTAAACACAAGTTCTGGGGAACCACTGAGGTCTTCTAAGAAGCAGAAAGCAGTTTAGGAAGTGGTCCTCACATGAAGTTGAGAACAGACAAGGATTAGAAGTAGAGACAGAAAGACCACTTGGTTGGAAATCATCCAGGAAGATGAAGATATGACCAACAACCAGTCAGGATACAGGGGAGCCAAAGGAACAGGGCCACAAGGAGGGAGGGAAGGAGCTGAGGCTGTGTTAAAGATACTTGACCACATGGCAACTCATGGAAGAGATAACCGTCTGAGCATAGGGCCAGAGAGGAGATCTACTCTTGCCAACAGAGTGAGGCACGAAACAGAGACTGGCAAGAAAGGGCTGTGACAAGGGAAGGAACAGGGACAAGAGAGAGCCTGGAAGCCACTGGGAGAGAGGTGCTAAAGGGAAGGGTCCACTTCTTCCAAGAAGTTTGTGGGAGATGTGACATCTACCTTGGTGTCAAGAACATGAAGAGAATCCCAGTTCCCAAGTGAGAAGCTAAGACAGATTAGCAGATGGAAGGAAGATGGGTCTGCAGGGAAGGCAGCCAGTAGCACACAAATGTAGCCAGGCAGGAGATGGAGGCACACCTAGGATTGGGAGAGGTTTTTGGTATGGGTAGGATAGGAGAATTTTTTTAAGGTAGTTGCAGGTTGTTTTAAGATATAGTGCAACATGTTCCCCACCCTCTGCCCCTTAGTCTAAGAAAATCTTCCAAATGTCAGGCCCCCATACAGACTTTGCCGCACAGCTTCTGATGCCATTCCTGGGGATAAGGTTAGAAATCAACAAAGAGAACCCAGGAGCTGGCCAGTCTGGCAGAATTCTTAGGTGAGGGTTCAGACAAAGGCTCCAGCCTGAAGGGGAAGCTGTGGCTCTCTGTACTGCCTGGTGTGCCCCACCTGGAGCCCCCTGAAACGCTGCTGTGATCCAGGACATCACTGTTAGATGAGATTTAAAAAACTTCCCAGCTCATTTGCCATCGGCTAGGGAAGCAGCAAAGGTATGTCACTGAATTTTCAGCCTGTAACAGCCATCTCCTCTGCTGCGGCATCAGCTGCTAGGGAAGGGAGCCTCCTCCCTTCTTTAGTGGTAACCAGGTAATGGCTCATGCGTCATCAAGAAACAGAGCCAGCAAACTGCCCTGCCATTGAGCATCATTCAAATGCAAAGTCCCATTGTACTTAGCAGTTATCAAGGTGGTTTCCACAGGACCATCTGCCTAATAGGGGCCATTGTGAAAGAGAAGAAAGCAGTAGGCAGAGCACGCGCTTCCAGAAGGGAGGGTCTTTAGTTCTGAGGCACTACCTCACCTTAATAAAGCCTTTTTTTTTTTCAGTTATAAGGCAAAATCACAGGGGTACCAGCAAGCTGACCAAATTCACGTTTTGTTCTCAATCTTCATCTATAGTACAGTTAACTTCTTCATACACCTCCGGGAAGTAATGAAACTGAAGGCCTTCAAAGTACCAAAAAGCAGCATATGTAGCACTCCTTTGTGTGCCGATACAATGCTACCTCCACGATCTACCGTTATAGAAAAGCAAACAGAACAGACACAAAGGGCGCCCCTCCCCTTTCTTTCATAAAGAATAGCTGCTTTTTTTGTTTTTTTTTTTTAAAAAAATCCATAGATATAAGAATCCTGAGGTGTGTTTTCATGTACTGTGCCTTTGTTTGCATGACTCTAAGGTCACATGAAACATAAGAAATGGTGACTTCTCCAAGGCGGGGATTTGGACAGCGAGATGCGTGGAGGGTCATGGTTATTTGACCATGGCTCGTGAGCAAAGTGGTACTCAGAAAACAAAACAAAATAACAAGGAAAAAACCCACAATGAATGGAAATGTCAGCCTCCATGGAGCGAGAAAGTGGTTTGCATCTGGGGCCTATGCGTTGCAGCGGGTTCAAAAGAGCCCAGAGCCCCTGGCCAGGAGTGAGAAGCAGGCTGACTGCTGGCTTCAGGGGATCCCCAAAGACAGCCTTCCCCCACCAGATGCCGGTCCTGCTTCCTGAGAAGTAGCTGCGGTTCAGCATGGCTGTTTCATTTTGCAAGGCTGTTGCAAACGTCTCCTGTCAATAAATTACCCTGTCATCCAGGGAGATTGCCGGCCTCCCTTTGATGCTCTTGCTTTCTCCCACATACATCTTCATCTCTGCTACGGGCTTCTCTGCACTCCATCATTTCCCTTTTCTCTTTTGTTTTTATAACACTTTCAATCATTTTCCTGTGGTCTCTTCCCCGAGCGTCCCTGCCTTTGGCAGTCCCAACTCTCGGGTCCTTCCCCTTGAACTCTAACATCTGTCCTTGCACCGTTCTCCTGCAGTGTCCCTGTGGCTCTAAGTGTGAGTCTCAGGAGCAGGACCACCTATAACTTCCAGGGTTCTGTGCAAGATAAAAATGTGCCCCCCCATCCCTGTGAAAAAATAAGTATCGTGAACTGCAAGATGGTGGTAACAGTATCTGACCAAATGCCAAATCCTTCTTGGTACTGACTGCATGCCACAAAGCTGGCTCTGTGATTCAAATGAGTTCCCATGTTAGAAACTAAATTTCCAAGCTCTTAAGGCAATGCTAACCGCCCTTAGGAAGGTTAGGATGAGATGAAGAGGAGGGTGAGGGCCCCCCCATAGCATCAGCGGGTTTATGAGAAAGCGATCCAAGCAAGCATGCTTTCCGTATCTGACCATGTGGTACCCGGGTCATGTTCAGATGTGGCATGAAGGCCATCACAAGACACAGTGGCATGCTCTGGAACTCAGCCTCCTGGGGCATGAGAAGTGAACTTCTCATTTTAAAAAATATTCATAAACTACCTAGTCTCGGGTACTCAGTTTTAGGAACAGAAAACTGACTGGTGTATGTGACAATTTTTGCTTTAATTCACTTTTGACTGAGCATTCTCGGGACGTCTTCAACTGTGTGCTGCTGCTTCTGACCACTATTTTAAGGTGCCTTAACTTGTTCAGTTTGATACAACATAATCAACACTCATTAAAAATCAAACAGGGTTCTCCATCTTATTGACTCTTCCTTTGACAGGAAGGTCCCTCACAGGGACAGCAGCCCGTAGAAATTGACGGTTGCTTTCCTGGTCATCAGAGACCCTCAGATTCAAGTCCTGGAGTTGAAGGTCCACTGAGGCAGCTCCCGCCTCAAAAGGAGGGCTAAGGAAGAGGCGAGAGAACTGGCATTGTCCTTTGGGAGCTACCATGAAACTGGTGTTAACAGAGCACAGCTCACTAAGAAGTCAAGATTCCTGCTTCGTTGACTCTGGTGGATAACCCGGATGCCAACGCAAAGTAGAAGACTAGTTCTGGTTTCATGGGTTCTCTCCCCACTAGATTTCAGGGATGTTACCTTCTTCCCAGAGTGCTCCTGGTTTACTTCTGGGAGCCCCATTCCCACTCTCCTGCCCCCAAGCCTAAGGACCTACTGCACACCTGTTAGTTTGCCTCTGGTGCTGAATAACCATGTTTTTCTCATGGATCGTCTCCAGCAGGGCCGTGGCCAAAGACTTCAGGTCGGCGATGGACTGTGGAGTAGCTGGGAGGCTGCACCCGTGATCTTCTGAGAGCAGATCCTGGACTAGGGAAGGCACAAAGGTTGACAGCTCAGTCAGGGATTCTGAAACGCGGGGCTGCACACCCATGTCCGCTCTTCCTGGGGGATGAGGCGCCTCGAGCTTTGACATGATACTGTGTTGTCCTGAGAGCCTATCTCAGCTACCACAAGGAAGACAACATGAAACTCAGTGTGAGAGCTAAGTGGAAAAGGTCTCAAAGAAATTGGACCCCACCCCTTTAAGTTCTCTTCTTTCTGTCAAATTGGGGTGGAGCCCAGGGCTTTCCTGCTATGCAAGCATGCACGCCCGCTGAGCCATACTCACCTCCAGCCATTTGCAGCTTATTCAGAGACTAACAACATTTTCACTTGCCAGCGTGTGAAGGCATTTTTATGCTAACTCATTGAGACTCAGAACTGAGAAAAAAAGACCCCAAACCTAGCAACCGTTATTTATTTCCATTTTGTTAACAATAAAGCAAGTCTCAGATGGGTTAAAAACACTTGCTAAAGGTCATACTGCCCTGCAAATGACAGAGCTTCCCCGCCCTTCAGGCTCTCTGGTTAGGGCAAAAGTAATACACCACTTTAAAGGGGTAAATCAACGGGGAGAAAACACAAGTGACAGCCACCCTGGTGCCCTCCTGACTATGAAAAGGCACAGTGCTCTCTGGAGCACCATTTCCTGGGGCTGTCTGCATGTATACGGATCCATTCAATATTCTTCTGAAATGGGGAAAATACTACCTTTTCATTTAACAACATTCTATCCCATTAGTATCCCCTAAAATATAAAGGTGAACCCCCACTTTAATAGTTCATCTAGGTTTATAAAAGTTCATTTAGCTATTACAAGACATTTATGCCATTTCCAGTTAAAATATAGAATGTATGTCCAGGCTGGCCTTGAACTCAGAGAGATCTGCCTGCCTCTATCTCCCAAATGCTGGGATTAAAGGTGTGCATCACCATTGCCTGGTTTGAAGAAATTTCTTATGGCAAAAAGCTCCTATATGTCTAATTTATTTTTTACTAGTTCTTGCTAGAGCATCCGATTAGGTTTTTCATTATGGGTTGCCATGCTCATACACTTAGATTACTAACCCCGCAGACCATGTCAATAAGCTTCTCTCATAGGTTTTCTTAGAAGGCTTGAGTCAGTAGATCACTAACTCGGCCTGTGGTGTTTGACTATGACTGGCACTTGCGACATAAGAGTCAGGACAGGGGTCCTTACTCTAAACTGGTTGCTAGGTATGGTATCCAAGGCCAACCATGCATGAGGTTCTCTCTCTCTAGCTCAGTCTCTCTCTGTGTGCATATGTGTTTATGCAGGTGTACACGGGTGGAGGCTGTAGACTGACATCGGGGCTTTTTCTTTAATCTCTCTGTCCTTTTTGTTTTTGAGTCAAGCTCTCACTGAGCATCCCTAGCTAGCCTAGAACTTGTTATGTAGACCAGGATGACCTTGAACTCCTGGAGATATCTACTCCCAGAGAACTTAATTAAAAGGCTCTTTGCCTGACACAATCTTTCTTTTTTTTGAGACAAGGTCTCTCACTGAACCTGGAGCTCACCAATTAGGCTGCCAGGACTGGTGAGAAAGCTCCAATGGTCCTCTCGCCCCTTCCTCACCAGTGCTAGGATTACTAGTGTGCACCGCCACAGCCAGTGTTTGACATGGGTGCTGGGGATCTGAACTCCGGTCCTCTTGCTTACACAGCAGACACTTTCCCTGCTGAGCCACATAGATGGGCTTTCCCTTCTAGGGTGTTATAGCTTCCCATTCAAAACCACTTCTAGGATGGTCATTTCTAGGTGAGTGGGGAAAAGAAGTTGCCTGGGAAAGAACCTTGAGTGTGCAGCCCACTGCAGATGCCATGCTTTTGAAAGCCATTTCTGATTAAGATTGGGCCTTGGTAGCTGCCGGGCGGCACTGTCAGCGGCTGAGAAGCTGACCTGTGTAACCTAGGCTTAAGTCAAGAACTGACTGCAGAAAACGAAGTACCAGACTCAAGCTCTCTGCTATTTATTCCCCTGGATTTCTCCCGGAAGATCATTATTTTTCATTGGAATCGACAGGAAGGAAGAACAAAGCTGCAATCAATAAAAGCTTCTTTGAAAACGGCATGCGTTCCCATGATCCATGGTGCAATGATCTATGCAGTAGGGGGCTTTTCCATTCTGTCTGCAGAGGCCAGGAGAAATAGGCTTAGAGGGGGCTGGGCACCTAGGGGCTCTCCGGTGGTGATGGGAAGGAAAAAGATTCTCAAGAGGATCAAGTCATTGGAGAAGCTCCAAGGTGATGGTTCTCAAAGTGGGGTCTCCCACTACAAAAGCATGGCCTAGGAATCCTGAAGATAGAGTCTCAGGTCCCATCCCTAAGACTGGGAAAACCAGAAACCTGGGTGAGCGTAATCTGAGTTAGAAAGACTCAGGCAATCCTGCTGCAAGTGGCAATCGGGTGCCTGTTTTCTGTCCCACAAACCCTGAGGTTTGGGTGGGACATGTACTCCAGCTCTTTGCTCAGAAATTGGTCCAACCTGGATACTAACTCCTACCTTGCTTTGCAGATAGGACCCCGGTCAGAGCACTACTGTTGGACTTGCCTTGACCCTTGGAGTTTTTCCGTCTCTCGAGAGCATTCTGCAACAGCAATGGAAAAGCCAAAAGCTTTTGTCAGAAAAGGCAGCAATGAAAAAATACCTCCTTAAGGGGATATACCCCACGTACTTACAAGAACAATTGCAGACTCAAAATGTAGCCTAAAATACAGACCTCTCCATCCTTGGGCTTTTAAAAGACTCTGTATAGAGAGTCTGTTTGGTTTTTAAGTTACAGCGAAGGAGGAAGGCAGTAACCGTAGCTTTGTATTCAGAGGGTTTTAATCCACATTCCTTAAATGGAATCTGAGGCAGGCTAATATGTGGAGAGACTTGTTATTGGAATCATTTTAGAATAGACCTGAGATGAAGATAACATTTGCTTTCATGTACTAATGGTGGTACCAATGATGTGTGTCTCGGACATAGGATTAAGTATACATGCTGTTATGGTCTTAGAATGGACTCTTGCCTTCACACTGATATATAGTAGTCATCCATGTTTGGAATATGAACAAGATACATGATATTTGAAAGGATACACATGGTTGTAAATTTATATGCTAAAAGGCACATACTTCCTTGCTTCATGTTTATATACAGATAGATATAAACGATAGTGTGACTCCCGCCAAATGGAAAGCCATGGTGATCTCTGGGAATAAAGGCCAATGTCAACAACCAGGACAATGAGCCAGCTCTCCCTAGCATGCAGCTGGCTGTAAAACTCCACCCGTAGGAAGAGCCATCAATTTATTTTCAAAGCAGAGAGACCCAGGAGAGTTTTCCAATTATAACACTTACAACTAACACAGCAGAAATAGATAGTATCAAGCCAGTGGAGCTGGAATTAGACTAAATGACAGTGAGGTGAATTCAAACATCCTACCCTTGCAGTGTGCCTCAAATATTAGCGTTTGGGTTGTGATGTTACATCTTTGTTTTTTCCACTGAAACCATTTTCTTGGGGGATAATTATGATATAAATAGCATCTGACAACTGTACATTTCATAGAGGAAGTGGAAAGGACCCCTGAGTTCACAGGGATGAGACTCCCAGGTGGAAGCACACAGGTTTTGGAGGTCTCAGGATGCCATGTCCAGACTATAGACGTATAAGCAGATACTGGGAGAAAATGGTGTTGGGAATTTGCTGCTTTGTGATTGGTTATACTAGCTACCCCAACGAGGGGTCTTACTGAGCTCCATTTGGGAAGATAGAAAAGTGATGAAATGTCTTTGAAACATTAAAGAGACTCGAAACAGGATGACACACGGATGCTGAGTGGAGAATCACAGACTTGGTCTTGATCGTGGTACCTTGTACTTGGCGATGTTTGACTTCAGAAGGCTGACCTCTTCATGGAGTTGTTTCAGTCTCTCCTGGAGATATCTGGGGGGGGAGACCCACACATAACAAAAGTGAAATGAAGCTCACTGAATGATAAGAGCCCAGATGTCATTTGCGTGTAACGACTTCCTTCTCATCCTGGAGGGCAGGGGCTGGAAAATGTGACCTTTTATTAAAGTGATGAGATCAAGGTCAGACATGCCCAAATCACAGACACCCCATTTTAAAACATCCCTCTCGGAGATCCCCTTGGGGACAACAACATCCTTTTCCACATAATTCTCATTAAGATGATTGCACCAGGGAGCAAACCAGGAAGAGAAGACGCCAGCCATAACACGAGTCAGACACATCCACACGCTGAAATGTGCCTGGGGGCAGAGACACAGCTAAGGGAATTTCTCAATTTATTTTCTTATTCTTTCCCCTCTCCTTGACAGCAATCACAAACAACTCTTCCTAGCTCTTCACCCTTGTGGCCCAATCAGAGAAGGTGTGGGAAGTGAGGGGGGCTAGACAAGTGGCCGTCTCCCACTCGTCTTCTTTCATAACCAGCACACGCCATTGCCAATATCTGGGGGCTGTAACTTACTTTTTATTCTAAATGCGGCTGTCTCAACTGCAGGCAGGGCTTCAGGACCACCCCGCCCCCCAGACTGCCTCTCTTGGATGCTCAGCACTCGCCTGTTCTCCATGCACAGAGCATCTACATCAATGATTCGGTTCTCATGACCACCCAGGATATGGTTGAGCTCCTGGTTCAGCCGGTCCACTTTGTCCTGGTAGGAAGCCCGCTCTTCCTTAACATCCTGGAGTTCATCCACTGACGCCTGCAGGTCATGTTCCAAGGACTCAATCTGAAATCCAAGGAGTGTCATGTTGTTCTCAGCCGTGGGCTTCTGGGTCAGGGGCGTGGCTTCCGCTAGACTAGCTAACTTGGAGAGCTTTGGGGTACTGCTAGAGTCACCCACGTTGCATTGCATGCTGGGTAAGGGCTTGGAGCTGGGGGATACCTTCCAACCAGGCACTTAACATGGGTGGGATTGCTGAGCCTGATCTCTAACCCCTGCACACTGCCCCCATTCACAGACGTGGAAAGGACAGGCTGATCCTAGAATCCTACAAAGGCAATGCAGTTCCAAGTCACTCAACCTGGGTGTCCTGGGCCCAGTTAGCAAAAGAAGAAAAAGGAAGACTCTGCCCCTGTGGCTGCTTCCCAAACAGGGCTCTGTGCCCTCTGAAGTTCTGCCCACAAAGCATTGCTCAGCATCTTAGTGGAAACTCCTAAGTCAAAGGTCAGTTTGTCACATTTCCTCCCCACTGTCTAAGTGGGTGGAGGGCGGCAAGTTTCTTGATGTGCTCAGAACAATAGAAAATCAATGCTGGAACTCCTGGCTAGGGGTCAGACACTCAGTATGAACCTAGGAAGAACAGAGAAAGTCAAGACCTCTCAACATCCCTAGCCTCCTCTTGGATTTGGATACAGGACCGTGTATGCCTTACTTCCTGTTGCGAGGTCTACTTCCTGTTGTGAGGGGTGATGGGAGCATGTGTGCCCTGCCTCCTGTTGTGAGGCCACATGCAGGCATCCCCACCCAAACCAGAGCTCAACAGTCACCTGTTCCTTAGCTCGCTCCAGCTGCTCAACCAAATCCTCCCGCTCATGGGCTGCGAAATGCCTCATGCCAATTTCTTCATCTCCGAGCCTTTGTTTAGCAATTGTCATTCTCAACAGCTGCATTTTCCATGATTAGAAAAAAAAAGGCAAAGGAAGAGAGAAAGAATATGAATGAGTACATCTCCCCAAACCTCAAGGACCTATACAGAAATTTCTGGAAGAATAAAATTCTTGCAAGAACTACTGGAAGAAAGGACTTGCCAATACGATTAAGTTTTAAGAAAGAGAAAACTTCTGCTATAATTTTTGCTTGTTGATACATCTGTGCACACATTCAATGTAAGGCCAGGGCACCCAGGCTTGATCCTGGAAGGCGGATGTGGCATGGGGCACTGCCACAATGAAGAAGAAAATCTTGAACCTCATTTAGACTTAGCAAAGATACAAAACAACCCCAAGGACTGGATAGGATCTGCTGAGATGGCATGCCCCACATTGAAACACTAGGCGAGGCTCTCAAGAACTTGAAAAATGCTATTCAGTGTCCAGCAAGCTCATGCCAATGTGGTCTGTGAATGACCCCGATGTGGACTAGCTTCTTGTAGAAAAGATAAGTAGAGTGCACTCGAGAACACAAGTCTTGTATGCACTGTGACCAAGTGTGTGCTAAGAACTAATGTGTGAGAGAATACAAAAAGTGACCAAATACATAAAGTACTCGAGTATGTGTGTTTGGCGATGTAGACATCCTGCATCCTGCATCCCAGCTCCCTCCTCCCAGGTAAAGTCACAGCAGGAATTATGGGAGAGATCCCAGGATGAACCCATAGCCTCAGCATATCCATGCCTGCCAATCACCATGTACTTATCCTAAAAAGGTTCATAATGCATCGTCTTCTCCCTATGGGTGGATGTGGATGGGCTCACATATGCATGAAGCTCTCAGAATATGCTGTCCCTATCGTATAGGTATGACAGCTCAGTGAAGCTCCCTGTGAGCATGCTCTTTTCTTGTTCCTGCTTGATTGAGTCTTAGGAGAACACTGACTAGTACAAGTCATTAAACTCCAGCATTTCCGAAGGATTTGGGTCAGGTGAGAGATAGAAAGTTAATTTAAGCCAAGGCAGAATTACCTAATTGAAATGATGACAGCAATGGAGAGAAATGGGACCTGCAGAAAGGCAGACAGGATGCAGTGGCCCTCCGCTGCTCCATTGACTCTCACAGTGTCTACTGGGCGCCGTGAGCCATAGCCTGCCAGGGGGTGGAGGATATCACATGCATAACTCCATGCCTAATGGAATCTGCTAAGTCCATACTTGGGGTTCACAGCTTGTGTACTTGTAGATTTTCCTACTCAGTCCAACTTATTTGCACCCCCAAATCCATGTTCAAGGTCTTCCAGCATCATAGCTGAACATTCACAGAGTGGAAAAAATGTGAGTGCCAGATGTTCAGCCCAAATGAGGTCAATAAGGCCACCTCCTGTCTCCCTGTCTCATACCATGGACGGCCTGGCCATGACCTGCTTGGTGCTGAGTGCCCACATTTTTTTCTTTGATAATTTTGATGGTTATATAAAATTCACAAATTTGTGGGACTCAGTGTGTTGCCTCCATGCATGTATATACTGTATGATGGTCATAGCAGGGTAATTAATACACACTTCACCTTCCACATTTATTTATCATGCAAAGCTTTGGACACTAACTGCTCTGAAATACACAATGCAATGTTCTAATTAACCAGTCACCTACTATACAACAAAGTGTGGGCCTTAATCCCTGCAGTCTGTGACTCTGTCGGGGTACTAACAGCTATGCTACCATGCCCATCCCAGTCTCAGATAAACACGGTTCTCTTTTCTACTTCTTTTCTGTTTCTGTGATAAAACACTCTAACCGAGGGCTGGAGAGATGGCTCAGAGGTTAAGAGCATTGCCTGCTCTTCCAAAGGTCCTGAGTTCAATTCCCAACAACCACATGGTGGCTCACAACCATCTATAATGAGGTCTGGTGCCCTCTTCTGGCCTGAAGTCATACACACAGACAGAATATTGTATACATAATAAATAAATAAATAAATATTTTTAAAAAAAAAACACTCTGACCGAAAGCAACTTGGGGAGGGAACGGTTGGTTTCAGCTTACACTTCTAGGCCACAGGCCATCATTGAGGGAAATTAAGGCAGTAAGTCAAGTAAGAACTGCAGAAAGCAAAACTAGAGCAGTTGACCGGCTTGCTCCTGCCTGGCCCATGCTGAGCTAGCTGTCTTATGCAGCCCAGATCAACTGCCTAGAGATCTTGCTCTCTCCCACCCCCATGCCAGTAGGCTGAGCCCTCTCACATCAGTCAAGACACTCTCTCACGGACATGGCCAATGGCTAATCTGATTGAGGCAATGCTTCAGGTGAGGGTCTCTCGTTCCAGGTGACTAAAGGTTGTGTCAGGTTGACAATAAAAACTAGCTAGTGCAACGTCTCTGTGAAGACCCTTTTCAAGACTCTGGATATGACAGTGATCCTGTGGCAACTGTCTTTCTATGATTGATTGATTGATTGATTTAGCTAACATGGTATCTTCTGGATGTCATCCATTATGAAGACAGAGTGATATCCCACTGGGTACATGTTCCAGATCTTCTTTATCCAGTCTACTGATGAACACTTAGGTTGACGCCACACTATGGCTAGCCTGAGTAGCATATTAATGAACATGGGCACGCAGGCATCTTTTTGATACAGTGATGTCAGTCCCTTGAATACATACCTAGTACTGCAACTGTTAGAGGTTGGTGTGCATATATAACATTTTACTTATTTATAATTTGAAGGACTACAGCATTTCCTCCCATGGCTGTACTAATCATCTACCCTTCCTCTGGCACATTGTACTAATCTAGCCTTCCGCTGGGACATTGTACTAATCTACCCTTCCACTAGTACATTGTACTAATCTACCCTTCCACTGGGACATTGTACTAATCTACCCTTCCACTGGGACATTATACTAATCTACCCTTCCACTGGTGGTGTAAAAAAGGTCTCCTGGCGATGGCTTCATGCACACTGCTGGCATGCTGTCTAGAGTCCCTGAGTGCAAGAACAGAGGCTGCGATGTACCTCATAGGGAAAACATGTGAATTAAGGCAGTTCCCTCTGAGTCTGAGTTAGAGAATGGGTGAACCCATTAGTACAGTGCTGATAAATTAAACATTTCTTTTAAATAAGTGTATGTTAAATGGAAGGTACAGAAACCACAGTTGTGATGAGCATTGGCACAATAGCTATGACAGAGGCTAGCAGGAGCCTCTCTACCTCCCCTGGGACCAGTGGGCCAGGACTCTCACACGAGGCATTGAAGTTGCCTCATGGAACACGTGGACCGCAGAAGTGGTTGACTCAAGCAAAAGCTTGAATGTGAAACATCTTTCATGTCTCCTGGTCCTGGGCTCAGGACAGCAGGACTCTGAAGAGCACATCCCCAAAGACACAGCAAAGCTGAGAAGCAGTGCTTGTCAAGCCCCAGAGGCAGGGTCATAAGCACACAGGCTTTTGGCGGGAGGCTGCAGGAGACTCAGGCTGTGTCTTGAAGACTCAAGCTTTTCCCTGAAATGTTACATGATAGACAGACCGCATGAACTAGATGTAAACCTCACTTTCCAGTCAGAACTGGCCTCACCACACATTTTATTTGGAGTCACACAATTATGCTTGTTAATGCCAATTAGTTGTTACGCATGCCCAGTGAGGCCCCACTCCATAGAACAGAGTCATCTTCACACTGGATGCTGGTTAAATGTCAATCAACACGTTAGCTATCATTTGGTGTCTAATGTGCAGATAATATTGCTCCCACACTGCAGGGCTGAACTGGTTGAAACACATTTAAACGGAGGCTCAAGTTGGGTTGTTATTTGGGACTGAAATTTAAATGCAGTCAGCAGAAGAGGCCTGGTGATGCTATTGCTTTGCCTACATAGAGCCCAGGCACATCAAGTCTGCCTTCTCCAAGGACAGCTCATAGGTTCTGGGGTCATCTGCTTAGGGCTTCCTATGCTCACTCCCAAAGAATGAGCTTGAACTTCTCCAGGCCTATGTATCTCCCTGCTGAGAGCACAGCATGAAACTGGAGCGAGTGGAGCCATAGTCAGGGAACACTGGGTTAGGGGTCACATAGGTGACAAGGAATGAGGGATGCAGAAGAAAAGAAGTAATTCTAAAAATTGAGTGATTCCCCTCATCCTTCTGCTAAGAGAAACTGCATTTATGTATTCAATGCTCACAGACTGCATTTCCTCAGCTATATAATGCAGAGTTGTAATGCTTGCAATCATCAATAATGCCACAGCTTGGAAGCAAACATGCTACTGTTTGAACTGGACTGTTTGTGTGATTTAAGGACCATCCGGGTCATCTGAGCTTGCCCCATGTTGATGACAGCCATGAAGGATGATGGCTGTCTTCTCTATGACACTAGCTTTGTCCAGGAACAGAGAAAGTGTGTGACTAACTAACACCAGCTGCTTGCAGGATGGTTATCATCATCACCATCACCTTCATTGCTGCCATTGTCATTATGATCGTTGCTGTCTTCACCACCATCACCACATCATCATCATCATCATTATCATTGTCATCGTCATCATCGTCATCGTCATCAAGAGCTCCTAACAGCCACCCAGGGAAATTTGCTGTCTTCGAATGGCTGAAGTTGAGCTCTAGACCCAGGCTTACAAGGGAGCATGAGGGGGTGGCTGTCCTCCAGGGGAAGTGACAATAAGCACTGCTCCCCATGCTTGCTATCCTCAAACAGGGCATCACAACAATACAGCTACTCTTCCAGTGCCAAGAGGACTAGAGCTCTGTGAACACCCGCTCTGTCACCAAGGGACACCATCATTCACTGATTTAGAGAGAAATAAATGTTTATGAATGAATTATGGACATGAGTCTTGGCTGGTGCATAAGGCCCAGCTGCAGCTCATATGTCGCTGAGGGACAGGGAACAAAACAATGTTGCAGGAAGGCTCCAGGTTCTTTGCCAGCTGCCCAGGCCTCACCAGATCTAAGCTATGGGAGGCCTTCCTAGTCCTTGAGTCAGAGGGGCTCAGTCCTTCTTTGACCTCTTCCCAGCTTCCTCCTGTCATGGTCTTCAACATTCTCTAACTTATATTTTTTTCATGTGCTGGAATCCATTTTTTCCAACGGACACTGGGAGGCACCCAAGGTGGGAGCCACTATTCTCTGCATGTTACCTGTGTTCAGATTCTTCTTCTGCTAATCCTATGTGCCCTGACAAAGTCACCTAACATTGCCAAGCCGCATGTGATTTGTGAAATTAAAAAACAAAGATAAGCAAAGTCTTATAGATATACTAGCATCTATACAAAGGAGTCTGTCAGCAGGGCATGGTGGCACAGGCCTTTAATTCCAGTACCCAGGAGGGAGAAGCAAGTGGATCTCTGAGTTAAAACCAGCCTAGTCTACAGAGTAAGTTCCAGAACAGCCAGAGCTACACAGAGAAACGCTGTCCCAAGAAAACCAAAAAGAAAAAAAGTAACAAGATGGTGGGGTCTGTGCACCACTCCTGGGTCTCAAGAAACTGTCGTCCACACACGAGTGTGTGTATCAGCTAATGGGCCCCGTACTTGGGATGAGAAAGCAATGTCCTCAAATCACTCGCAGTGGCTTTTCTTCTGCACCCAGATGGGCTCAGAGCTCTTGCTAAGACTGGGAGGCCCACATGGCTCTCCTTACCTGCTCCAATGCCATTCCCAGCTACCTTGTGTCTGTGCTTCACCCATCCCACCCACCTCTGGTATCCATCCCAGCCCCCAGGTACTGTACTTCCTCTGCCCCTAGCACAGTTAGTGATAAAACATGCCATAGTCATTCCTGCCGTCCTTGTCAAGGCTCAGATTAGAGATTTCCCTAGACATCTCATCTCAGCTAAAGCTATTTCTTCCCAGGTCCCCTGCTTCCCAGTGCCTGCCTCTCTTCATATCTGCGTGTGGCACCTGCCATCAGCTCCATGGTTCCTCCTGAAAACTTAAGTTCCCACAGCCCAGTGTCAGGCTCCCCCTGGGGGATCTCCAAATGCTTCTCAGGTCACTGTCCTTCCATCATGCTAAAGAAGATCCTGATGCCCCCTCCTTACAGAGAGGCAGGATCAGCCTGGGTCCTTGACCCCTGTGCTCGGTTTGGTGCTGTCCAGGGGTCTGAAACATGCTCAACTTGGGGAAGATCCACTGACACAGACCAAGAGAGGCAAGGTCACTGGCTTAAGTCGCAAGTCCCAGGAATGACTGAGGTGGGGTTGATCCTGGCTATCAAGGGCTTGTCCTCTGTTATGGCTCTGTTCTGTCTCACCCCTGTTCAGACAAAGCACATACACTTCTGCAGAGCCTGCTCTGAGTTAGCATGTGTTACAATTTCCCAATGTAATCCTCAAACATACTCTCTGCTCAGTTCTACCTCAGAACACTTGTAAACCATCCCCAAGATATCTGTTCTCCTTCCTCCAGGGTCTCTGCAGCCTGGGCATGTGAGGGCCGTCCTGGGGTACCCCTACCATTAGCCAGCTAGCCTCATGGGCTGCCTAGTACCTGGCATGACTGACATATCCAGACTGTGTCCCATCCAGTAGACCTTCAATCAATAGGGCAGAGGTGCAATGGTGAAACTCCACTTCCCAGGATCTAGGAAAGGAACTTGTTTGTTTGTTCAATTATGGCTCTACCACAACTGAAGTCCCAGGAAGTACAGACTTATTGTTTTTTGTGGCATCCCAGAGCATATGTGTTAAATGAACTGAACCCATGGGCTACATGAGACCCTACCTCAAAACAAAATGTATGCTATACTCCAAGAGAGAATGTCTCATTAGGTACCCCCTCCTGGAGATTAGTCCAACAGAACCCTCCATGAAGCCTCTAGAACAGCTTGCTTATACACAACTTTCCCAGCTCTGATCCAAGACCATGACAAACAACCACAGCTGAACACAACATGCTTTCCTTGTTTTTTAATAAGCAAAGTATACTTTAATTGGTCACCTGCTTGCTCACTGGCTTGTCTTTATTGGCTGATGACTTGGGCTTCACTGCTCTGCAAGATCCATACAGCCACTCCCCACAACTGGCAGTCACAGAAGGGCTCTGTGCTTTACGGGGCCAACACCAGATCAAAGAGCGGTACTCAGGGCTGCCAGTTGGTGAAACATAAAGCTTACTATTGAAGGCAAAGCTGGCATTTCTCCAATGTCACAGAGATGACTAAAAAAGTGCAAGTTTTCTGCCTCTGCCCATGCAATGCCCATGCCCACAACGCGAAATGAAAGGCACACAAGAGCCACCATTGCTGTAACAGTGCCAGAGCCATCACTGACGTCACTGTCCCAGAGGGCCTAGGGGTGGCTGCTGTGGGTACATCTTACAGGTGTTCCTTTAATAGGGTGCACGACACACCAAGAGCTTCCAGAAGCCCTGCATAAAAATGATGCTTGCTGCTAGCAGCACCTGGGTGGTGATGAGGGGGCTGAGGTTGGAGGTCTGGCTGCCACGTGGCAGACTTTTCACTTGGATTATGGTCTCTCCCAGGGCACACACTGAGGGCCCTGGAAATAGTGGGACCATGGGAGGGACTACTGGTGACACTGGTGTGATGGAGGGGACTCTCAGGCAACACTGGTCGTGACACATTAAAGGTCACCATGCCCTCCCAGCCAGAGAACTCGCTGCACGGTGAGAAGGATGGAGCACATATTCCCTCATTATAGCTCATCACCCCGCTCTCTCCTCTCCTCACACTAAACACTGTCTGATGACTTTATGTGTTTTGTTCTCTGTCTGTCTCCCCAATCAGCGTTTAAGTTCCCTACTGGGGAACTTTGTGTTTCTCAGCCTCTTATGCAACGTTAGCTGCTGGAACACAGGAAGTCACCAGGTGTGTGGGGGTGGACACAGAAAGAAGCCCGACCACCACTGACGGGCATCTTACAGGTGAGGACACGGGAACCCCAGAGAATGACCAAATTTCTTCCAATCACTTACACCCTGGCAGGCGGAGCAGGAACACACACTGGGGTCTAAGCATGCCCAAAGACGGGGTCTCCTGGGTTGTCTGCACTATTGCTTTTCAGCCAGATCCTTCTGGGAGGCCAACCATCCCAAGATGATAGACATCAGTTTGGCGGTGTACTGGTTAGCTTTATGTCGACTTGATACAAGCTATGGTCATATGAAAGAAGGGAACTTCTATTGAGAAAAATCCCTCCACAAGACCAGGCTATAGGCAGCCTGTAGAACATTTTCTTAATTAATGATTGATGGTGGAGGGCCCAGGCTATGACGGGTGGTCCCACCCTTCTTCTAGTGATCCTGGGTTCTATAAGAAAGGCTTAGCGAACTATGAGGAGCAAGCCAATAAGCATCACTCCTCCACGGCCTCTGCAACAGCTCCTGACTCCAGGTTCCTGTCCTGCTTGAGTTCCTGTCCTATCTTCCTTCAGTGATGAACAGTAATAAGGACTTGCAAGCATGGTGTCTCATCACAGCAATGGTAATCCTGATTAAAACAGGTACCTGATGTTTGCTACGACATCGATTCTTATGCCAAGAAAGCTGGCTCAGTTCCAGAAGCTGGGCTCTCTCTGCCAGAGAGCGGGTGTCAGCTCCCCTCTTAAGACTCAGACAGCCTCTACAAGCTTGCTGTTGAAATTTTAGATCCACAGAGATCCCCTTCTTCTGCCACATTCCATCCCCTTACCCTTCTCTCTGTTCCATGTCTAGAAGAAAAGGCAGCCAAAGACCAGGGATGTTAGAGCCATTCAGAGCAGGATCAGTACAGATGGGGGGGGGGGCTCCTTCCCACATAACTAGTTCTTTCCTCCCACAGATGAATACAAGGGCCCTGTATCATGCACCAGGATTTCCCCAAGGTGATGGGTGTTACCTGGAGCCTTTCTTCCCGAGTCCTTATTGACCTTTAAACACTGAAATTTTTAATCCCAAGACTGGGGAGGTGGAGACAGGGGGATCCCTGTGCCTTGCTGACTGGCAAGTTCCAAATTCAGTAAGAGACCATGTCTCACAATAATAAAAGGAAAGTAACTGAGGAAAACACCCGACATTAATCCCTAGCCTCCACATGCATGCACAAATATACAAACACGTACATGCCCCTGCAAGCACCCACACATGTGTGAACACATCCCACCAAATCAAAACAAAGCAAACAAAAACAAAAACAAAAACCCTGAAATTTTGAGGAAGGGGCAGCTTCTGGAAGGATTCTGTTGTCACCCTCTCATCTGGTTTGGGTTGGGAGTTTGTATTTTTCTGAGTGCATTCTTGCTCCTTGCCCCAATTCTTGGGGACCAGACAGAGGAGGTCAGGTCATGATGAGTTCTAGGCACCCTTACCCACATGTGACAAGATACATACCCCCCAGCTTATGCAAACACGAGGCTGTCCTAGCTGCTGCCGTTGCAAACCCTCCAGAAGCCACTTGGAAGTGCTCTATGAAGTTTAGGGTGCCAAGGCCCTAGCTGAACAAATAGGAAAATCAGTCTCTCTGACAATATCGAAGGCAGGCCATTTCCTGTCACCTCAGTGCTCACATGTGCTTAATACCCACAGTCAGCCTTCCTATGGCATGACGGGTCACTGTTAAATGGAAGCTCGAAGATGCTGCCCACAGGCACAGGTGTTCAGCAAACACTGCCCTTGACCCCTGTTTGGTCTCCAAGCAGCAAATACCTGGCCCTTAAGTACGCTGAGAGGAATGGGACTGGCCATGAGCAGGACTGGACACCCTCTGGACACAGCATCTGTCCTCTGCCCTCACACCTATCAGGCCTTCCACGGGCTCCCAGTGAAGCTGCTATTTGTCCCTTATTGGGACTTTTGTTTTTCTAGAACTTTTATTTCTGTTTCCAAGTTCCTCACACCACGTGTTGCTGTGCGCCCCTCTCTCCTTCTCTTTTAGTTAAACCCCTTTGTCCCACTCTCTTGTGGCTAGTCTTGGTTTCAAGATCCTCCTGCCTCTGACTCCCAAGTGCTGCATTTACTCGTGAGCACCATAGCAGTCCCTTTGCTCTTCTTTTGGTTCACTTTATCCCCTCAGAGCACTGCTCACTCAGTCAAAGCAACCCCCCCCACACACACACTTCGTGGGAGATTTTCTAAGAAGGGGTCCGTGGAGGGAACTAAGGGTCCTAGGCTGAAATATGGGACAAGCACTCATATTTTGAGCTTCTCCCCGACCCCAGGCTACAGGGCCACACAAGTGTCAGTTAGAGAAGCAGAGCCAAACACAGTGAGAACACACAGGACTGACATCTGAGGCTGGCAAAGACAACATGTAATCCACGATCTGACTGGAATGGGAGTGGATGGAAAGTAGAGTCAAGGAGACGGCCCCAGGGTACGTAATAGGTGTAAAGATCCCATGACACAGGCGGCAAAGCAGACAGGCTGAAGCCTGCATGAAGGTTTCAGTCCAACTCTGATGGGAAAAACTGGCGGTGGACCGACCATGGATGTCTGGCACACTATGACCAGGACGTGGCCATCATCTGGAAGATGAAGGAAGAGTGGGAGCTACCCATGGCGTAGTGGATCAAAACAACAAAAATGACCAACCATCAGAACCTCACCATGACCACAACACCACACATACACACACACACAGACCTCAAAGGCTTAACCAGTTCTCTATCACACAGCATCAGCTACCTTTGAACAGGGTCTTCGGTGTCAGGAAGTCTAGTACCACTGTGGAATCAGCAATCTTACCAAGGCCGGGACCTGGCCAGCCTCGAAAGTTTAGACGCAAAGAACAGAATGGTGACTGGGGCTTGCTGCCATGTCCGTATCTTTGAAGAGGAGGAACCAGATATGAGCAGGGGTCTGGTGAACAAGATAACAGTCTTCAGGTACCTGTCAGGAGACAGATTGCTCTACAGGCCGTGAAGGAGTCACTATATCCAAAATCTTGGATACAAGTTGACACGTGTGCAGATCACAGCATTCAGACAATGCCTACGGGGAATGAGCCCAGGGCTGGGCTCAGACACAGACACAGACTCACACGTACACACACATGCACACACACACACACGCACGCACACATGTACATACACAGAAAGGGGAACAGGTCAAAGATCAAGACATAACCAACTGGTAAAGCAGAAACATAATTAGAAAAGTTAAAATCAGGAGTAGCTCAGAATAACAAAAAGAAAACAGGGAAATAATATACTATTAAAGAAGCATGGATCAGAAACAGTCACACTTTCAAACTGTTTCAGCAAGTTCATGGTGTCTCCAAAATCCACTTTGTATTTTTATGAGCATAAAGAAAACAACTGCACATTTTATTAGAAAGACCACACTTCTCTTGTGACTAATGGAGGAAGACACTTCCAGAGTTGACCTTTGATCTCTGACCTATTTGATGCATCATCCTCCACATGGGAGCCTGCCGAAATTCTGGGGTACTAATTAAAACCTGTTCTGGGCATCCTTTCTCACTCCTATTTCAGAACCAGGAATAATAGAACCTAATTTTTCAATTTATGTTACATACAGAGGTTTGCTTATCTATCTATCTTACAGTAGTTAGATGGAAAAGAGTTAGCTAATTTCGGCAGAGGCAGGTGGATCTCTGTGAAGTCAAGGTTAGTATAATCTACCTAAGAATTCCAGGTAAATCAGAACTATATAGTGAAATCCTTTCTCAAAAGCAGATAAATGAAGACTTAGTTCATTCAAAAATATTTTTATTTCTCTATTTCACTCATTGAATACGCACTATATGTCCTAGAACTGCTAGCTAAAATAAAATGTCTATGCCCACTCCTCTCAGAATGGAAGAGGGCACTGCCATGCTCCATGCATCCCTTTGACATGGGGTCACTCCATGAAACTAAAGCTCTAGTTTTCTTCACTAGGCCGAAAGTCACCAAGCCCAGAGAACTTCCTATCACTGCCCCAACCTAGAGCTGAACTTACAGACACACTCAGGACACCTGGTTCATTAAGCAAATGCCAAAAATCTAAACTCTAGCTCCCAGACCAGGCAACAAGTGCTCTTAACTGCTGAGGGTTTTCCCAAGCCCATCTTCCATTGCGATAGTAAAACACCAATGGCTGGGTATGTTAGAAAGTAAAGAAGCTTTCTTGGCTCACATCTTCAGAGAACTTCTAGCGAGGGCCTCATGACTATAGCACAGTATTGTGGACCCAGAAGATGTCAGCTGGAGGGGGGGAGGGAGACAGCAGAGAAGAAGGGTCAGCTGCTCTTATTCTACTGACTTTTGTAGATTTGCTCAGGTCCACAGGTGGTAAGTCGTCCCCTGGTGAGGGCACTCATGACCTGACCTACCAGACCCTACTTCTTAAAGGTCCTAGCTCCTTTCGGAACCGTGACTGGGGACGGTGGCAGGTAGTCTTGACTGACAGCTTGACATGACAAATCACCATAAAAACAAACAACTGACACAGCTGTGAGGAATCTCCTAGGCTAGTTTACATGAAGAGGGAAGATCACACTAAACGTAGGCTACGATGCCTGTGGGCTGGAGTCCAGGACCAATAAAAGGAGAACACTTAGTACAGTACCATCTCTTTCTGCTTCCACATGGTGTTCCTGCCGTAGTTTATTTCCCAGAAAGATGATTCCTAAAGTTGCTTTTATTATGTAACTAACACAGGGGCCAAACTTCCAGTACACAAACAGGGGTGGGGTGGGGTGCAGGGATGGCACCACATCCAAACCATCTAGGCCTCCTTCTCACATAACAGTCAGCAATGGCCTCTCTGATCTTTCATTGTGGAAGGGTTTCCTGTAGGCAACTGACTTCCAGAGAGTACCAAACATGTTTTACACACACACAAAAAAGTGAACATCTTTCAAAATGGTGCCTCCTAATAACCAACCATTCTCCATAAAAGAGAAAGCTACCTTTGTTTGTCAAGGAATGTGATAACATCTAGAAAAAAAACGTCTCCCCAAGAAAGCACCCCTGGATACACAGACACAATAGAGCATTTCCAAGTCGGAACCCAGCACCCTTGCTGTTGTGAGCACCGCCTCTGGCAAAAGACTGAAAATGAATCTGTCCATGCCGGGCAAAGTGGAGAATTATTTGGGGGAAAAGAATTTAACTTCAGTTTTCTTTCTCTTTTTCGATTGTACTTTTGTTCACAGCTTCAGCTGGGAGAGAGTGAATGCACACATTTAGTTTGGAGTTTATGAGTTCATATTTTATAATTAACGTTGCCAACAGGGGAGTTTGATTAATGCCGAGCAGTGGATTTTGAGCAATGTTCCATACAAATTGCCAAATTTAGCAATAAAGTAAATTGGTGATGTGAACATCATTAGTAGAATGACTACTTAAAATTCAAATCATCGGAGCCACAAACCCATTATTTGTGTAGAAGGGAGGAAGTATCGCATTTGGTTTTATTTTGCCTTCAACCACATGTTATCTACCACCAAGCTGGATAGAGCAAAAGTTCTAGAATGAGTTGGAATGATATTTCAGAGCAGCTCCAAAGCACACACATGTGCACACACGTGCACCCACAAAGGGGCTGCGATAAAGGCAAACGCTAAACTGTGAATTTGCATGATGGCAAATATAAAAATCTATAGCAATCTTCCCCCACCAATGCTGCAGTGCATTTCCTGACGTGCTACCCACTCAGAAGCGTCCAGTGCGCACTCCCGCAGTGAGCTTTTCCCTGTCGACGTTCACAGTACCTTATTGTCACCCTGGACCTCGCCAAGCCTCTGCCGGAGTTCTTTAATTTCTTCTCCCAGATGTTTATTCCTGTCCTGAGAGTCTCTCAACAGCTGCACAAGATTAGCCTGGAAATACCAACATAGCACAACAGCAATCAGTATGGAGGTATGGACAAACGTGGGCTTTCCTAACGTACGGATGCTGGCATCCAGCTCAGTTGGATCCCACAGAACCCCATGTAAGTGAACGTGAGTGAAAGCAGGAAGGGTGTAAGCCACACAGTGACAGCTCGAGGGAGGAAGAGGAGGTGGACAGCAAGCTTCCATTATTTAGGGAGGTTTGTTTCCAGAGTGGCTCACAAAAGTGGACAGGTTACAGAGGAACCAGTTATATTTGGCTGTATCGAAACTTTCCTAAGAGCTTGTCACTAAGAAGTCTATCCTGGGGGGTTACAGTGCAAGCATGAGGATCCTAGTTCAAATCCCCAACACCCACATAAAAAGTCAGGCATGGCTGTGTGCAGATAGAACACTCGTGCTGTTGGGGGAGGAGACAGGAAGATCTCTGTCGCTCGCTGGCTGCTAGCCTAGCTTGAAGCTCAACGAGAGACCCTGTCTCAAGAAAGTAAGATTAAGGATGATAGAGCCGGACCCCTGGTGTCCTCCTCCGACCTCTGTACCCTTGCAAGCACATACCTGCACACATATACACCACATGTATACACACAGGTAATAAAATAGCCACTTTCAAATTGGATAGTATTGAGTTCACAAATTAGGGCCGGCAATGTAAGAAAGGATTCATGTTCTCAATTAGGTCATTTCTTCTGTTCCTTCCAATGTGTCTTGTTAAATGAACTCTTCTTTGCTATTTCAGTGCCCAGAATTTGTGTGTATAGTTGCTTGTGCATATGTGTATGCACGTGTGTTTACACATGTGGAGGACAGAGGCTGACATCAAATATCTTCCTCAGTTGCTTCCCACCTTACTTTTTTGAGACAGTCTGTCACGGAACCTGGGGCTCGTCAATTCCACTAGTCTACCTGGCCAGTGAGCCCTAAGGATCCACCTCGTCTCTGTCTCCTCACTACAGATGTAGCTGTGCCTACCGTTTACATGTGTGCTGGTGATCAAACTCGGATCCCATGATTGCAGCAAGCATCTTACCCACAATGCCATCTCCCCAGGCTGAATGCCCAGAACTTCGGTCGCCATTCTAACATCAGGGTCTAGCTGTGATTCTTCAGGCTCCTGGGCTGTCTCCCATCTCATTGTCTCCTGATGGTAGTTCTCACGGTGCCAAAGAGCCCAGGCTATTGCTTTCCACCCCAGTCTTCAAAACATCACCCCCACACTACAAGCTTCTTCTCTCACAAACACTTACTCCTATCTAGACCTGGGGTACCCGCCCTGTCAGAGGGGCTCACCTAGCCAGCCAGCTCCATTCTTTTCCCCAAAGCAGCACTGCTGGCCCTCTGACATACACCCATCTCCTCTTGGGGCTCCCCTGGACTCTGGACACCCCTATGCAGTTCCAGCTCACCCTTGTCCCCTGTTCTGCAGAAACCTACCCTTGTTCTACAAAGAAAACTTGTCACCCGACAGACCGAGTTCTCCCTGCCTCTACGGAGACAACCATCGAGCATGGCGGCCAGCACACAGGGCTGTGTGCATGTGTTCCAAGCCTCGGGATGAGGACGAAGGGTGGAGAAAGCTGGGGCCTCACTGCAGTCTCTTAAGGAGCTGTACACAGAGCTAAATCTCCAGATGCCTTCCTGCTGAAGTTCAGGAAACCCAAATCCAGAGGCGTAAATGGACAACCCCCCTCTAGTGGCCACGTCTCCAAGGCCTTCAGTGCTACACTTCTGGGAACAATTATGCTGGGTAAGAAAAGGCAGCAAGGGAAAGAATCTAAAGATGAAATTTTTACCAGCTCTTGACACACCCCCAATCAGGCCTTCACAGTCCATTGGTTGGGACTGCCTTCTGTCTCTTCCTCCTAGGTACCTGACCTCCATTCTCACTCCCTTTTCCTCCATGCCAGGCCTGAGCCCATCTTGGTGCCCAAACTCTCTGTCATCTCCTTCAGGCTTTTGCATAGAGGTCACTGGTCCCCACAGGACGCCCCCTGGACCATTGGATTTAACACGGCCACCCTCCCCTTCACTCCTGTGCCTTTTGTCTGAGGCCCGTGCCATCTCCTAACATACCATATAATTCACTTCATGGTTTATTGCTCGCTGTTTATTTCCTGCCTCCCTCTCCCTGCTCAAGCATAAGTTCCATGAAGGGCGAGGAACTTGGTTCTCGCTCCTCCCCTCTGCCCTAACACAGTTGAAAGGGGAGATGAGAAGCTGAGCTGGAGGTTCTGGCCTCTTCATTGGGAGAAACAAGCACTAACTCCTGAAACCAGTGCCTAGCATGCAGTCTTGCCTGGCACAAACTGTACTGTCCCCAATACAATCTCCATGCCACAGTGCAATCTGCATCTTCAACCCCATATTGGCAAGGCTCATAGCTTACAATATCTTGCTCCCCATTTTCCAAGAACTCTGCTCTCAGGAGATACAAAGTTGATGGTGGACGGGGAAAGTTAGACTCCCTTTTGTAGATGGAGCAACAAGGAACCATTGCTCCCAACTGATTTTGGAAAGTTCCCCGGTGGGGATTCGAAGTTCCTTCCCAGCTTTGTCACTAGCCACCCGGGGTATTTTCTCCATCTACAGAAGGGAACTAACACCAAACTTTCCATGTGGTGACCTGGAATGTGCACAGTAAACACAGAATCCTGAAGCCCAGGTTGGGCACCCAGGGGGTGCTGCCTAAAGCCCCTCCCCCATGGCGCTAACTCAAGTACACAGGGGACAGAGTTGTGGGGACACAGAAGGTCCCCCTTTGACCACAGCTGGCCCTTTATGATTCTGTGCCTGCACTGTTCATCGGTCACTCATTTATTTACACAAATGTTTACTGGGCATCGGCTTTGGGTTAGGGGCTGTCTAAGGCCTGGGGATATAGCAATGATCCAAACAGACAAAATTCTGTGGTTCTGTGAAGCTACTGATTACATAATATACTATGTGGTACAGAATGAGAGCGGCTCACTCGGCCAGGTATCACTTAGAAGTGCAGGGAACAGTGAAAAGTGCCAAAGAGGTCACAATGAAAAGGAGATGGTGGACCTTGTGGGTATCCTGGGGGCAAGGATCCAGGCAGGAAAGGGGCATTCCTTACCCCATATCTCATAGACACAGGACAGGCTGGGTGCAGCACTGGAAGTTGTTCTTGATTGACATTTCTTGGTTCCTGCACTGTGCCTTGCTTCCACTGAACTTCAGAAAATTCCCAGACATTAGCTCGTGGATCCTCTTAGAGAGCCAGCAGCAGCATCCACCCAGATGGAAGGGCAGGCACCAGGCAGGAAGGATGGTCTCGGGCGAGGAGCCACTGTCACCTGCACCCTTTCCATGAGCAGCAATCAAAACATACAAGGAAACCAAAGCACAAAGACAGCCACACCCCCAGACTCCCCTTTTCAATCAACAATGGCTCTATCCCCTGGCAGGGAGGGGAGACCCTGACATTCAGGGACCACAGCCACTGAATTAGCAAAGCCAGAGTAACTCATCTCATGCAGCAAAAGAGACGCATTCTTCAGTCCATCCCTGATCAATGCTTTTGTGCGATGCAACCAACATGAATTATTAGGAAAATAAATTTAAGAAAACCCTGTGTTTTAAAGCCATGCCCATACAATGGTTCTAAAAAGGCCTCTGAAAGCTTTTTCCTAATTTCCTTGATAATCTTTTAATGGACCAGAAACAATTAACATGCATCATGGCTCTAGACCTAGGGCCTTGCTGATAAGTGCTGGCCTTGGTGCTCCTGTTCATTTGGACATAGAGCAGGACAGAAACCCAGGATAAACACCCAAGATCCTAGAGAACACTGGAGTAGAGGTTTGGGCTGCAACAGAAAAGGCATTCAGAGAGCCAGAGCCATCGTTATCAAACCATATTTAGTCTGCAGCCCAGCTGAAAAAAAACAACCATAATACAGCCAGGCATCCCGCCATCACCCACAATGCCATGGTAGTGGTCAGTTGGAATCACAATACTTTTAGGGCTGTGAGTTCACAGTATATCTACCCCAGTCTTGAGCTTGACCTCACGGGTAGAAGTGGAAGGGAGAGGCACCCTTGCCTTAAGACAAAAGACTGTATTTTTTATATATACTTGTAAGGGAGGGTTGTCAACACACAACCCTTCTCTACTCAAGCCTTCTGCCTTCTCAACTGTGAAACAGTAACTAAACACCAGAAAACGACTATTCTGTTAGGGTACCCAACACCTTAAAAGGGAGGGTGCGGCACATTTTCAAGGGCTTGGAATAGAGGAGCAAAGTTCACACAGTTCTCCTGACCAAAAATAACACCCATGACTCACACACCCGCTCTAACAATCCATCATGCGAGCAGGTGGTGCCTGCTTATAATTTATCCGCTATGCAGAGCGCTTTGTCTCCCTGTTATTGAGAAGGACTCTGTGACCATCAGTTTGGAATTGCACTTCGTGAAAGAAATGTCAGGGAGAATGTGGCAAGGCACTAGGGTTTCAGAGGGAAGGGAGACAGGCCCAGGAGTGCACATCTTCCCATGGCCAGGGCAGGTGGTGGCCCAGGAGAAAAGCTCAAAGAGGGACATAAAGGAGCCTCTTTTAAATATTCAGACCAAGCAAGAAAAGGCTGGCATATTCTCCTTGATAATAAGAGTGTGTGCTGAAAACAGCGGGCAAACTATAGACTCCTCACCCTTAAGTCATTCGAGCTGTCCTTAAGTTGTGACCGCAGACCAGTGAGCTGGCTCAGCCAGCCAAGGTGTCTGCTGAGCCTGACAAGGGAGTTCAGTCCCTCCGACTCACGTGGTAGAAGGAGATCACTAACTCCCAAAAGTTGTCCCCTGACCTCCACACATGTGCTGTGGTGCATGTGCACACACAGAGATTAAATAAATAGAATGTAATTAAAAATTGCAATTGTGACAGAAAAGGGAAGGAGATTTGCTAGTATAAAACAGGAAGAGAGGGTGATGACGTGGCTCATTGGTTAAGAGCACCTGCTGCTCTCCCAGAGATCCAGAGCTTTCAGCTGCCTATAATACCAGTTCCAGGGGCTCAGACACACTCTTCTTGCCCCATGAACATCCTCACAGCATCAGGGAGCCAGCATCTCTCACTCAAACCTCAGGGCCACCTTTCATTAGGAATTCTCACTGGGGAAGCTTAGTCTCCCTACTGCAGCTCCTCTGGAATCTATTATATACACAGCAGCTTAGCCATCAAGCCATGGAAAGGTTAGTCTATATCATAATATAAAATGATAGGGCCTGGGCTGGAGAGATGACTCAGTCTCAGCAGTTACAACTGGGTACTATCCTTCCAGAGGACCCGAGTTCAAACCCCAGTACCCATATCAAGCTTCTCATAACTGCCTGCATCACCAGCTTCAGGAGGAATTGACACCTCTGGCTTTCACAGGTACCCACACTCACATGCACATAACATACATACACACACACACACACACACACACACACACACACACACACACACACACGATACCTAAATAACTGATGTATACTGTGAAATCTTACAACATACCTCTTTATTTACAGACTTATCAAAATAGGAAGTTAAAAGTAAGATGAAAATAAGACGGGACGGAAAGACAAGCAAATCCTTGACTTGATCAAGAAATGAGAGAAAGAAAGGGAGAGCAGATTCAGAGGACCTGCTGTGTTGCACTTCACGGGGAAGTTTAAATCCTGGGCCCCTGGAAGCCACAGCTTCCACAGGGAAGAATATACGATAAAGCAAAAATACATTAAAAATATATTCCCACCTTACACTGGATGAAACACCAGTGTCCTTAAAGCCTGTGATGGCTGCCAAGTTTAATTGCAGCTTTCACTATGCTGTCTTGGTCCATAGGTGGCAACTCCTCCTATGTTCACAGTAATTGAGTAAAACCTGCTCAGCAAAGGGCCCCTGCTTATAGAGACTGCCAGAGCAATAATCCCTATCACACCGGCAGCGCTCTTATTTATGGACACCAGCTACAGCGAGCACGTTCTGCGCATTTGTTGGGCAGCGCAAGAGCTCAGCCTCCTCCCCCATCTTCACAGATAAACCTCTTTCCAGGCAAACCTGTTGCGTGACTTTAAGAAAGGCACAGTTTAAATAAATATTTGCCCGACCTACGACATTATGATTTTGCTCCTGCTTGCTAGTGGCTCCCAGGATAACTCCCAAGTGTTTTAGAGTGAGTCTATGAATTGGGGGCACGCCCACACTCCATGTCAAGTTGTTATGAGAATTTGCAGAGTGTGAGAGCCAAGATGGAGCCACAGTCCTGCTGGGGAGGGCTCGGAGCAGCTGGACCTGCATTGCCTCCTGGCTTCCCTAGCGTGACAGTAAGTCACTCCTTTCAAAGTGTTCTGAAAGAACTCCTCAAAGTGCTTGAAGTCTTTGAAGGAAGTTTCAGGTTCTCTGCATCAAACCAGGATTCCTGTACAAAGCCATTCTGATTTGTGGGCCCTGGGGACTAAAGTAAGCTTGACCAAGAAGACTTTGCTGAAATAAAAGCCCCCCTCCTTTCCTGCATGGGGCCACTCTACACTCCATTTCCCCGAGAGTTGACATCTCCCGCACGTCACTGTATAAATAAGCCATTCCTTTTTAGAGGCAAGAAAGCAAAGGCTCCCTGGTGGGCCAGGGGAGATGCCTCCCAGGGTTCTCATGCTTGAAATCAAACAAGCAAAGACAAAGATATTAAAGATGTGTTTGACTGTCTGTTCAAGGAGGAGTTTGGGGAGGAGGAGTGTGCCGCCGTGACCCAAAAGAATCCTATCACCTAAGAAGATTAACCCAAGATCATCTCAATTCCCCTTTGTCTCCTTCACAGAAAGTGCTTGTTTAGCAAAAGAAAAATATTTAAAGGGTCGTTTGAGATTTTCCCATGATCTCTCCGCGCAGTGCAAAGGGGCGCACTGCGTACAGTTCTGCCTGGAGTGATGGGAAGACGTTTTCATTTCAATATCCCACGAGAAGCTATTAGCGCAATCGCTGTTGTCTTGGTTTCTCCACAGCTTCTTTAACGGGTGATTTACCACTGGAAATTGAGTTGTTTGAAAAAGAAGTCCAGGGTCCAAAAGGAAAGCATGACAACTATATTCCTAGAATTTACAAGCGTGAAGTTCAAGTCTGTGTTCTAAGGAGATTAAGAAGGGAAAAAGACAGACACAATTATGGTTAGTGGCTGGTGGCCACCAGAAACAGAACTAGTTTATGTAACAGGTTCCCACACCTTGGCACTACTGACACCATGATGGAAGTACTACTCACACCACAAAACTCAGCGTGTAGACAGCACCACCTGCCAAAACAAAAACAAAGACCTAATCCATCAAAGTCCATAGCTCTGGAAAGTCTCTAAATGTACAAACCTTGCTTTTTGGCTTCTGTAGTTTTGCTTCTGGCTAACGGTTCATACCACCTGAAGCCAGTCAGCCCAGGAGATTGTTTTTCTGCTCAAAAGTTTACTCTGAAAAAGGCTTGGGATTACACTGAGACCCCAAATCCCAGTACCATCTCCAGTCAGCTACTACAGACCTCCTAGTGTCCGAGTATTCTTCTCTGGTGGATAAACCACAACAGCTTAGTGTAAAAACCCTACCTCCATTTCTGACTCTTTCCCACTGCTTGGCAGAGGGCTCTGAACAGGACTTCCAAACTGGGTTGGACTAATGGTGCCAACCATGGTTCATTCCTGCTCAAGCAGTCCTACAGATCCATGATAGAACCCAAAACATCGCCACACACAGTCATCTAGAACCTAGCCTTGCTCTGTGAACCTGCTGTGTGGCCTTGGATAATCCCAAGGAAATTATACAAAACCCAACATTCACCAAGCAATCACCAAGTACTAGGGAAAGCACATGGGGGTGGCTATTCTTGGTTGTCAGCTTGACTACATCTGGAATTAGCTAAACCTCAAGTGCATGGGAAAACCCATAAGGGATTTTTCTTAATTAAATCATTTGAAGTGAGAAGACTCATCTTTACTAAGCATCCCTTGAGGTGGGAAGGTCCACCTTTAACCTGGCCACACCTTTTGCTGGCAGCCTGTATAAAAGGCTCAGAAGGAGGAAACGCTTGCTCTTTGCTTGTCCTTCCTCTTGCTGGCAAGTTGATTCCTTCACTAGCATTAGAGCCTACTTTGGGATTCCAGCATACACTGGAGACCAGCTGAAGCATCCAGCCTCATAGACTGAACAGCCACTGCATTCTTGAACTTTCCATTGGCAGTCATTGTCGGACTAGCCAGACCACAGCCTGTAAGCTACTCCAGTACATCCCATATATATATTTCCTGATCTGTGACACTGTGGTTTTGTTTCTGCTTGGTAACTCCCAGGATAACTCCCAGGTATTTTGATTATTGATATATTATTGTTATATAGACTCATTCTATATGTTTGTTCCTCTGGAGAACCCTAACTAATACGGCACTTAGAAGCTTCTCTGCAGAAGTTGCTCAAAAGAACTTCATGACTATGTCTCATTAGTATCTCCATTTTGATGAGGAGGCAATGGTGGCTCAGAAAGGTTATACAGCTTGCCTAGGGTCAGCCAGCCAGCAAAGGATTATACTTAAATTCACTGGACTGGAAAATATCATCTAAGCCCCATGGCATTGCCTTTATGTAAGGTACACTGCACCAGCATGACCTCAGCCCACAGCAGGACTTACACACATGAACACCTCTATGGTCTCTTAGAAAGCACACAGCACTATGATAACTAAGGTTACTATTCTCTATCAAAATATACGAAGAACCCTCAACACATTTACAGCTCCTAACATGCAACCTGTGGAAGGCCAAGGAGTCACAGGGAGGCTGTAAGGGATCTATGACTCTGTGGAATGGTAGGAAAGTTTCTGCGACAAGCACGTGGGCTTCTTCTAGAGTGAGGACCCATGGCTTTGGACATGTTTGTAGAATCATCTCCGATTCCCAAAAGGATGAGATGCACCGGTCCTAGGAATTGAAAAAATGGAGAAGGTACGACAAGGTATGGTCATAGCATCTCTCATCCAAGAGCCTAGTGAGGTCCTTCCAAGTCAGGGATAGCTATCACAGACATAAGAACAGTGGGACGGCAAGAACCAAAGTGGGCACCTTCTTCTGCCGTGTGCACATCTTATGACCTCCATGCTGCCTCTGTTAACTTGGCAGTCGGGTCTGGCTCAGCACCATCTGTTCATGCCAGGTGCATTCACTTTGCAGCTGGAGGGGTAAACACTGCTCCTTCTGGCTCACATCTGGGATCAATATGCCATGTAGGCTTGGGGGCACCAGGTCAGGGGTGTGCCTCCCCCACTTCCTGTTCACAAAGCAGCTCAGGAAATGAGCATGTCTCCCCTTATAAACACACATACTGTCTGGTTTGGGCTAAATAGGAAATCACCTTGGAACCAGGGTCTAAAACGCAACTGCATGTTCCTCCCCGTTCTGAATGGGCTCAAATGAAGGGACTTTAAAATGACCATTCGAAACCATTCAGTGGCCTAAGGACTAACAGGAAACAAAATTTTAAAATATTTCAAAGGGAAAGGGCCTTCTTCCTAATACCAAGACTATTCCTCAATATTACTTATTCCCCCAATTTGCACAGCCAGAACCTACCTTGGACCACAGTTTCCTCTCCTTTGCAGTTACTGTCTGCCAGCCTATATTTAATGACTTTGTCCACTGACTTACAGTAACACCATTAGACTTAATAATGGCTGCATTATTGGTCATTCATACCAAGATACCTGATGCCAGGACAAGAGGTGAGATCAAAGAGTGGTGACTTTGACATCACCAGGTCCAACAAGTCAATGGCTTTGCTCTGGCTCTTTCCACCCCAGATCCTTCCTGCCAAAATAAGCACCGGGCACATGCAAAGCGCTCACTAAGGTCTTCCTGAGACCCAGTAGTCACCACCAGCGGCTGGAATGCAAGGTAGCGCTCAAGCCCTACTTCCTTGCCAGCTAGTCACATGACTTCTACATCCTTGACCTCCATGAGTTTCCGGTTCCGCCCTGGTCAGACAGCACTGACCATCACCACAGCCTGCCTTGGTTGACTAAGAAGGAGCTAAACGAGGTCACCCACAAGCCTGGAAGAGTGAGAATGGATGAACAGGAAGGTTGACTATACTTAGTATATGCTATTCCTAGATCATTTCAATAAGGCACATAAAGCAGAGGACCATGACACTGTCCACCAGCACCCATAGCATGGGTACAAGTGGGAGCCACCTCACCTCTGCAGAAAGCCCAACCCAGCCTGTCTAACCTGAAATGGACCCTAGCCCAATCCTGGCCTATGCTCTTCCCTGAGACCCAGGGAACTGCCCTTTTCTCAAGGTTAAAGGGGTAGGGTTCATAGTTCTATTAGTGGCCTAAGCAAGAGAGTTGACATGGAGGGCAGACCTAGGACCACTCAAGCTGATCTCCCTACTCCCCAGGACAGCTGTCTTTTGCCTCCTGTGAGTACTGGACAAACAACAACTCTAGGGAAGTTCCTGGAAGCCAGGAACCATTTCTTTAGCCAAAGCTACTTTGAACAAATACAACCAAAAGGCTCCAAGAAGGCCATCATGTTCTGTAGAGAGCTAGGAGTCATGCACAGTTAGCATCTGAGGAAAGAATGACTTTTATTTACAGGGAGGAGGAAGAGAGGGAGGAATAGAGAAAAACAGAAGAAGGAGAGAAGGGAAAAGAGGCGGAGGAAGAAAGGAAGGAGGAGGAGGAGGAGGAAAAGAGGAGAAGAGACCTTCGTTAAAGCTTACCTGTGCCAGGCACTACACTGAGCAATCTACCTGCATCATATCATCTGCCCCTTCCCCCCCCATGGATACTCTGCACAGTGGGTACCACATTTATCATATTCTATGGAGGATAATGCTGAGGTACCCAGAGGTGCCTTCTAGAACACATCATTGCTGACCCCAATGGTCCTTCCATCCCAGATGACCAAACTAAGCCAAGAGCATAACCCCTTGGGGGTTAGACCAAGAATGGGAAATAGCCTTCATGGGCCAACCTATAGGAAAGGGCTTGACCTTTGGGCATCCTGCCTCTCCTGCTCAGGGACAACAGCCATAGAAGGAAGCTGACTACAAGAGGAAGAGGTCCTCATAGTTGCCACAAAAATAGAGCTCTCAGGTGAGATGAGCTTGAACTTCAGGTAAACGTTGACTTATATTTTCATATGTGTGTCCCCAACATTGCATGGCATGTGTTTTTATCCTAAGAGAGTATTCATTGGCTATCTGACTTCGAGTCTACCTGGGTACCCTGCATTTTTATTTGCTAAACATGCCTCAGAGGAGAGAAACGGTACTGTCAACCTCAGGAGACTGCCGGTCACACAGCCCTTTGACTGTACCATCTCAGAGATTCTGGTTCCTCAAGACCATCACACCTTTGACCAGACATACAGCTCAGAATTCTCTTATTTGCACCCCATCCTATGTCTCCTGGGTCTAGTCGGGCAGGAAGGAGGCTCAGTCCAAGCTTCAGCATCATATTAATCCCCAAAGGGAAGGGAACTGAGCACCATATTAAAAGCCACAATGTTCATGTTTGGCACCTTGAACTTGTATTTTTAGAACGGTGAGGATGCAGCTTGACAGACTTACTGGAATTCATCAGATTCTCCTCAGTCAATGTAAATGTGTCATTATAAAGTCACAGAATACGAATGCACTTAGAACTGGAAAACTCCTTCATGAATACTAACAAACTCTGAAATCACGGGGAAGATGACTGCCTACAGCTATCGAAAACACCCAGCAAGCCAAGATTAAGGATTTCAGTTTTTAAACAGTAATGATAAACTCCCATGTAATTTTGTTTAGAAAAAAACATCAATTAGCCACACAGAAAAATTAGACTAGATCAAACATGGAGCTTTATAAACTAGTCACATAGAGCAGAAAGGAGTGTACAAGCCGGCAGCATAGACAGGTGGATGTGGACGGCAGTGCTATTTACGGATGAAAGTTGTGTGTGTGCGTGTGTGCGTGTGGTGTGTGTATGTGCACATGCATGCATGTGTATGCATGCATGCATGTGTGCAAGTGAGAGCATATGTATGTGTTATTGTGCATATGAGTGAGTGTGTGTGTGTGTTTGACACTATTACCAGCATCAGATATCTCGAGCTAATAAACCTAGGAATTTTATGTGACGTATCTTACACATTAGCAGTCAACTGTGTTCACAGACACCCGTCAGTTATGACCACAGGATGTTGATGTTACAGCCGAGGACATATGGTTGCTGTCTGTGTCTTGGTTTATGTCCACCAGTTCTGAAGTCCTGCTCAAGTGAAGAGGCCTGCCAGAACAGAACATGCCACCACTAACATCGCCACCACCTGGGCACATAAAACCTCTAACACAGCACAAGGCAAATTAGAAAAACTGCAAAGTTAAGGGAAGGTCTAAGAAAACTGTCTTAGAAAAAACATCAGTGCTTTTCATACACACACGGGAGGGGAAGTTCAAATTAACCCATAATTTGACAGATTTAATCAATTTACTGTTAACCAGCAACTTAAAAATAATTTTTAAAGAAATTAAATTGAGATACCCCCTTTTGTCACCCAACAAATTTAGATGCTCACTTGTAGCAATTTAATGAAACAATTTTCAGAAAATTTTAACAAGATCTGTGTGAGGAGAATAGGAAGACTTGATAAAAATATTTCTCAGTTTTATCTGAAAAAAGTAACAAATATGAAACATTTGAACAGAAGGAACTAAGGCGAAAGGACGGACCCAAACAGACATGAAAAGCACAGGACAGGCGAACAATCAGAATCATGTAGGATAGCCACCGGTCTATACAGGAAGCCCAATGGAATAGCCACATGTATACAAGAGGAAGTAAGAAAGGGGGTAGACCAATAGACAGGGGTGGCCACCATGCAGAGGAAAGTAAGAAAACAGCTTGGGAGTTTTGACAGGAGACATGTTTAAAAGTCAGCATAAGGAGCTGCTGCCCGATCACTCAGTTCCCAGCTTCTCAGGAGAATTCCCCCAGAGTCCCAGGGCTCAGCCAGCTGGTGTCTCCCCACATCTTGTTGGGCTGTACTCAGTACCCCTTCTGCCTCTCCTGGTGCCTCTTACAGCCACATTCCCCCAGTGTCTGAAAAGATTCCAGGAAAACTTAAAAAGGAATTTTGCGCTAGACAGTTGGGGTTTCCCAATTCTTTGGACTGTGTCAAGGTAAGAAGTCACTCTGATGTGAGAGTTGCCTGAGAGCAAGAAGAAATCTTACCTGCTTCCTCTTTTCAGGGGGAAGTGATGGGTCTCCATCCTACAAAGAAACAAATACTACATTTTACTTCTTCCCAAGAATAAACCCAGACTCACCACAGAATCTCAACCCTCAGTTGGACCCATGTGAATCTAAATTCAGACCAATCCCCATCAGCCACGCAGCTAGTAAGGTGAGAAAGCAAGCTTGACGATGCTGTAAAAATAACTACCACTTGATGGGGACCCCAGAGAGTCGGCTCAATCAAGACCAAACATGAATTTTCCAAAATGATGTTTCTAAAAGAGAAATCTAGATGGATCAAAATTACTTTAGAGAAGAGCATAAAACTGAAATAGTTATTCATTTGGTTAAAGTATTTTGAAATAGAATAAAAAGAATAGTGACTGATATGTACACAGACATAAACACATGTACACACATACACATGTGCATAGACACATAAACATGCATGAATACACACATATACAGGCACATACATGTACAAATACACATGCACACACATATAAATGCATATACATACACACAGGCATGCACAGGCATTGTGCACACATACATACACACATATATAAACATATTGCATATGCACACAGATGTGCACATGCATACAGACACAAGCACAAGCACACATACACACATAAACATACACACATATGAAAACACACACATGTATACATACATACACAAACATGTAAACACACATGCACAGAAACACACAGGGATGTGTGTTTGTGTTCACTATATAAGCTCTCTTCCTCTAGGAGAACGCTGGCTAACATAGGTAACGTCGGCCTGTTTACAAGGCTTAGGAAGCCTTTGCTGTAAAATGCTGGGTAAAGAGAACATGCTCTAGGCAGCATTGGCACATGCTGTCCAGAACCCCATGTTGAGGGAGAACAGAACAGCAGCCACTACGGGAGCGCTCAACCCTCACCATACAGCAACTACCAGCCACCTGTGGGGCTTGAGCCCATGGGATGGGACAGGACACTGAGGGACTGAGTTTCTTATTTTCTTTAATGCCAATTAGCTTAGTTAAGTTGAGCCATGTGCAGCTGGCAGCCTCTGTACTGGCACATATTTAAGATATTAATTACTCTTTAAAATAACAAGAAAAGTCCATAGTAAAATAATAAGGAAAGAGCCACAGTAAACACAGATGGATATGAGCATCTTCACTTGTGTTAGGTCCAGCAGCCTGGAACTGCATGCATGTGGAGTGGGTTGTAGAGGAAACAGGTGGTGTGAACGTTTCTACTTTTAAACTTTGGTTTGGTTTGATTTGGGCTTTTTTGTTGTTGCTTGTGTGCTTGCTTGAGACAAGCCTCTCACCCACTAGGTAGCCAAGAAAGGCCTTGAATTCCTGATCCCCCTGCCTCTACCTCCCAAGCTAGGGTTCCAGGCATATACCTGGCTACTTGGTGAACTGTTGGCAAGGGGTGGCTTTTGAAAAGAGGACATCACACAGCCTCTTTTCCTGTCTTTGCAGAGGGGGCCAGATATCCCTCCGGTGCCAGACTTACAATCAGCTCCCGATACTTCTTCTTCAGGGACTGATGTCGCTCGCGCAGCTGATTAGCCATGAGCTTGTACTGGTCCCTCTCCTGCTGGCAGGTGTCCAGCTCCTTGGAGAGGATCAGCAGGGCCTCCTTCTTGCTCTCCAGCTTCCGCTTACACACCAGGTACTGCAGAACAAACAGCCACTGGTCAGAAATGACAGATGGGCTTCACAGCCCCAGGGCACTGTGCTCCACATCCCCCCTCTTTCATGGCTCAGGATCACACACTTTTAGACACTTCCCGGTAGCATATGTACAGAACGGTTACCACATTGACTGACACAGTTCTCTCAAGACAAAGTCAAACCTTAGCTGTCCGCGAACGTTCACGAACTGGGACAGATACAATCATGTATTTGCAAATAAGTTAAGAAATAGAACTATAAGCCAGCAAGATGGCTTAGCAGGCCACAGCACTTGCCGTCAAACCTTAATGACCTGAGTCTGATTTTTGAGTCCATAGTGAAATGAGAGAACCGATTCTCAACTTATTCCACTGACTCTGCACATGTGCCGTGGTGTGCACGCGCACACACACACACACACACACACACACACCATACACATGCTTATGATATTAATAAAGTAGAACTATTTTTAAAATTATGTATAAGGATAAATAGATGCCTGGATCCCAGATTTATCTAGTATGACATATATATTTATACATCCATATAAAATTACATAAATTTTTATTAAAATTTTACAAAGCAATATACACAAACATATTTAATGAAAAATTTATAAATATTGATAGGAATCACTCTTGCTAGTAATTCCTTTCCCTCAAATTTTAATTTTTTTCCTTGTGCTTTTCTGGTTTTTTTTTTTTCTAAATTTTTGAGGATAAGTCAATATGTTCTCAATTATAACAATAACCCCAAATATTATGAAAAATCATCTCTTTGAGCCATAAAACACTTCACTCGATCCTTCCCACCCAGGAAACCAAGCAGCCATTTTCCTCTGGAGAATTTGTTCACTAACTCGGCACTGATCTGTAAAACCTCTTCAAGGATCAAACACACGCACCCATCCATCACCAGAGACCAACTTCAGAAGTCGGTATTTTTGCCACACTCTGGATTCCCCCAACAGCCGGGCAGTGCTGGCTCGAACTCCTGCCTTCAAGAAACAACACTGTGTGTCTCTGTGTCTCCCTCCAGGAATGAAGCCCAGTCAGCGGTCCCACCATAGCGGCCCATGTGAGCTCAGAGGAGACTCTGCTTTTACTGGATCTATTACACTGCCTGGTGTTACTCACATATGTGAAATGTGGCACTAAATACCTTTTGAATTTTCCCCATAAAAGACCAAATTCAGAGCATTCATGAAAACAATTTATAGTTTCATTATCCACCCTGACACAAGCGCTTTGTCATTGTGGGCGCTTACAGAAAGCAGAGCAAGAGCCGGCACTCCCATACCATTTGAGCCAATGCTCTTTACGGACAAAAAGCATTACTCATATATAGTGCTCGCTCAGAACCGACTTTGTTAAGTTCAATTTCAAATAAATGAAAGGGGAAAAAAAGAGAGTCTTGTGCATTAGCACATTTTTTTCCAAAAAAAAAAAAAAAGTAATTGCTCAGTTTCAAAAACAAAGGGGAAAGAAAAGTCGTGCTGAGGGAGATTTGAGTTCTGAGAAAGGACACTTCACCTTGGTGGAATTTTATTCCCCGCAGTAATGAGGTTGGAATCCTGCCTTAAGACGCTCCAGTTTTTAAGACTCTGACATTGTCTGCCTGATGCAAAGTGATCCTATTGCCACAGTGATTTCTCAAGAGTCAAGTCCACAACAAGTAAATATCGGAGGTGAGTGGCTTGAAACCCAGAGCTGCAGTGTCCTGGGGGAGGGAGGCATGGCGATGTCACAGGGGAAAGCATCGCTACACCTCTTGACCCATCACCCTGCTCTCTTCTTCCCCCCAGTCAGCAGCCCCAGTCCCAGGGCCTTGGGTGTCAGTAGCATGAAGGTCCCATTTATAGGTTTATACCTGAGGCCCCAGAGACGTCCAGTGTCTTTGACTCTAAGGAAGAGAATCTCAATTGGATCAAGACATTTCAATAGGTAAGTCTGCATAGAATACCCATCTCATGAAAGGACAGTAAAGGCTGCTTCATACTCAGAAAAGCAGAAATTCAGGTTCCCTGCCCACGAATGAGCCAAGAGAAAAAGCATTTCTCTCCCAAGGAACAGTCCAAGTTATAAAGGAAGAAAAAAACAAAGAAAAAAAAAACCCTCCAGTTTCTGGCTCTGTGGAAGCTGGTAGAAACCAGATGTGGAGGCCTTCACAAGCCACAGTGGTCTAGAGTTTGCGAAGGAGACTTCTGCAGGTCCATCCCTGAGCACATGACAGGGGGAAGCACGTGACAGCTAAAGCTCTGTCCAGGGAACATCAGGGAAGAGGGGGCAGAAAGAGCTCGACGATGGGAAGGAGAGCCGTGAAATGCTGGCATGGCTCAAGAGCTCGGCACAGCTAAGGTTACCCACAAATGCGCTAGCCAGAAAGATCCAGAAACATTCCATAAGGCCGCAAGAACTGGACACAGCGGTATACAAGAGAGAAAAAAAGAGGGCACAAAGGCATGAAGGTGAGGGGGGGACAAGTTGGGGAGGGTCTGGGGGTAACAGAGGAGTTGGGGTGATGGAATTATATTACAAAAGTATATATATATATATATATATACACACACACACACACACACATATATGTACCACATACGTACACACACACCACACATCAAAGAAAGCAGAGGCAGTCTGTACAGACAGTGGCGCTACACTGAGAAAAGGGTGGTCCTAGAAAGCACTGGTCAGTCAGTCTTCTGCTTGCTGTAGTCTAGAGACCTGGTTGTCAAAAACTTTAGCCCAACACTATTTATCAGCAGGATAAACCTTAGGCTGAAGCCTCGCTTACAAAACAACGTGAAGTGGATCTGAGCACAGGAAGAATTGTCTTAGACATTTGCAACCACAGGCGGCACTGAGGACCCAGGAACACAATGTTAACGGTTCTAAGCGGCAAAGGTCTCCTCGCTAGGGGAAATCCCAGGGGTCCGTCCTGGACTGTGAAAGTGGAGGGCAGAGGCTGAGCAGAAGCAGCGAGCGTTCATGGTTCTCGTCCTCTGACTGCAGACACACCGTGAGCTGCTCCAAACCCTGCTGCCTTGATTTCCCCACCATGGCTGACTATGCCTGGAACTGCAAGCTAGAATAGACCCTTTCTCCCCGAGGTTGCTCCTCTAACAGTATTCAGCACAGCAACAGAGAAGGAGCTAAGCCAGCCGCCTAGTGTGACTTCCTGTCCCTTCGGTAGTATGTCTGGGTCTTGAGCTATGCTTGGTCTTAGAGACTGGTTACTTTCAGTATCTCCCCTGTGACGGTAGAGACGTCATCCTATTCATTCCAGATTCCCAGTGCTGAGAAAAAGACACGGTGCACAGGTACTCCATACATGTGTTTAGATGTGCGCATGCACAGACACATGCATATGGTGTAATGCTGTAAACTGATAATGTATGGATTTTCTCATTTATCCTATTATACGCACATATATAACACATATAGAATATATGTACACAGTCACTAGTCACATGGATGGGTGAGGACCCCTCACATGTTATCTAGAGCTTCCCCAGACCTTGTGGCCATGTGGTACCACCCCTATTTTACAGACTCCCTGACAATGAGTCACCCACACCAGGCTCCTTAGTGTGCAGAGGAGGAAACCGGGACTCGGCCTGGTGAAGGGACTGACTTATCCAAAGCTGGCTGGTCAAAGCTAGGTAAGCTGTGTACTTGTCTCACTCCAAGTTCAAGGCTCTTTCCGGATAGCAAATAATCCCAAGTTCTTGGCAAGTAAGGAAAAAAAGAAAAGAAATGACAGACCATGAACTCAGAATAATGCTGAAGTTTTTGCTGTGATCATCATAGGCAGGTGTTGATAATAATGTGAGAATATATTATTAACTAGTAGACCTCACTACTGTGCCCTGGACATTAGTAAGGGTGACAGACACTTTCCTTCAAGGGACAATGCAAGATATAGTCATGATGGAAGCTGTGGCAGAAAGAGCCAGCATGCCTGAGTTCCGGTCTTGGCTTTGCTACTTCCTAGCTATGTGGTCAATTAGCCACTGTGAGCCCAGACTCCCTGTTTTACACACAGAGATGGAGAAGCACCTTCGAGGGGTTGGTATGACAATGTAAGAAGCGAGCTAGCATCTGTGAAACCTCTAACACATTAACTGTGATTGCCATGACTTCCACTCCGATGGCTCAGGGTGAGACAAGTGGGGAAATCTTCAAAGTGAAGGTGTTCACTGGAGGAGGGGGTGACATGTGACATAGAGCCTACAGGTCAGGGAGAGGGAGGGTGAAGGTAAAGAGAGATGAGGCCTTAGGGTGCAGATTTGGCTGAGCTGTTCAGCCTCTCTTCTCCCAGGAATGAGGAACCTAGGGTCTCTAGCTAGGGGAGGATCATTCAGAATCTTTTCATGGGGAAAAATGCTATTCTGCCGTCAGAGGGGGTAACTCATATTGGCCTGCACAGCATGGGCACAATTTGCCATGCAGCCCACAGTGGGAGGAAAAGGCATTGGGGCTCAGGACACCAACATCGCTGCACTCTGCAGCAAGGTCTGCCCCAGCAGGCCTCCAGAGAACACTCCAGCTCCGCTATTTCTTAATGGGGTCTGTCCTCACCATGTCCAATACATGGTGAGACAGGGCATTCCCCAGACAACCAGACACACGCGAAATTAGCCTTAGCCACAGAGCCTGATAGGGGGATCATATCGTGGGCCAATGAGTCATGTGACTGCCCCATCACACTACAAAGACAGTGAGCAGGACAAATCCAGGAAAAGACTCCACCCTCTAGCCCCTTGGGTGGGGCCAGAGGATCCCCCTTTATTCTCCTAATTCTTTTGCTATTGATCTTCAGTCGGCTAACAACTCTGTTGGCCAAGTTCACAGCTGGAATAGGAATGGTGGCTTTTTCACCCTCTTTCCCATTTCAAGACAAGAAACATTTCATTTATTTTCAAGAAAGGCGAAGGAGCAAAGACGTTGGTTTTTGAATGTTTGCCACCACGTGTCCAGCATTCCGAGAAGTAACAAGGACTTTATTTGATTGAAATAGTAATGGTAGCCACCACTAGAGTGAGCTCAACAGTTTCCTGTCTATGCTAAGTGCTGTATTTGTTCCCCGTGGTCAGCCTCTGTAACAAGCAGTGAGACAAACCCCTTTTCAAAGGTGAGGATTCTGAGCCCAAAGAGGTCAATGATCTCATGACTGTGGAGGTAGGGAGGTGGCAGAGTTGCATGCAGAAATTAGGATGCTTTGGTGGGCAGTAACAGTAACAGACGCTGAAACATAGGATTGTACTGGGAGAATATTAGCACTTGTAGACTTGACTAGTGGAGAAAGAGACTTAGATTAGGGGGAGGGGAGGTAGAGAGGGAAAGGCCCAGAACACCCACAACCAGGTATCGTTACAGGGGAGTTTGACTCAGAAATTGCCAAAGGGGTAAGCTGAGCTCCAGTGTTGGGGTCCTTTCTGTTCAATAGTGTCTTCAGGGCCCTTGTCCACAGTCCTTTGGTAGGCAGACTGGTCAAGGACAATAGTCTCCAAATAAAGGAGCTCCGAGAAAGAGGAATGAATGCTGAGAATTGGGAAAATGGCCAACTTGGGGAGGATCCATTTTACTGACTGTTTCTGAACCTTGCTAAGGTTCTGGAACCTTCTTATGGCTCATGAAGAAAGGCTGACAAATAAAGGATGGTTATTCGCTAGCAATCCCTTTTATTTTTGTTGACCTCTGAGCTGCTGGTGATCAGGGGCAGAAGCATGTGTCTCCCAATGACAGCTGTGGGCTATTGGGACTCCTACTGCTGCAAGTGGGTACATACCTACCAGCAGGAGAGAAGGAAATGCCACACACCAAGTAGACCGGGAAACCCAGAAAGAGCGAATGGAACTCCATAAAATATGCCCCGTTTCTGGCATGTATACTAGATATCGTGAAATATTTTTATTATCCACTCAAAAATAGATTTCTTTTGAATTGCATTTCAATTACTTTTTGAAGCTGAGCTTGTAACTCACGTGTGATGTTAATTCATGCCCACAGGTGAAGGCAGTCATACTCGTCACCTTAAGAACCCAATCCCACAGTTTGGGCCATTGAGTGGCTTTTATCTACCCATTTCCTGTTATCTGCCATAAAGCAAATCATAATTGCTACAAGGGAGACCATAATAATTAAATGACTACCTGACATACTACATTAGGATTTGGACAGCTTTACAACTGGCTGGCTGTGGCCGAGAGAGGAGGTAGCTCAGGGTCAGGGGAGTATGTCTGCCAAGGGACCTTTTCCACCAAACAGCGCCCCTTGGTCCTGAGTGAGCACCCCTTGGTCTTGTATGAGCGCCCCCTGGTCCTGAGTGAGCACTTTTTGGAGAAGGAATCAAGCTGGTTTTTCTCCACCATGCAAGAGCCTGCCTACTACCCCAAGAAAACCACCTAGAAAGAGGACAGCACACACAACAAAGGGTCACGAGCAGGAACAGTCCCAACATTTGCTACCTGAAAACTCACTCTGCTTAGAGGTACTTCATCCGCTAGATCTTAAATGTCCCCAAGGGCCTATATACTTCCTTCCTGGCATAGCAATATTAGAAGGCTGTGGGTCCTTTTAGAGGCAGGGCTTTGTGGGAGGTTGTGGGTCACGGGAGCGTACTGTTTGAAGGGACAGTGTAGGGCAAGATGCTCCTCTCTCTCTTTTGAGTCCTGGCCGTGAGGTGAGGACACTCCCCACCGCCATCATCCTAAAGCTCAAAAGCAATGGGGCCAACTGGCTACAAATGCAGTCTTTAAAATGCCAGGAAGAACCATCTCTGCTGATAGATTCTCTCAGATATTGAGCACCGTAATGGAGAACTGACAACAGCAGGTTACCCCCTACTTTCCCTTCTGTTGTTAGTGTCCACTTTCTCCCCTGCCCCATGTCTCTCCAGGAACCTCTCCTTCCTGCCCAACCAGAAGCACCGGGTAAACAGCCCTCAACAATCAGCACACCGTCTCCAACTCCAATAAGCAACCTCTTTGTTCTGAAACCTCTGCTTGGCTCTGCGCTATAACATCAGGACTATCACAACCTCTTCTACATTTCCTATCTGCCCAGTCTATATCGTGGAGCTTTGAAAAAGCAGAAGTCAGGTTCTGCCACTCTTTTTTTTTAATAAAATTCATTCATTCATCCATTGAGAGAGAGAGAGAGAGAAAGAGAGAGAGAGAGAGAGAGAGAGAGAGAGAGAGAGAGAGAGAGAGAGAGAATGTCAGAGAGCAACGTTTGGCTGCCTCCTACCATGTAGGACCTAGGGACTGAGTTAGATCATCAGTCTTTACAGCAAGCACCTTTACCCACAGAGCCATCTTGATGTCCTCCTACCATTAAAAAAATGAAAATAAAAACATTAAACACACACACACATACACACACACACACACACACACACACATACACACACACACACACTGGATATCAAGCAATTGTCATGCCACATCCCCTCAGTATTTGGCTATAGCCTGCTTCTGACCTGACTGCAGCTGCTCTTTCACCTGCTCGGCTTGTTCCCATTAAAGCTTCCTGCCGTTATCCACCCTGCCCAACTCTCTCTTGTATGAGAGGCCGCTTGTTTGTTCCCAGCTGCCCAGACCCAAAATAATCACTCAGAAACTATATCATTTGAATTACTGCTTGGCCAATAGCTTAAGCATAATTTTAGTTAGCTCTTACATCTTAATTTAACCCATTTCTATTAATCTGTATATTGCCATGTGGTTATGGCTTACCAGAAGATTCGGCATGTCTGTCTCTGGTGGGGCTACATGGCTTCTCTCTGACTCTGCCTCTTTTCTCCCAGCATTCAGTTTAGTTTTCCCCACCTAGCTCTGCTCTACCCTATCAAAGGCCCAAAACAGCGTCTTTATTAACCAATGATATTTACAGCATACAGAGGGGAATCCTACATCATCCTCCCCCACCTCCAATCTCATTTATCTTAGTTGATCCAGTGCTGGGGAAAGTGTCCTGTCTCAAAAGCCTCTTAACCCCCAAGTAGAGGAAGAATGGCTCCTGGTTGGCTGCACAGCATTCTGCATGCACCTCAACAAGAGCGGAAGTGGGACGGGGTATGTGCAAGCACATGCAAGCCACACGTATACATGTGTGACACAATGCTGCCCACTTTCCTATTCTATGCCTTTGGCCTCTGCAACCAGGCCTTTCACATACAACATTGAATCCCCACAGACAAGCACAGACTCTAGCCCATAGTAAGAGCCCAGACCACACTAAATAATAGAGACGCAACCTCAGTCTCCAGTAACCAAATGTACACATACATTGTTATACAGATATATACATTTAGTATTTGTGTATTTTAGTGATACAGCCATCAGTTTGATATTCTGCCTAAATCTCTGCCAGCTGTGTACAACCCATGGCTCAAACACGGCTATGAATGTTGACCAACACAAATCACAAACCTGGGATTTTATGGGGATTATTTTATGGCAATGTTTGTGGTTTTTTGTTTGTAACATGATTGTTCTGTCCTGGAAGGTAAACTCTGTAGATGACAATATCACTCTGCCAGGTCAAAAGCCGACTCACTCATGAAGCTTTTCACATTGCAGGGGAAATGTACAGCTCTACAAGCCACAGTGTATACATGGCGAGAATGTGGGAGAATTCCCACAGTCATCAAAATGGGATTTGGGTTTTGACCTTTTAGCACTGAACACGATACTTCCCTTCATTTCTGTGGTCATCCATTCCTCACCTTTATCCTTATAAGCCCTGCAGATTTGCCACACAGGCACCCAGGACTGTCCCTCAGAGAGACACATATGTGCCCTTAACTTCTTGAAGGTATGACTTGGGCATCCAGAGTAAAACACCATGTGGGGCAGGTACGGTGTCCTTCATCTTACTGAAGTCTCCGCCTGCAGAATGGCAGCCTCCCATGTGCCTCCCTCAAGAATTAGGCGCAAGCCCTTCCTGCCCACCTGAGCCCACCCTCCATGGGTACATCTCTCATGGCACGGGCCCTTTGCCATGCTGGCGTTCAACTCTGTAACTTTTAGCTAACGATCCAGCAATCCTAAGCCAGCGGTTTAGTGATTCTCATGCCATCCTGGAAGATGACTTTTTATGATCCATCTTCTTCAGACTCGCCATCACACTTCCCCCTCCCTGGGATTGCTTTCAACAAGGCAAATTTTGATGATCTGAAGGCCCCAGGGGATGTGCTGGGATTTAAGTTAAGTGAGATTTCAGGTAATTGGAAAAGTTTATAACGTGAACCGCAGTAGCTGGGGGGTATGTGAAATTCCCTGACAGTCTTGGTTAACTGAAGTGGTGAATAACGAGCTATACCTGCATCTCTGTTTCAGTCCTTCTCTCCTTACCGCTCCTCTTCCCTCCCACCATCTCACTTCCACTCCTGCCCTGCCTCCTGCTTCCTTTGGGTCTGTAGAATGCCAGGGAAGGAGACTGCCTATCCTTCTGCTGGCCACAGTGCGCCAGGACATTCCTCTCCCTCTGCTGAAGATAGCACATTTTTGTCAAACTCACTGCTTCCCCCAAGAGTGACGCTGCTGTCACCAATGTGAGGATAATCTGACCTTGCCTGGGGCCAAGATGCCACCTGCCAGTGGGGTGTATGGCTCCAGTTCGTTACAGAGATCAAATGTTCAGGAGACAGCACTGCAATCACTCAGTGTCTGCAGAGGTTGTTCCGTTCCCATCTACGTTGCTGAGCGAGTGGGCTCCTAGGGTACACTGGATGGGACAGCGTGCGTGCGCACAGACACTCCTGTATCTATTTACATACCATATTATGCAACAGTCACACATAGACTGGAAGAGGGGATTTTCTGGCACTCCCCACATGGGAGGACGATTCAATTCAGCTCTTTAGGGTTGAGCAGCAGAATCTGTGGCACATGTTAGTCAGGCTGACTTCAAAAGCTGGGAAACGGCAGCCGCTCAGCTTCCCCTGGAATAGGAAAGAAACGATAAAAAAGACCCCGGGCCAGGAGCGGTGCTGCAGGCCTATGAAGCCGGCGCTCAGGAAGCTGAGTGGAACAGGATTTGGAGTAAGAGGCCAACTTGGGTCAAATAGAAAGACTGTTCTTTTCCAGACACGCTTGGCAGTTTGGGTTGCTCAGTGGTAGAGTATATGCCTAGCAAATGAATAAAGACAAACAAACAAACGCATCCATCCTTACAAAGGCCCTAACACTTCTGCTGGCAGGACTAAAGTTCCCCTTGCAAAAATATCAGCTCCTAAGTTCTCAGACCTTCTTCCAACATGGCAAGCCAGAAGGGGACCCAGGCTGTGTTTTCTACCTTACAGAGGAAGTTTTACTTCCTCAGAAAGCTAAAACATGGCCCCTTCAGGACTCTCTCTAAGGGAATCCAGGATGAGCTAACAGGAAGGCATCTGCCAAGGCTGCCAAGTTGTACTAAGGGTTTGGGGAACACCATGTGGGTTTCATGGCCATCACTCATCCCGAAAACACAAGGAACTGCTCTCCAATCCAGTACTTGGGGGTTTTCCCCCTCCTGCACATAAAACATGGGCAGGGTCTTCATCACTCTGGAGCCTTGAGAAGGACACAGCTCCTTGCACCCACCATTGATCAAAATCTCCATCCCAAAGGGGATGGACTGCCATTTCCTCTACAGAGGAAGAAAAACAAAAAAGTCTTCAAGGGATTTGCTCTTAAGGAACCCAGAACACCAGCAAAACATTGTCCTAGGCAAAAGTGAGATTTGAATGCAGGCCTGCCCGGTGGCTATTGCACCACACCGGTGGCCCTATCTCACTCATAGGAGGGTGGCAAGGACTCCATTAAACAGTTCGCCTAAAATGAAATGTTGAAACTCTAACGCTACCAGCCATTTCCTTTGATCGTACTGGGACTCCAGCTGCCTGCTTCCACGTGCTAAGCAGGCAAAGGGCACTTGAGCACCTGAGTCACAGCCGCGACTCCCAATATTACACATCCTGTCATCACAGTAATCAAGAGAATTGTGTCCGAACCACCGAAAAGAAGAAAAGTCTCCCTCCTAAGTTTGAGAGCAGACTCCACCTTTCTGCATCTCCTGCGGGGCTAAACAGTCTCATGAGTGGACCAGAGAGCTGGAGATAGAGCCTGCGTGGGAACAGTCTCTGCCCCCATCCTCTCCTACTGGCGCCAGGTGCATATCCTCTAAAGCAAGGAGGTGCTCCATCCCAGTCCGCCCCACACGCGGGCATCCGCAGCCTCGAGATCCTTCAAATCAACCATGCAAATCCTTACCGCTTTAATTACCCAAGTAAGTAGAGCTCTTGCCACCATCTGCCAGGATTCCAACCAATCGTGATCATTACAGTCGTTTTCTCTGGATGAGAACCTCATAGACATCCCTAAAGGACCACTTGGGCCCTGAATTTCCGCCTGCAGTATGGAGGTGTCCCCAGCCGCAGCCTGAGGCGGGGAACTGTTTGCTTGCCTGCTCTGCGCCCTGTTCGCCTCTCCCCGAGCATTGCTAATTTGCTCTCCCGCTTCATCTTCGCAGTGCTTATTTTCTTCCCACCATCTCCAGGCATGACTGATGAGGGAGAAATTCTCCTCAACAAGAGCTGTCAGTTCAGAACCAGCCCACAGTAAAAAGTCAGGTGGAGACTCAGTCTGGGATGCAGGGAAGGGATTCAAACCACTGGCGTTTTCAGGGGACAAGCTGAAGTGGAAAGACGTGTCATGGAGGATCTATTTCTCTGGCTGTCGACTGCACATGGGTTGGTGATGTTAACAGAAAGGTCCCTGTGGGTGGCCTGAGACCATGACTTTTCCAGAAGGTGAAAAATCTCCATTGACTACAGACCCCCAGTGGAACTCAAACCAACACTGGGTACAGGTTTTGTTTTCTTCCACAGTCTGTTTGTCCCCCACCACTTTGGTCACTGCCATTCATCAAAACAGCATTCAAATGTCACTAAGGTGTGCTGTTTTAGCCTGCAAGTGTAGTCTGAAGGTCGGACACTTAACAGAAGCATTCCTGGCCCTGTACTCAGAAGGCACTGAGGCAGGAAACGTCAGGTTCACATATTTCCCCACCAGTAAAGGAATTCAGCATCGTCAGGAGCAGCACAAACAGAAATATCAGATGGACGGCTGATTCGATGGCCAGACTAGCCGTTTCTAAAGGAGATGAGACGCAGAGAGGGGGGGATGTGGACACAGCAGTGGTAAATGGGTTTGGGAGTCAGAGGTCATCAGTGTGGGCACTGGGAACTGAGCTCCAGTCCTCAGGAAGAGCAGTAAGTGCTCTTTAACAGCGGAGCCACTCTCAGGAATGCTGAGTAGCTGAGAATCATCAGTACTGGTTGCTGTCCGCACTGTGGCAAGGTACAAAGACTAAATTTCAAACGAGTGTTTATTCTGGAATTGTTTCAGCCATAGCAGACAGGCGCTCATGTGGCCCTCACAAGGAGGACCTATGAAGCAGACCCTGTGACCAGCCCATAAATGTACAAAGTAGCAGCCAGCAAGATGGAAGCCTCTTCTCTTTCCGAAATTTATTTCACGTTTTAAAGAAATTTTTATTTGTTTGTTTATTATAAAATTATTTGATGTGCAAAAGTGCTTAGCCTACTTGTATGTCTGTACAGCCTTTGTGTGCCTGGAGCTCATGGAAGCTCATGGCTGTGAGCCATGTCCTGGAAACTGAACCTAGATCCTCTGAAAAAGCAACACGTACTCTTAACCCCTAAGCCATCTTTCCAGCTCCCTCTTCTAGAATTTTCCAAGAAAACGTTTGTAATTGGGATGAGCAAGCATCTAGAATTTGCTCTCCTGCAAACACCACCGTGCAGTCGTCAAACTGGGATATCAGATGCCTTTTCACACGCAGGCAAGAACTGGCATCAGAATGTTCTACAGAACCCAGGTGTGCTTATAGAGTGATCTATGGAAGGCAGAAGCCAGTGCCCTGATCCCCCCACCCCAAAATTATCACACCAACTACTCTCACCTCACTGCCCTGGAAGGCCTGATTCAGAGCTCCTGATGTCAAACCCCTGACCTCTCTGACAGTGGAAAACAACGCAATTTCTAAAACACACACGTAAGGTTTAACAAAGGTATCAATAGCTTAGAATCCTGCCCTACCACTGTGTGTGATGGTGACAAGGAACAGTAAGTAACACGGAATGATCTAAGAGTTACCACTGGGTAGGAAGTGAGTAATACAAATACCATATGGTGACGAAATGCAGAACAACGGTGACCGCTGGGAGGTGTGGAGAAGAGGGACAAGTTGAGTAAGAAGGGCATATAGAACCTGTTGGAGAGCTTGGAATGTTCTGGATTTTATATCTACGCAAGGCAGCTGGAACACAGTCCAAGAATGGAGTCCGTGAGAATTCTGAGTGCTTGTGAGAAAACTCGAAGAAAACAAGACAAGAGTCCTGTGACCTTAGCTTCTTCAAAACACAGAACTGTTCATAGAATGTGTTTCCATGCTCCTTCCAGATGTAGCAGATAGGAGAGACTTTACAGCTGTTGTTATTCATATGCATTACAGAAAAACAAAAAACATGGCTTGTCTTTGGGATTATCTGCTTTGTTCAGGTGACCCTTCTCAACTCAGAGCATAAATTATCTGATGCTCTGTACAAAGTTGGCTGTTGCTTGAGACTTCAGTCTGCCTCCTTTTCAGGCCTGGCTCTCCCTGGTTCACGCTGGTAAACACATGGCCACACAGCTGCATACACATGTAAAAACTTCATTGATCTTTCCACATACAATGTGTGCTTTCACTGCCTGCAAGACAGTCTCTATAAGGACAAAAATAAAACAGCATATACTACTCCAGGTTCACTCTGGAGAAATAACAACACGAGAAATGGGAGATTGTGCTTCTATGTCAACAGCAATGAGGCCTGGATAAATTATAGATTTCTCTCCTTAAACACATCCATATTTTGTGAATTTGAAGTGTACAGAGAATTTATATTACTCAATATTAAAGTTAAAACCCATCATTACCTAAGATATGTATCAAGCCTATATAATAGCTTTGGTCATTTACTTTTCTTCCTAAATCCTTCCACATTCAAAAATCTAGGCCAAGCCGGGCGGTGGTGGCGCACGCCTTTAATCCCAGCACTCGGGAGGCAGAGGCAGGTGGATCTCTGTGAGTTCGAGACCAGCCTGGTCTACAAGAGCTAGTTCCAGGACAGGCTCCAAAGCCACAGAGAAACCCTGTCTCGAAAAACCAAAAAAAAAAAAAAAAAAAAAAAATCTAGGCCACCATGGCCAAGCCTTCTATGTTGCCTGAGGACACTCTACACAGCCAGGGAGAGGCAAGTCCAGGCTGGTGAAGTAAACCCTGAGTATTATTAGGTCATCTGGTATACCTGCTTCCAGCTGCACTACGAGAGGTATTTTGATGCCCCCTTTAGGATACAGTCACAACTACAGGGCTGCTGACCCCATTGGTGCTGCTGCTAGCCTATGTGGCATGCAGGAAGGAACCCCGAGTCAAACCCCAACGTGAGGGCCCACAGTTTTGAATCTGTTCCATCTTGATATTCCAAAATCTTGCTTTTTAACTCAATATTTGGGGCATAGGCCTAAGTGAGATGGGAACCAACATGAGAAAAGATATTTTCCAGACGTCTGAAAGCAAGGGTAAGAGATACCTGGGCACACGCCTTCCAGCACGAACCCCTGGTTTCACGGCAAAACGAGTGATTTGAAATTAACATAAAGCCCTCTGCTCCTAGATGTTGCTGAGTAACCACAAATAAGGGCTCTGAATTTGTAGATACTTCATAAACACTTGGAATTCCCAGGAATACCTGCTCTAGCCTCAAACACAGTTGTGGGGAGAACCGCCTTCTGGATTGTGCATCCCAACTTTTGGTAAAGTACCTAGGACATAGTTAATGCCTTTAAATATCAGTTGAAGAAAAAGAGGTGTGAAGAATGACTTTGTTAACACTTTGCTTGATGAGAAAATGACCACAGAGACCAAAGACACTGTGTGACTGGGGCTAAAGAGACATCTCAGGAGGCAGGAGCCCTTGCTGCTCTTCTAGAGGACCCATGTTCAATCCCCAGCACTCCTATCAGGTGACAATCATCTGTAACTCCAGCTCCAGGAAGGGGAAATGACACCCTATTCTAGGGAGAGAGAGAGAGAATAGAACACAAAAAGTAAAATACATCTTTCTAAAAAAGAAATTGTGGAACTTTGTTGCCGAAGAGTCAAGCCTAGGTGGCAAATGACCTTTGGAGCAAGCTAATTCCAGTCGAGAGCAGAGGAAGAACGTGGTGAACACTCAGGGGCAGGTCAGATTCCATTATAGAAATAGCTCTTTATAACCAAATGATTTCCCACCCACAGCCTCTGCCTGCCTTTTCCTAGCAATATCTCTGATACAGTACAATTCCAGCATAGAAAGAATGAGGGGAGAGAAATGGGGAGGAGAAAAGTGAGTTACAGTTAATGCATAAATCCCGAGAGCTTATCTGAAGGTGGCTTGACTTACCACCTCCGAGAGATCACAATCTATACTCTGAAAGTCAGAAGCCCTGTGGAATGAAATGGATAGAAGGAGACTTTGAGGGGGGAAAAACAGATGATGTTATTCTCATAAAAAATATAATGTCCTTATTTTGATTCAGTAGTCTTTCAATTGAAGTGTTAACCACAAATCATTGAGGTTGCCATCTCTTCTGAATTTGTTTACTGCTGGGGGTGGGGGTGTGCTTCAAGGGGCCCAGTGGAGATTCTACAATAAAACAGCCTTGCCCTTCTTGCAGCGACTCCAGGCTGAAGGCAAAGCAAGAACAATCTCAGCCTAAGCCCCCACAGGGACATTTGGACAGAGCAAGTTTGGCTCAATGGATGCTGTGGGATGGCAGACAGGAAGACAACTTTAGCAGTGGGCCATGGCACCGATGGCTGAGCCTTGAAATGCGAGTAAGGAAAAGAAGGGGTGCGACAGTTCCGGGCAGAGAATGGAGCATGTGGAAAGGTAGGTGAGGGGAACCAGTCTTCACATATACCGGAAGTGGTTCTGCTTGCCAGGACTGCTAGACGTATGGAAAGAGAAACACGATATAGAGTTGGTCCATTTGGTTTGGATGAAAGTAAGACATGCTTTAACTGACAGCAAAGCTGGGGCCAAAGTGAGAGCCAACAGCAAGCGGAGGCTCCATGAGCAAGGAAAAGTTACAGTCAGACTCTTATGACTGGATCTTGAGCTAGCTGTCATGGACAGGATAGAAAGGTGGAATTGACTAGGGGTGCAGGAGGGCTGGGGGTGCAGGAAGGCTGGGGGTGCAGGAAAGCTGGGGGTGCAGGAAGGCTGGGGGTACAGGAAGGCTGATGACGTTTCTAATACAATCCTGGAAGGAGGTTACTGTTAGTTCCCTGTGAGCAAGTGTCGTGTCTTTCTCCTAAACACTAAACTCAACTTTACTCAGCAAAGCCAGAAATCAGAGGGGTTGGCCGATGTTCTCAAAATCATACGGGGGCCGGAGTGAAGAGGAGCAGAACAATGTGGGCTTGAGAGGAGATGATGCTCAGGGACAATGAAGGGGGTGCAAAGCTGGAAGTTAAGGGGTTCTCAAAAGAGGTCATAGGCAAAAAGTTGCCTGGAACAGACAGAGTAGCCAGCGAGCACACTGCAAGGTCTAGAAAGGCTGTGGAGGGAAAGAAGGTTACAGGCTGACCCCACATTCACATCAGGCTGGAACCAATTATAAAGCAAATTGGAACAGGCTAGAAAAAGGGAGTTCCCCTCCCCACCCCACCCAACCACCTCCAATATTGCCTTCGTCGTGGATTTACAGATGGCAGAGCAAGCAGGCACGTCAATCTGTGCCCCATCAGCATGAATTTGCAATGGCATCGTGTTGACAGCTGCAGCTGACACATCACCTCCATTTGCAGAGGCATCTCTGATGCCCTGGGGAAGGGCTTTCCTGCAGCCTGACGAAGATAAGCACTCTGCACGGGAGTGGGGCTCGAAAACACACTTTTAGACATCCTCTAACTTCTCTACTGCTGCTGGGGCACTTGAAGTCCAAGTGTCCCCACCTGAAGCCGGATGAGCTGTGGTTTCACCAACAGAGTCTGTGTTCTGCCAGCTCTGCACTTTTCCCATCTCCATTCCCTCTGCCTGGAGCACTGTTCCTCTGCATCTCCATGGGATGGCTAACACCTGCCAGGATCTAGAGTCGCCTAGATGACACACACGAAGGATTATTTTTGTGTAGGTTAGCCTCCGGGCGTGCCTTAGAGGGATGATCCAGACTGTTAATTTAAGTATGGAGACCCACCCAAAGGGAGGACAGCACCATTCCTAGACTGCACAAGAAGGGGAAGCTAGTTGATGAGGAGGATTCATCTCTGTTTCCTGACTGTAGGTGCATTGTGAAGAGCTGCTTCGAGCTCCTGCTGCCTCGACACACCCACATGATGGACTATATACTGGAGCTGTGAGCCAAAAGAGACCCATCCATTCTTCTTTCTCTCCTTCCTTCCCTCCTTCCTTCCTTACTAAGTTTCTTCTGTCAGGGTATTTTATACAGCAACAGAAAAACAACAAGAACACCCCACATGCTGAAATTCTGCCCACCATTCCTGCCCCAGAAGTCACCTCCATCCAGAACCTTCCTCTTTCCCCTGCTAAATTGCCCTGAAGTACAATGCATGTAATGACTTCATGTTTGGTCACCAGTGGACACACCCAAGGCCAGCTGTGCCAGGGAAGAGACTTCGTAACAGAGCATGCCCAGTAGTGTACTGAAGGGTGACCTTTACCTGTGACCCAGCCTGTTCCAGAAACACTGTGAGGATGGACCCTCATTTCTTCGCACCATCCCTTTCTACCAAGAACAACTGGGGGTGCATCCTCACATTGCTGAGCCCTACCTGTGTGGCAGTCACTAATCAAACTATGGGTAGGTGGGCAGGGGCAGCCACGTTTCATTTTCTATAAATGAGGATGTGAAGCTAATGGTTCAAAATGGATCAATCCTGTCGGGGTCTTGCCTCAGCTCGTGCTCCCAAGCAGTCACCACAGAAAAAGCTTCAGCATTCTAAAACCGACTCCCGGCTTTCCTTAAGCAGTCGTGAACCATCTCTGAGGAGCTCACTAACCTTGCAAAAGCCCATTCACATATACAGAGAAGTTCCGTTCTCTCTCAGGCTGCAGGCAGGTACTGATGGAAAAGGGTTTTCAAGAAAGATGCCCGAGGAAGAAGCGCCAGCTTCAGGCTCAATGACCATGATTTGGGGAGTCATCTTACTCAGCGTTCTGTTGCTGTGAAGAGACACTGGGACCATGACAGCTCTTATAAAAGAAAGCATTTAATGGGGGTTTGCTAACAGTTCCAGAGGTTTAGTCCATTATCATCGTGGCAGGGAGCATGGCGGCATGCAGGTGCTGGAGCAGTAGCTACATCCTGATCAGTGGGCAGAGAGAGACTCTGGGTTTGACTTGGACTTTTGAAACCTCAAAGCCCACCTGCCAGAGGCATACTTCCTCCAACAAAATGCCTGACATGAACAACTTAAAAGGAAGAAGGGTTCTTGATTTCAAGGTAAGGTTGGCTGGGTCCATGCTTTCAGGCCTGTGTCAAGGCGGAAGTATCACACAACAGCGGCCCAGAAGAGTCCAGCCGCTCCCCTCACAGCAGCCAGGCAGCAGAGGAGGAAAAGAAAGACTCTGGGGCCAGACATCCTTCCAATACATCCCTCAGGTGGCTTACTTCCGCCAAGAGAACCCTCCTTCTCCAGTTCCCATCGCTTCTCAGTAACACCAGTGAAGTATGAATCAATTCACAGGTCCATTCCCGGAGGAGGTCACAGCCTTCATGAGCCAGCCTCCTGCAATGATGACCACCTGCTGGGGAATTAAACTTTTAATATTTGAGCCTTGGGTGGCAGAATACTTCCTACACAAACCATAGTGTTTGTGTCCCCTGGGAATCATTTAGTCCCAGCATGTGGTACCATTTGTCTGCAGCCCCCAGGATAGGAGCAGACCCTATCCTGGCAAACCTAAGCCAAGTTCTTGCTATGAGGGAGCCAAAGCTGGCACTGTGTAGCACTTTCTTTCAAATTAAATCATTCCTTCCTGGAGGGAAGCAGGACGCCAAGAAGAAGTCCCAAGGCTGGGGGAAGCTCAGAAAGTCAGCAAGGCTCAAGAGCTGGGAAAATCAGGAGACTCAAGTGTTACATGAGCAGTGGACAATCGCCAGGGGAGAGGACACTCTTCAATGGAGCTGCCTGCAAGATGGACAGAGAGCTCCATGGATATGGTTTCTATGAACTGTCATCATTGTGGGGCAGGCTTTAGGGTGAAGCAGCTGCTTCTGGGTCACCCACGCTCCTATAGGCGACTCCCAGGAAGCTCATTGGATCACCAAGCTAGAATGGAATCTTTTCTTTGGTTATCAACAGTGGCCTGTGTGGGCAAACAGACAATTGTTCAAGCCTCGCCAGAAAAAGGTCAGGCGACAGTCCCAGTTTGGTGTAATTGATGGGAAAAGAGGCTGTGTGTAAGAAACGTCATTTATTCTGGTCACTTTCATTGAGAGACTAGCCACAATCCTCTTTCGGTCTCCAGCCAGTGTATCTGATTCAGTGTGAAACTCAGTTAAGTTTTCAACATAAAAAGAGTATAAATTGTCAAATTTAGAAGTACATATGTGAATTTCTCTGCATAGGAGAGAACATGAATCCTATTAGTTAAAAATAGCAGTGTGCTCAGTCCCCTCTCCCAACATGCTAATTTTAATAAACTTACTCTGAAATTAGCCTGCCACTACAAAGATAGCTGCTCATCAGAAGCATTCCCAGTGAGCACTCAGCTCTCCTTACAAGAGTTCAAGCTCTCCCAGCAAGCTGAACAATGCAGAGTTCAAAATAGAACACGCACCCTCTCCTTACCAAGCTCCATAGCCCCCACCTCCTGCCATTCCCAGCACTGTGATGCTCAAGGTGCCATTCAAGAGCCATCACTCCTCCCATCTACCCCATCCAGCTCGCTATGGATCCTGCATGGGTCTTCCTTAGAAATGTTCCCCATCGTCATTGTGTTCAATGTCCATTCATTCTGCATTTCTATATCTCTCCATTCTTTCAAAACACTGACCCTATCTTACAGTCTTTACTTATGACTATGCTTCCCTACAATGAACAAGTCCAGTTCTAAATGCTAAGGTTACAAATTAAAAACTTAGAGTTACTTATTCTCAACAAGTTCAATGCTTTTGGGTCCAGTAGAGAGATAGACAATGACAGAATAATTAGGATTCATTGATGTACATTCTATGAGAAGCTGAGTCTAGAAAGGGAGCACACACACACACACACACACACACACACACTTTAGACACAGCAAATTTATGTCAATTGTCATCTGAGAACAGCTAGGAAGTAAACTACTTCCAACTGAGGTTACTGCTGTTTATCCCATAGAACAAAACAGCCTGCTGCTCAGCCATGGGGAGGATGGAGAAAACCCGCCATCACCTGACCGCCCCGGCTTCCCCAGCCCACCCTGATAGATGTTTAGTGATGTCATCTCCACCTGTTGCTATTTGTTCTTTCACTTGGAGGCCCAGCTGAGGGGGGACACTTTGCTTGGCCCAGGACTCAGGAGGGAGATCTCCAACTGGTTGTGCCTCCGTGAAACTGCCCCATTGATTTTCTACTGGATATCTATAGGCTCCAGATTTGATGGTGTCTCCTTTGTTCGTTCTTTCAATTGTGCTACTCCAGTCAAGTCTGCGAAACGTCGTAAACTCCCAACCTAATATTTTACTGTCTTATCTGCAATCTACTGTCTTCTTCCTATCTGCTAATTGCTATTTGTTCTTTTTTTTTTTCACTTCCTGTATCCTTAATAAACTCACTTACTCAAAACCAGAAGTCTGGCTCTCCTAGACCTTTCTCCAGAACACGCAAGGCAACTGAGAGTGTTGGTGTTGACAGAAAGGATCCGATCAGCGGTAGCTCGCCCTCACCTGTCTCTTCTCCATTCCATTCCTACTGCCTGGCACCGTGCCCTGCAGGTGATTGAAGCTCTGTGACAAGCGAGTTCAATGGAAACAAACTGACCCCAAGTGCTTTCATCACATTGGGCTTTAGCTGAACAAGCATTTGGTGCCTCTCTGCTCTGGCTACATCAGAGCACACCCTGCTGTCTGGCCTCTGAATCCACTTTTCACCTGATCTACCCTGGCTATCTAACCGCCATGCGTGCTATTCCCCCAACCCAGTAGTTCCTCCTTGGACTGCTTCCTAACAGCACAAACACCAGCTCAGGCTCATACCTATTTCTGCTCCTGATATTTTTTTGCCCTCTTTAACTAAAGAGAAGAGAGTCTGTTCACATTCCACTTCCTCAACCTCTGCTCCTCTGCCCAGCTCATGTACTATTGAACATAGTTCTTTTAGTCAATAAAAATACCTTTTAATGGGAGTGACTACTTCAAAATAATAACAGGGCAGGCCTGTCTTCCCATCTCACCTCCATTTCCTGTAGCCATTGCCATTTTTCCCTGTGTGTGTGTGTCTCTTTTTTAAGAGGCCAGACATCCTGTCTTCCTGTCCCAGTGAAGGAGAAGCCCAGCAAAACCCAGGTAATAAAGTAATGGCCTTTTCCATTTTAAATGCCTTGCCCTCGTGATGTCCAGGCATAAATGGCTCCCCAGTAGCTCCCTCCACCAAGATCTCCCAAAGATAAGAGAGTATAGCCTACATCAAGGGTAGGATGGAATCAGAGTGTGAAGGAGGACTTGGCCTTTAGTGTCTTTGAAGGAATGCTGAGCCTAGCCTGATTAGTGTTGGGAGAGAGGAAGTGAGGGCTGGAGAGGGAATGTGCTAATTTAGACACAAACCTGTTGGGTTGAAGAATTACAAAGAATAAGGCTACATTTATTATAGTATTTACATGTAATTTACATAGGCAAAACCACCTTTGCAAAGTTTGAAGTTCTATACACTTTAATAAACTTATAGTTATCATCATAAACAAAACACAGGATATGTTCATCAAATCAGAAAGTTCCCCCCACGTTCCTCTTTCACACCACTTCAAGGCTCTAACAAACCACAAGGCTTTTCTATCCCCTTACTTCTGACTTTTCAAAGAATTCTTTATTCTTTGGTCTTAGTAATAAGCCTTACAAGGTGTGTATTAATGTCCCAACCATCGACTGCACACCCTAAAGAAGTGTGGTATTTTACACATCTCAACAAAACCTTAGTAAAGGTGTGTTTAGAAGACATAGGAGAGGCTAGAGAAGAGGCTCAGTTGACAAGAGCATTTGCTGCATAAGCGTGAGGACCTGAGTTCAAATCCTCAGTAAAAATCCAAATAAAGAGGCGGCTGTTGGCATGGCACATGCTGTAACCCCAACACTAACCCCAGCAAATGTGGGGAGGAGCCAAGAAGATCTCTGCAGATTGCTGGCTGCCAGTCTAGTTCTAGGGTCAGTAAGAGACCCTGTCTCATGGGAATGTGGCAGATAATGATAGAGCAGAACATTGGTTATCCTCCACCGGCCCCTGTGAACACAGACACACACACATACACAGAAATACACACACACACAGAAACATGCACAGACATACAGAGAGAGAGAGAGAGAGAGAGAGAGAGAGAGAGAGAGAGAGAGAAACACATACAGACACACAGAAACACACATAGACACACAGAAAGAGAAAAACACACAGAGAGACACAGAGAAACACACTGACACACACACACACAGAAACACAGAGAAACATACAGATACACACACATACACATACACAGAAACACACACACAGAAACATGCACAGACATACAGAGAGAGAAAGAGAAACACATACAGACACACAGAAACACACATAGACACACACACAGAGAAAAAAATACATATACACACCACACACACACAAAGAAACACACAGACATATAGACACACAGACACACACACAGACATACAGACATACACACACACACACTTTTTCAGAAGTGACAACCACGGTCTGCTCCTCCAGCAATGGAGACTCTGGTGGCTCTGCACCCTGTCAGTTCTTCATTAGTTGTTTGCTGTTTTTCCATTCTAATCGGAGTGTTGTGGTTTCTCCCTGTGGTTCCAATTTCCATTTCCCTGGTGACTGATGATGCTGAACATCTGTGTAGGTGCTTACTTGCCATCCCTATCTCATCTTCAGAGCAGCATGTACTTAACTTTGCCCATTTGGAAAACTAGATTGCTTATTTTCTTATTTAGTTATAAGAATTGCTTTTATATTCTAGATATGATATATATGTATATATATGCATATATTCTGTGCATACCTTCTCCCAACCTATGGCTTGTTTTGCATTTATCAAGCAAGTTTTTCAGAGGCAAATACTTTTTAATTTTGATAAAATTCAATTTATCTGCCTCTTTCTTTGATGATTTTTCTTTCCATGTCTGCAGACACTCTCTACCTTTTAGTCAAACCTTCCCAAATACAAGTTGGGTCTATCTAGATAAAGATTATATTTTCTTTCTATCTCTTCAGTTAGTGTTGGCCATGTAACAATGCTCAAACCAATGGTTTATGACCAGAAGTAATGCAAAAATCTCTCCATCCATCCCTCAGTGAAGAAAAGCCCCATGGTCTGAACTCCCCCTGCCCTCTCCCTCTTTCCCCTTCCTATGGGCTTAGATATGAAGGTAGCAGCATCTTGGTTCAACTACCCAGCTGATGACCAAGCCTTAAATCATAGTAGAGGAACAAGATGGAAGGAGCCTGGGATCTGAACTGATTCACAGAGCAGAGAAAGGCCTACTTGTGCTGCAGTCCTATAGCACGGAAGACACATTGATGTCTATCTTATTTAAATCACCACATTTAGAAAGTAGGTATCTAGGATTTTAACAGATACATTTATTTTTCTTAGAAGTTCTGTAGATCCAAGTTTTGTGTTCACCAAAACTGGAGTAGTCTTGTCCCTAAGTATCTTAATATCTTCAGAGTCTGTCAACACTAAAACTAAGAGTTGGGTCTTCAGCCACAGGCCTGAACTCTAGTGGCTTGGAGCTGAGATAGAGCGCTCACTGTCTTTTGTCTGTTTCACAGCCACTGTATACCACCCGCCCAAATTAACCAGCCAAATGTCAAGCGGTGATTAGGCTGAGACATGATTGTCAGCTGGGCTGTGTTTAGAGTCACTGAGAAGGTAGGCGGAAGCTCTGCTGTGGGCAGATCTGTTTGGGCATTTCCAGGGAAGAGTAATAGATGAAAGAAGACCCACCCTGAATCTGGGCAGAGCCATCCCACACCAGGGGCCTAGGCTGATAGAGGGGGCAGTGAAGGACAAAGCCAGCAAGGGGCCTGAGTTCTCCTAGCTCTCTGTTTCTTTACCACCAGTCTGTGCACTGCTCTGCTTTACCACTGTCTTCCCTGGCACGATGGACTGAGCCCTCTGAAAATATGAGCCCAGAATAAACCTTCCTCTGCCAAGTTATCTTTGTCAAGTAATTAGTCACAGATACGGGAGAAAAATGAAAACAAGTCACAGGCTGCGAATGTGGCTGAGTTTGTGGTTTCTCTAAGGTGGAAAGCTCCCCACATATGGCAATGAGAGACACGATATCTGCACCTCCCTAAGCACTGAGTGTCCAGCTCTGAGCATCAGTCATGCCTCTTTCACACACAGAGAGTGATGAAGTCAGGTCTTGAGAGAAGGCTGCCACCAATGGTTACACTAAAAATGATCTCTGTAATCGCATTTTAAATGAAAACCATGTCCAAACCAGTGGAAGAAAACAACTGGAAGACAGTCCTGTGTTTTAGAATATTTGATCACACTGTGAACCCTGAGATTGTGTCTTTACTGGAGGAACCTGCTTCTAGGTATGGTGTGGCTAAGTCCTAGCACCTTTAATTCGCGAGCTTTCTGTTTGAATGTGGTAAACAGGGTTCAATAAAGTCAACCATAGGTCAAAAGCAGAGCAAGCAACCAGTTGATAAGAAAAACCATAGAGAGTGGGAGGAAATCAGGGGGATGGATAGAGAGACACACAGGAAGTAGAAAGGAGACACATCCAGTTGAAGAAGTTTTTGTTTCAGACAGTATAGGAGAAAACCCTCTTTCTGGGACAACAGCAAAGGGGGAAGCAGCTGGGTGCTTTCTCTGCCTCTTTGAGCTAGCAGGTTTTCACTCCAGCATTTGGCTCTCAAGTCTTTATAATAAATAGCACCATAGAGACTTAGGTAGAAACAACAGCCAGGGCTAAAAGAAGAAATGGAAATGGTGTAGGGACCCTGGTGGGACAGACATTAGGACTTCTGCAAAAAGAGATTGTGTTCTCTTATAATGTTCATTTGGCCCTGATCCCTAAATCTCTTGGTAATGCCACCAGCCATACTTCCTTGAATTCTACATGACTAGGTACCAGGCCCAATCCATGCACAGTGAACCCTGCTGGAATTATTTAATTATTTAAGTGGACAGGCAGTTTCCTGGGCAGCTGATATTTCAAAAGAGGCAGTCCTGGGGCCATATCTCTCCACACACATCTCTCAGTACTTAGAAGCAGCAGGTGGATTTGTCTCCTGTGTCCAGTGTAAAAAACTGACACCAAATGGGATATAAAAAAAATAAAAACTTACTCTCCCAGTCAGGGAGGCCAGATGTCCAGAGTCAGTGTGCCAGTGGGCTCTCCTTGGCTTGTGGCTGCACCCCTCTATTTTCTGGCAGTTTTCGCAAGCTTTTTCTCTGTGCCTGTCTTCCTATAGCCTTTTCCCCATGCTCTGTGTCTTGCGAGCCCCTCTCTCACTCCTTTCTAAAATATAGACACTAATTATTGGATTAAGTGCTCACCCTAAATGTAAGATAATCTCATTGCAAGGATCTCAACTTCACAATATCTTCAAAGACCTGTTGTGGGATAATCTTTGTGTACACTGTGAAGATGTGTCTCCACCTAAGGCATCCTCTGATTGGTTTAATAAAGAGCTGGATGGCCAATAGCTAGACAGGAGAGAATAGGCAGGACTTCTGGGAAGACAGGAACACAGGAAGAATCTAAGGCATGCAGAATTTTGCCAACAAGATGCGGAAGGAGTCAGATATACTGTATGGAGAAGAGGTAATGAGCCACATGGCAGAACGTGGATTAATACAAATGGGTTAATTTAAGTTACAAGAGCTACTTGGGAATAAGCCTAGGCTTAGGCCAAGCATTCATAATTAATAAGAAATCTCCTTGTCATTATTTGGGAGATGGCAATACAAAGAAAGACTGACTCCAAAGACCCTAATTCCAAATTCCAAACATAAGAACAGCTACAGGGAGCTAAAACTCAGATATATCTATGGCGTTCAGGCACTACATGTCCATCCACTGAAGTAGATAGGAAACCCAGAAATTTGCACATTCATGGGCATCCAAAGGGGCTCTGATCTGTAGGCCTTATTTTGAGAAAGCTGATACATTTATTGCAGAATCAAAGATGGACTAGGTATGGCCCCTGTCTTGGGAGACACACTGTTTAATGAGCGATGTAGACAGATTATGTAAAGCACTGCTTCATAATGCCAAGCAAGGACCCAGGGCAAGACGGACCAGGGTTCAAATCATGTTCCCTCTAGTTACAAGCTGTAAGACTTAGAGCGCATGTTCCTTGGCTGGCCTCAGCCCTGATTTCCATGCTGCTTAAGAAGGGATTCCTATATATGTTGATGTAGAATGAGGCTCAGATAGCTAAGGAAAATATGGCTTCCGTGCAATGATTGACATGAAGGGCAAAGTCAAGAGACATTTGTGACTCCTGAGGCAGAAGGCAAGATCTGTCCATGCTCACATTTTAGGTCTGTAACACACATCTGTGCACAGCAAATTCCACTATTCTACAGCATATGGCCCATGATAGCTATGAATGGAGCCACAAAAATTACGAACTTACTTAAAACATGAAAAGTTTTCACAATTTTTTGTAACTCGATTGCGTGGTTCTTACATATTATAAGATTAACAAGATGAAGCTCGTTGGGGATGGATGGGGCAACTTTTAAAACACCTAGCTCATGATCTGTGGGCTTACTCAATGAGTGTTTAGCAACCACCTTTTGTATATGGAACTTAAAATGCAGGCATTGGAGAACCAATTGAAAAATGCAGTCCAGCTAGGAAACCATGGCCATTCAATGTGGTCAATGCACCTACCAGTGGGAGGCACCCTCAAGGGACACCTGGCACGATTTAGCACTTGATTACTTCCTTTGTTTATTGAGTGACTTTCTTCCCAAACTACACCAATAAACCTCATGTGTTCTTTGAAGGCAGGCAGGAGATTCTGAGGAGCCCTCTAAATGGGTGACCACTGAATTCTAAGCACAGAATAGTGCATCTAACGTCTTGTTTATTTATTGAGGAGGGGGGAGGTAGAGTCTTGTGTAGAGCTTTGAACTCACTATGTAGCAGAGGATGGCCTTGAACTCCCGATCCTGCTGCCTCTACTTCTTCCATGGTGCTAGGATCACAGGTGTGCATCCCATGGCTGGCTAGGGTGCTTGACTTCTAATAAGCACTCTCAATAAACATCTACTACAACAGGGAATATTGTACCTTATGAGTCAGATCCCAGCACTGGATTTCCATGGAGAAGCCCTTCCAGCCTCCTTTTCTCTATCTATGGGTGATTCTCGATGGGCCCAGAGACAAGATTCCCTGTGAATCTATCCCTTGACATAAAGCCTAACAGATGGAGGAGACAGAGATGGACTGAGACATAGGTATCCTACGGGAGGTTTCAGTGTAGACCAAGGCTAAACCAATTAAAACTAGGGCCGAAACCCTAGACGGTGGAGCTCTACACACACTGGGCATTAACTGGGCATTAAGTGGTTAGATAACTGGAGGACCCATCCACACAGGTGGTGGTGGTGAGTGGTGGCTTGCTTGGGAAAGAGAGACATAACTATGCCTCCCACCTGGAGAAGCCAGCAGCCTGAGGCGGGCGGGCGTGGGGGGGGGGGGTGTACGGAGCGGGGTGGGGTGGGAGGGACGACGCCAAACTCTGGGTAGATTAAAGAGGAGACAGACCAAGAGTGTGAAAGCTCACTCCTGGCAGTGTTTCTGGCACTCTCGCTGGGGAGGATGTGGTGTTATTTCCACAGGTCAAATCAGTTCTGCACCTGTCTCATTCCTTTGAGAAATGAATGAACCACTTCACACACAGTGGGCGCAGGAAACAGGAGCTGAGAGAATGGAGAAGTGAACGCATGAACCAGCCGTTGCAAGGACGCCAAACTCATCCACCCAAACCACTGTTCCAAGTCATGCCACCTGGCCCAGTTGTTACCCAAGGGCCCGGATTGTCCCTCAGGCGTCACTTTTCCAGCACCGAGAATCATCCAATCACTTGCCTCCAAAACAGTGGTGACTAGGCTGGCAGGTGGGGCTTGTCTTTCCCCTCCCGGATCCCAGGGCTGCTTCGTCTCTCCAATCCTAGGCCAAACCCTGGTGGGTTAAAGGCCCCTCCCCAGACCCTGGCACCAGATGGCGCGGGAGACCGCGGCGCCCCCGCAGGCCCGAAAGTGCGGGATGGACCGCGCACCTGCAGGTCCTGCGGGGCCACCTGGTACCAGGCTTCTCGGGGGTTACAGACCCGCTGCAGCCGCTCCGGAGGCCGGCCCGGAGCCCCGGCCTCACCTCGCTCACCAGCCCCTGCCAGTCGCTCTCGGTCCGTTCGCCGTCCATGTCCCCTCCTGCGTGCGCGGGCCGGCTGCACAGACGCCTCCCTTCTCCTCCTCCGGCTCCTGCTGCCGCCGCCACCACGACCAGCGCAGCCGGGAGAGGGCTGGGCACCACCGAGCCTCCGCGCCGCCGCCGCCCGCGCGGCTGCCTCCACGTCAGCCTCCGCGGAGGAAGGGGAGGAGGAGCCGGGCCCCAACCACTGCCCTGCTACAGTCCGGGGCCAGCGTCCGCTGCGGCGCCTTGGGGACCCCAGGTCACCAGCCCGGTCTCCTAGGGAAAGGAGCCGGCCTGTGAACCCGCACACAATCCTAGACCCCATCGTTCCCAGGCCTGCTGTGAAGGGAAGAAGGCTGGTTAACAGCTGGTGTCACCCCAACCCTGAGAAGCCAAACTCCCCCATCCAGCCATACCCTGCCAGGTCAGGCCTCCACCATTGAAATCGAGGCTCCTTCAAGAAAGGGCCTTCCTTTTCCGAGGAAGGTAGTAGGTGCTCTACATATTTTTGTTGAACACATAAATGAGTCCCTCCATACTGTACACAGATAAGTTTTTTTTTAAGCGACCCATATTTACCCTTTTTTTTTTTTTACAAAAAAAGGTATCAGATGTCATATTTAGGACGCAAAGCAAAAATTGGAAAACAAAACTTTAAATTCTGAATAGGGCCAAAAAGTTCAATGGTGGGACTTGGCAGGAGTCGAGAGAGGTGTTCAAGATTGTGCCGTTCAGGGTTCTAGAAGAGGAGGCAGAAAGATTTTTAAGAGTCAGAGAGGGTGGACGACTTCAAGTAAACAGCATTTTGCAAGTGTAGCAGGGCTGAACTCTCAAAACCCGCACAAGATAAGACAGATAAGCAAGTACTGGGAAGAAAAGTGGCCACAGAGTCCTGTCGTGTCATCCCCAACCAGGAAGCTGTTTGCAACTGATAGCTTCTGGGAAAGGGAAAATCCATTTTCTTGAACAGAGTGAGTTTCAGCCACACTCCAGGGCAGGCCCCATGTTCAGGAGCAGATGACCAACGCCAACAGAACTCCATGATTTTTTAAAAAATGCTTTTGCTTGTTTTGTTTTTTTAAGAGAGAGAACATGAAGTTGGGGGGTCGTGGATAGAAGGAGTCTGAGGGACTTGGGGAAGAGGAAAGATATCTTAATGTATTGCATAAAATTCTCAAAAAATAAATAAGAACATTTTTATAAAGATAATTCCATTAAACTTTCTTTAGCGAGAAGACTAGACGTAAGCTGCAGACAGAAGGGAACCTCAGGTGGATGTGTGTGACCCCCCTCGTATTTGCCAACAGAAAGCTTTCCTTACTCGGGGAAACACAGCTTGTACAAATGAGTAGGGGACCTGAGAAGTCGTAAATCCATCTGACAGCTGCAGAAACCTCACGGTTAATGTGAATTTATTTACATGTTCCGTTCCTATTGCTGGTGGCTCACTTCATTGCTGTTACCCATTTTATCAGGAAGAGAACTGAGTTCTCAAATCTGGAGCAGTAAGTGGCTTTCGGCCCCAGTGTGTGGTAAACCTAAAGATGAAATATCATGCCTGAGAATGGGAGACCCTGAGCTCGGTTCTTGGCTTTTTTCCCCTGACATAGTAGATTGTTTCCAAGATGGTGGCCTTTCTGTCTCTTCCATTATCTCTCATTCTGGGCTCAGTCATCGGATGGGTTTGGCCCAAGCCATGTTTGCCAATGTATTATAATAATCAAGTCAATAAGCACCTTTGGGTTGCGCCTTCGTTTTGCACAGTACTCCTGGGAACCTGTGAGTACCCCCATGAAAACAAGTCCAGAATGGCTTAATGGTCGTCACGTGACTCCCTGGACCATTCAGCCACCAACCAACCAGCGCCCGTGTGAGGCCCTCATCTGACACAGGTGCATGGGTGGGCCCAGCTAAAATGGCAGTGGGACTGCCCAGCTGAGCCTGCCCAGGCTGATGACCCACAGACTCGTGCGGTAAACAAGCAGGGCTTACACCCGTGGGTTTGGGGCTGATCCGCTGTAGCGCAGCAGATAACTGGTAGGGAGGATAATAGTGCTATTGATGAAGAAAGAAAGCCTGGACCACTCTGTTTTCTCTGTTATCAGCCGCACCGGAGCATCTGTGCCTGACATCACAGCCTATTGACTTCTCATCCACGAAAGCTTCTACGATATACTGACGGGGAAGGGGCTGTGAGAAGAAGCCTGCCTACCTGTGAGCTCTTGGGTTTTGTGCCTGAACTTGTCCTGAGAAGGCTGAAGAGCAATGGAGCCCATGATCTCTGTCCTGGTGGTTTGCAAGCTAATGCTCTAGAGAACAGGACAGAAGGAAAGAGGGGGAGGGAGAGGAAATGAACTAAACCTTCTAATCTTCTCTCCATTCTCTGCCACCTAGGCTCATTCTCTTTGCAATCCAAGAAGGTGGAAAGAGGTCATCCCTCAATAGAGCCACTAGGGTTAATTAACACGGTGCCAAGCACTTACTCCAAACAGCCTGTCTCTTACCTGAAAAGCAAGGTACTGTCTGCCAATATATTGCCCTCTGGCAAACCATCTGCTTCCGTTCTGACCTGTCGGTGAAATAGACTGTAGGGAGGGTGGGCAGATCTGGGCCATCTGCCTTGCTCCCTGCTGGCCTTCAGGTGGGAAAGCCCCTTCTGGATACCTGGTTTAGCTGAGTCTTTCAGCTCAGCGGCTGCACGGAGCCGTGCCTGATATTGTAGGCGGCAGGATGGGTGATCAATGAACTGCTACGAGCCAAGATGCCTACATTTGGAAACCATGGACTTTTAAGGCGACGCCCTATGATTTGCTTTCTTTCCCTGCAATAACAGAGAGCAATCAAAGCATTTAAAGGAAAAACTGGAGAGGAAATCAAAAATGTGTCAGGCCTCTACCCCACCCTCTCCCCAGCAGGCTGAGAAACGTTCCATGAAGTTGAAAACCACCATCCTGAGCTGCTGGGGGTCTCCTGGAGATGCCCTGTGCCTGCTCCCACCAATCCTCCGGTAAGCTGTGATAGAGTCACACAGCAAGGCAGTGGGGCTGCGAGCCATTCGTTTTATCTCTTTTCATCTATGCAGCCTGACACTGAGTAATAATAATAATTAAATCCAGTTTAAGCTTTTAGGCACCTATACCAGAAGGCCTCTAGACACCTCATCAACAGCAGCCCTGGCTGGTGCAAACAAAGCTAATTATATTGTGGTTGACTGTTTTCAAAGAGAAAAAAAAAAGGAAAAATAAAACTACTTACAAGTGTCCTCACCTCAGACAAAAGCAATCCACTAAATGTCCTACGCAGTGCTGGTGCATGGTGCCAGTTTAAAACAGGTGACCTTCTGTTCATCTTGCCACCCTGGCACAAAATACAGAAACACTGGCTTTAGCTGTTGTTTTTGCATCCCCTTCACTTTCTAAAGGATATCTTTCGAGACCCAATTTCTTCATAAGTATTCATAGCCCCAAGACCAATTTTATGGATTTATTTTTATACACCTAAGGTAGCAGGAGTGCTTAGATGCCTTTGAAGGATGTTTCTCACTTGTCAGATTCAGAGAAAGATTTAGATATGGAAACTCCAGAATAGTTCAATCTCAGGAATTAAACCACTACATACTAACAAAAACAAAACCAAACAAACAAAAGATCCTGGGGAGATTGGGAATCAAAGACAATTCGAGTTGACTGTCAGAATGAGTTATCTGCTGAGAATATCATCTTGGGTGGTTCTCCCCACCACCACCCCCACACCCCCACCACCCCCACCCAATCCCAAATGCTTCAGACACGTGGGAAAAATACCCAAAGTTTTTGATACTTCCACAGTGTTGTTGGTTTGGATTCTGGCCACCCATGCGAAAAATGTCAGAGTTCTCATTAAATGCAAGGAGGTTTGTTCACCTGGAGAGAGATTTGAGGGCCCTCCCCTTCTGAGCCTTCGAGAGGCTAGTTCTGGGCTAGTTCTCCTGCCTGAATTAAGAAATCCAACTTGAGGGGAAAAATGATTCTTAATGGTTGTGGTTTATGAAGGGAGAGGGATGCACGCGCCCATGTGTTTAATTGGCTCTACATAACTTAAAGACCGCGGATATCTCTTGTTCCTAAAGAAAGGCTCCTTTTGAGCTGCCCTACCAGGAGCCTCCATGGGCTGGCTGCTCATGAGTTTAGCTGGAGACAGAGACCTAATTGGTCTTTGTGTTCCTTGCAAGGGCTTCCTGAAGAGCCTTGAGACCTGAGGTCCCCTGGGCCACTGGCCTCAGTTCCGTGGAAAAACAAGGCTCTGTCGCTTCCACTGCTTAGGGACACTCCGTGAGAGATCTCATTCATCATTTCCCTGCAAAGGGCCAGGCAGCAGAGGGGTAGATGAGGGATTCAGGCCGCTTCCTCATTCTCAGCATGCTGTGTGTGTTAGCCGGTGGAGTTCCTGGGGTGTCCCTGCCAACTCCTCTAAACCCTCCCTGCCCAGCAGCAATCATGCACGCTCACGATCCGCCTCCAGCCCGGCTGGCTGCCAATCAGCCCAGCCACAGGGGGTGGAAGGAAGTTCCACTTCCCGCTGAACCACGCAGAGGTGCTCCGAGCCACTGAGTGAGGCTGATGACCGCCTGGCAGGCTCCGGGACGCAATTGTCACCCGGAGCAGTCGCACGCCTGGGCTGATTGGCTTGGGCGTTGCGGGAGGCAGTGTTGGGGAGAGGAGGAGGTGATGGAAGCGGAAGGTTGAGAGAAGGGGGCTGAGATGCCTGGGCGAAAAGGGAAGAACTGGGAAAAGAGCTGGAGGGGGCGAGGGACCCTGGAAAGGGCGGGGCCAACGCGTCTGATGAGAGACCAGAAAGTAAAGAGAACATCAGGAGAGTCAAAAACCTCCGGCGTCAGGAAAAATTCAACCCCAAGCCCTGTGAGAAATGGAGAGGGCCCCAGCCACAGAAGGAGTTAAACAAAGTCACCTGGCACTCAGATCACTCAAATATGTTGTACTTATTGATAATGTGTTTCATCTATTCTGCGGGGGCTGGGGGCCATGATTCAGCACAAATTTGATGTAAATTTATGGAAATAGAAATGCAGAGAGGCTGCAAGCTTCAAGCTGCCGGCGGGTTGGCTGCATGGCCCTCAGCGAGGGGAGGTGACTGCTCTCTGTACTTGGGGAGCTGAAAATAGAACCGTATGGCTTGGGGGCCACTGGCCTTTCCTGCAGGCCAGCAACAGGAATGACCCTGTCGCTCAGGAAAACTTAGAGAAAAAAAAAGTTTAAAAGCTGATGACTGTCCAAAATAGGATCACCTCCATTGGCCTCCTGTCTCGGTTCTGACTGAGGGTGGGGGAGCGATTTTTACCCAGTGGTTCTGGACAGGCTTGTGTGAATAGGAAGGGGGAGAGGAAGAGAATTGCCATTCTCAAGAACCTACTGTGTGCAGAGAATTAGCTACTGAAGTGACAGGCATATTTTTCCTTCTGCGCAGTGGGAGAGTCATTTGACAGAGAGGGTGAAAGGTGGTATTCCATAGAATTGTCTGGAGCTGGTAAAAGGTTTACTGGCCATTAGGCTGTCCTTTATAACCGCGGATGGGAGATTTCTGTCCCCCACCCCTCATAGCAGGTCATGACACTTGTCCATTAATGTGGCTCTCCCAAGTCAATAGCAGTCTCTCTGGCCTGGCAGTGGCCGAACATTGCCAGCAAGCTTTCATGGTCTAGGAATTGCTTCTCTGGGCCAGACCTTGCTTTGTAGCTTGCAATTCAATCAAAATAGTAGAATCAACACATCAAGGGCAGGCAAATATCTCAGAATGCTTACCCAGCATAGATGAGTCTCGGGTATCATCCCCAGGTCTGCCAATAAATAAATAAATAAATAAATAAATAAATAAATAAATAAAGACTCCAAGATGCAGCCGCAGGCCAGGCCAAAGGGTATCATTTTCCCTTCATTCCTTATTGTTTAAATATATATATATATATATATATATATATATATGTTTTTATTTTATGTGTCTGAGTCTTTGCCTGTACATGTAAGTGCATTGTGCGATGCCTTGTCCCTGTGGAGGCCAAAGGGGATGCTGCATCCCCTGGAACAGGAGTCAGTAAGCCATTATGTGGGTGCTGAGAACCCAACCCTGGTCCTGACTTCTTAACCTCTAAGCCAGTGTTTGTCAACCTGTGTGGGTGGTGACCATTGGAAGACATATTTCTGATGGTCTTAGGAGCTGAAATACCGCTCAGTAGCAAAATTACAGTTATGGCGTAGCGAGGAAAATAATGTTATGGCTGGGGGTCAGCACGACATGAGGAGCTGAATTGAAGGGTCGCAGCATTAGGAAGGTTGAGAGTCATCCCTCCAGCCCCCCTCATTCCAGCACTGACCCTACCTTCTGCCAAAGCTACATTTGTTTCTGAGTGCACAGGGAAGGCCTTCTGGGAGCTTGAGTGTCCAGGGTTGGTCTGGTCTGGATGTAGACAAAGAGGAGGTTATCTCAAGAACAAGATCGTGGCTTGTTGGGATGGTGAGGCAGATGTTTAATAGATTGAGTACGATCCCATCACATTCAGGATGACTGCCAGCTTGTCCTTTTTTCTGACATCGCAGCAAATGTCTTATCTTAGAGAAGGAAGCGCTTGTGTGAGCTTTCAGTGTCTTCACATAGCACGTGGTTGCCACTTACTAAGCCCCTTTCTTCCCATGAGACAGAAAAACAACATTAAGAGGATGTGCTGGCGGTTTTCATGTCAACCTGGCACAGGCTATAGCAATCTGGGAAAAGAGAACCTCAACTGAGAAAATTCCTTCAGCAGATTGCCCTGTGGATCATTTTTTTTTTATTAAAGATTGAAGTGGGTGGGCCCATCGCACAGATGACAGTGCAGATCCTAGATGGTGTAAGAAAGCAGACTGAGCAAGCAAGCCATGAGGAGCAAGCCTACTAGTAAACAGCACTCCTCCAAGATCCACGGCCTCTGCATCAGTTCCTGCCTTGAGGTCCCTGCCCTGACTTCCCTGGAAAATGGACCACAAACTAAAATAATATATCCCCCACCTCCAGGTTACTTTTGGTCAGGGTATTTATCACAGCGATGGAAAGCTAGCTAAGGCAGCCAATACAAGAGCCTTATTGGTGTCTTCTTTGACAAAGAGGGCCGTTGATTCATTCAAATGGGGTTTCTTGAGCATGTCTTAGGTGGTAGCATCCGGTGCTGTAACCTCAAACCTCTCAGAGGGTAGCAGGTAGATCTCCAGCAATGTCACACTGGAGCACCAAGGAAGGAATGGATGCCGCAGATACATGACATACAGTACAATCAGTATGATGAAGGCGAAAACGGGGGAGGGACACTCAGTGAGTGAACGTGTTTGCCTTGTGAGTGTGAGGAGCTGAATCCAGTCCCCAGATCCATGTTAAAAAAAAATACTTCTTTAAACACATAATTTTAAAATGCTTGGGGGCCTACACACATGGCTCAGCAGTTAAGACCACTTCCATCAGCCGGGCGGTGGTGGCGCACGCCTTTAATCCCAGCACTCGGGAGGCAGAGGCAGGCAGATCTCTGTGAGTTTGAGACCAGCCTGGTCTACAAGAGCTAGTTCCAGGACAGGCTCTAAAGCTACAGAGAAACCCTATCTCGAAAAACCAAAAAAAAAAAAAAAACAAAAAAAAAAAGACCACTTCCCTTTCTTCCACAGGACCTGAGCTCAGGCCTCAGCCCTCCCACCAGACAGCTGAAAGCCACCTGGGACTCTGGGTCCAGCAGATCCAACTCCATCTTCTGGCATCTGTGAGGATCCCCACACGAATAGCGCGCGCGCACGCGCGCACACACACAAACACACACACACACACACGAAATGTTTTTTAAAAGTCTGTATGAAGGTGCATTCCAGTTCTGGGGATGAGATCCCTGGGGCTTACCTAGCCAGCCTAGTCTACTCGGCAATTACCAGATCCATGAGAGACCCAGTCTTAGAAAAATAAAGTGGGTGACTCCTGAGGAACAACAGTTGTGTGTGGACACACACCTGCATTTGCCCACACACAAACACTCATGCACACATTTTTAAAGGGGTAAATGTTATGCTGGTTGTATGTCTATGTTTTTAGACTCTGGAGAAAACAATGTTTAAAAGCAGCAAACCAGGACCATTTAAAGGTAAAGGGAAGGGAAGACTGAAGACTGTGGAGACACAGCAAGCGTGAGTTAGGAAAATCCATTCACCAAACCCTGGAACATTTGCAAAGGAGCGAGCAATGACCCCTGGGAAAGATGTGAAGTAGTAGCAAGACAAAGAGTAAAACAAGCAAACACCAGTGGGCTGGACGGTGCGAGAAGGAGCCTGGACAGCGCAGCCTCTGTGTTTAGCCTCCTCATTTCTACAGTGGGTAGGTTGAACCAAATGATCTAAAAATCCTAAGGCTCACTGAGATAAGTTTAGATTTGTGGGGGACTCTACATAAAGCCCATTGAAAGTGTTGTAACTGCTCTCCAAAGACAAATTCTAGAACCTCCACAATCTTAGTTATTTTTCTGTTGCTGTGATAAGAAGCCATGGTCAAGGTGTCTTGGTTACTGTTCTATTGCTGTGAAGAGACACCATGACCATATTATAGAGAAAAGCATTTAATTGGGAACTTACTATGGTTTTAGAGGGTTAATCTATTATTGTCATTGTGGGAAGCAGACAGGCATGGTGCTGGGGCAATAGCTGATCCACAGGCAGAGAAAAAAAAAGAGTGATATTGGGCCTGGTGGGCTTTTGAAACCTCAAAACCCCAATGCCATACCTCCTCCAACAAAGTCACACCTCTTAATCTTTCCCAAACAGTCCTACCAACTTGGGGACTAAGCATTCAAAGATCTGAACCCATGGAGAGAAGTGGCATTCCCCTTCAAACTACCCCCAGTAACTTATACAAGAAAGAATTTATTTGGGCTTATGGTTCCAGAAAGGCAAGAGCCCATCGCCTCTTGGAGGGGAAGCGTGGAAGCCAGCAGGCATGGTGGATGGAGCAGCAACTGAGAGCTCACATCTTAAACCACAAACTGGAAGCAGAAAGACTGAACTGGGGCGGTACTTGTCCTTGAAACCCCAAAGCCTGCCTGAGTCTTTACAAACACTTGGCAGGTGTAATAATGATCCCATGCCTCATATTCAGCAAAGCAACATCCTAGTTGCTACCATCAGATATCTGAAACAATGTACAGGAATAAAGACCTGCATTGGCTCGGAGTTTGAGAGGTTTCGGTCCATGGTCAGTTGGCTCTGCTGTTTCTAGACTGTGGTGAGACAGGGCATCCTGTCAGGATTAGACTCTTATTTCCAAAGCTGCTCACCCATTTGTGGCAGGAAGCAAGGAGTTAGAGGGAGACAACCAGAATGAGATATAACTCAGAAGAACCACCCCTCCCCCCAAACCTACTACCCCCAACTAGACCCCACCTCTAGAAATTTCCATCCCTTCCCAATAATATCATCAAGTTATAAATCTACCCATGGATAAACCCATGTTGAAGAGAGAGACATTGTGATCCAGTTACCTGTTCACGATTGGAACCACCCGCTGGGACCCAAGCTTTCAGGATGTGAACCTGAGAGTGACACTTCCTATCCAAACTACAAAGGTAGGTATCCTGGCTAGTTTTGCAGAAACTTGACACTAGCTAGAATCATCAGAGGGGAGGGAGCCTCTATCAGAAAAATGTTTCCAGCCTGGCAGTGGTGGCACACGCCTTAAATCCTAGCACTTTGGAGGCAGAGGCAGGCAGATCTCAGTAAGTTTGAGGCTATCCTGGTCTACAAAGTGAGTTAGTTCCAGGGTATCCAGGACTGTATAAGAGAAACCCTATCTCAAAAAAAATAAGAAAGAAAGAGAGAGAGAGGGGGAGAGAGAGAGAGAGAGAGAGAGAGAGAGAGAGAGAGAGAGAGAAAGAAAGAGAAAAGGAAAAAATGTTTCCCTGCTCTAGTCAAGCCCCTATGGGGCATTTTCTTAATTAGTGATTACTGTGGGTGGGCTCAGCTTATTGTCAGGGATAGTCCTGGGTTCCGTAAGAAAGTAGGCTGAGGAAGCCATGCGGAGCAAGGCAGAGGTTCCTACCCTATTTGAGTCCCTGCCCTAACTTCCTTCAGTGATGAGCAGAGATGTGAGAGTGTGAGTCACATCAACCCTCTCCTCCCCAAGGTGTTTCACAGTGTTTCAGCACAGCAATAGTAACCCTGACTGAGACAGTAGGTTAAAGCCTGGAAGGCTATGTTGGCTGGAGAAATAGCAAAAGCACTTCCATAGATGTTAGGAAATAACAGTTGGTCCACTACCCTTCAAGTAGCCCTATCCCCTCATTCCTGACTCTGGTGAGTGCCTCAGCCGAGGGGACACCCAAGTGGGCACTCCCCAGGGCCTCCTTTCCTAAGAACTCTCTATAGTTCCCCATAAGTGCCTCTCTCCCCATGTGTCTCCATATCCTGAGTCACCAGAGCCCTGAAGAGGGAGAAAGGGCCAGGGAGCAGGTGGTGTTTGGACCTCAGGAAGTCAATGCTTGGTGGAGTCTTACTACCCAGCACCCGTGCTGGTCCTCAGGAACTATGGCACTATATGTGGCCCTACAGGGATAGAGGCTTCTGCCAGGAGCCCGTGGATTGCTGAAGATTTGGTGTCCTATCTGCATTCAGAAGAGGCGAGCAAGGATTTTAAAGAGCCTTAGGGGACTCCACTGTTAAAACATAGCTGGTGAGAAGTGCATCTGTGCTCCTCACCATTGTACTAAGTCAGTATGAGGATGGTGTGACCCTAAGCTTGTTTGTTGTTGTTGTTGTTTATTTTTCCAGACAGGGTTTCTCTGTAGCTTTGGAGCCTGTCTTGGAACTAGCTCCTGTAGACCAGGCTGGCCTCGAACTCACAGAGATCTGCCTGCCTCTGCCTCCCAAGTGCTGAGATTAAAGGTATGCACCGCTGCCGCCCCGCTAGCTGGGTGGCTTTAACAGTTTGGTTGTCCTTCAGTTCTAGATGTATGAAGTTCAAAGTGTTGACTAGGTCAGTTCAGAGGCCTCTTTCATGATTTGTTATCTATCTCTACTCTTTCCGCATCATCCTGTGTCTAAACTTCCCTCTTTTCTAGGGATGCTGGTCATATTATACTGGTGCCCACCTGTTCTGGAATGACCTCATTTTAACTAATTACATCAACAATGACCTGATTGCCGAAGATGGTCACTTTGGAGTACTAAGTGTCAAGATGATTCAGCGTATGAATTGAGAAGAGTGTCACAACCCATAATGCCTGCTGCATTTTCAGTGTGATATCTTCCTGTCTCTTTACGGCTGTTGCATCCTGTTGAACACTTGGTCGTCCCCAGGGCTTCCCCTTGACTTCAGCCAGAAGACGCCCTACTGCACAGTATTTATTTGCCCTCACCCCAGGCAACGCACTTACATTTGTCCTACAAACCCATTCTGACACCTGATTGGAGGCTGTGAAATGGGCATTTTTGGACTAGTTTGCTGTTTTGTCTTGTTTTTCATGCCTCTCTGATTTCTTCAAGCTCGCTATTGGTCCTACAATCAGTAGCTGGCCCATGGCTCCACCTTCCTCCTTGTACTCACTCACTGGACTGCGGCTTGCGAGACCCTGAGGTGCCACACGCATCTGAAGAGTCCCTTCCTAGCTCCAAGGAGCCACCTTAAAGGTTCTCTCTGCCAAGCACTGTGGAGGACTCTACCTCCAGAACTTGTCCCTCCCCAGGTCTCAGGCTCCACTCTGTGTCTGTGACGTAACCGTCTGTTTTCCCGCACACCTTTGAAATGCAGTCACCTTGGTCTTAGATGCAGCATCCTCAGACTTGAAAACTCATTGGACCAAAAATGTCTACAACTTATTTTTTCCCCTTAGATTTTCTTTTTGTATTGATTTTCCATTTTTAGCACAAGATTGATCACCAGCAAAATACCAATTTACATACAGATTCTGCTAAACTCAGCACCCTACATACTTGGAACTTTTTCGTCCATAAACCAATTTTTTAAAGAGAGCGCTTCTATTATGAGAAGCATCTCTAGGGACACTCAGGGCTCCAGGGAACCGACCCAGGGGCACATCCAGGTGAAAGCCCAGCTGACTTGTAGGTATGGTAAGTCAGGAGGCAGGGATGCACGTGGGCAGGCTAACGTGTTACTTAGCTCAAGGGCTAACTGATATCATGAACTGACAAGCTTTGGTCATTTGGTTATCTTAGAAGGTCATTCAGTTGGAAGGTGGTGGTGCACACCTTTAATCCCAGTACTTGGGAGGCAGAGGCATGTGGATCTCATAAATTCAAGGCCAGCCTGGTCTACAGAGTGAGTTCCAGCTAGGGCTACACAGAGAAACCTTGTCTCAAAAAACAGAGAGGGAAAGAGAGAGAGACAGAAAGAAAGAGGGGAGAGAGAGAAGAGGAGGAGGAGGAGGAGGAGGAGGAGGAGGAGGAGGAGGAGGAAGAAAAAGAGGAGGAAGAAGAGGAGGAGGAAGGTCATTTGATGGCGCTTATCAAACACTTTGTGAGCATCTACTCTGAGACAGACAGTGTTTAGACCCTGGGGATAGGACAGGGCACAAGAATCCCAAGCATGTCTCGGAGATAGCTATAGAACAGTGGGGAAGCACATTTCAAACAACCGTGAAAATAATTGCTTAACCATCCAAGTGGTAAATCTACCAAAAAAGCATAGAGAGTTGTTATGACAATGTATAATATAGATAATTTAAGTTATTAAGAGGAAGACCCAAGGATATGTAAAGGTTAGCCAGCAAGAAGCTGGGCTGCGGGGAGGCACGACCAGGGCAGAGAAGGGGGGAGAATAAGAGGACTGGGTGAAAAAGCATGTGACCAGAGGACAGAGAGTAGAGAAGGAAGTGGCAACAGACTGGGTGGGAGGGGGACCAGGGCCTAAGCCAGGATAAGGACATTGGAATCTACCACACGGGCCCCAGGAGCCTATGCACAGTGTATTGGAATTGAAATCAGACCCTAATACAAAAAGACCCAAATCTACAGTGGTTTGAGCAAGAGAATTTAATTCATATGCGAGATTGCTGTGTAGAGCCACATGGAGAGGGCAAAGGGGGGGACTCTGTTTAACAGAGTTAGTCTATGTAGGCTTGCAGGCCTGGTGTTAAGCATGGGAAAGACAGAGCCTTCCAATGAGGCCAACCCCAGTCACCAAATCTTCCCATTGAGTCTCCAAGGATCATGGGGCCAAACATGCCCACCCTCCTGTGCCCTTGGTGGATTCTTGATTATGGAATACATTACTACAGTAAGGTGTTCCACACCATGGGGTCTGAGCTGGCTGGTGCAGCAACAGAATCCTGGACGTGGATTTAACTTAGTATTTGTCAGAGCAGAGTTGTTCTAACAGGCTTCCTTCATAACTACAAAGTCTCAGAAATCTGATCTCATCACATTAGGGCTCAAATGCCTTTGGATCAGACAGATGCTGTGGCCATTGCTGCAAATATGTCTTTTTATCATGATCACAAGGCTTTCCCAGAGAGCATATTTCCCAGGCACCTTTGCAAAGCCACGTGACCAAGTTCACAAAGTGTCATGAAGGCTCAGGAATGACAATACTAGTAAAACTGCAGAAGTTGCATTTCCTTCACATTGGGGGAATTATGGCTCAGTCAAAAATTTACCTTGGTTCCAACTTTTGGTGGGAAGAGCGTCAAGGTGATTTCTCGAAGGAGCTAGCAGACGGAAGAATCATTACAGTCATCTGAGCAGAATACTTTCTGCCCAAGAGTGGCACACACTGGCCACAATACCCATCACACATGCAAACTGAGTCCCTTTCTCTCCAAAGACACACAGCATTTCATCCTATAGCTGGTCCATGTGTAAGTCCAGACCCTCATCCTTTAAACATCGTTCCAGTGTAGATGAGGCTCCTTGAGGACATTTTTGTAAAAAAAATTAACACCCTTAAGTATCATTGTTTTGACCCTTACATTCATAGCTGAGAGATACGTTTTGTCCCCTGTACCAGCATCACACACTAGAGGACATGCTCTCAATAACTGCTGTCAACCCTCTCAAACACAGGGATAAGAGAAGGCATCCGAGGTGTCTAGAGTGGCACTCTGTCCTGGTCTCTGGGCATCTCCTTTGCAGTTGTTGGTCCTGCCCTTTGAGCTATCATTCTTTCCCCATAAGACATGGCCTATGCACACAGTGGACTGGACTCTTCAGTTAGTTTCTTGCCCTTCTAAGTTCAGGGGTCAAAAAGCTCCAAAAATATTGATTTTTATTCTTCCCTCTAAGTCAAAGCTGACATATTCCTTGTAAAAAAAAATACTGGGTTTTGTTTTGTTTTATTTGTTTACTATGTATCAGTAGAGAGTCAGCTTTGCAACCACATCTGTGCACCATTTTGGGAGAGTCCCTCCTCTGTCCTGGGCCTTTATTAACAACATTGAGGGGCAAGGCCCACAAGACTCTCTAACGACCCACCGCATAAAGAAGAAAATCAACAAGATGCACTAAAGATGTGCAGGACTTTGGATGACCTGGAAAATTGAGGGTGGAGCCTGGATCCTTCTGAGAACCAAACAAGGACAAGGGCTCATACAGCTTTTCCTGAGTCCTGTCACAGACTCATTTCTAAGCTTTGGACCCCTTTTTCCCTTGGTATACTGTAGTGGGCTCTTACTTTAGCCTCCATATGTGCTGTGGGACAATGATCTTTTATCCTGTCACTTGTATTATATTTAATAAATGCCGATTGGCCAGTAGCCAAGCAGGAAGTATAGGCAGGCAACCAGGCATGAAGTAGACGTGGGGCAACAAGAACAGGAGAATTCTGGGAAGAGGAAAGACTCAGTCTGCAGTTGTCACCCAGACATAGAAGACACAGATGAGAATGCCTCACTGATGAAAGGTACCAAGTCACATGGCTAACACAGACAAGAATTATGGGCTAATGTAAGTTATTAGTTAATAAGAAGCCTGAGCTCTAGGCCAACCAGTTTATAATTAAGGTAGACCTCTGTGTGTTTATTTGGTACTAAAATGAACTGGGACCTGGTGGGACTGAAATCTCTGTCAACACACATGCCACATGGAAACCTAAGAAGTCATTCTTTATCTCACTCCTCCCATATTGTTTTAGGCAGCTGGAAGCTGGGGAGCACCCTCAACCCCCTGCCTGGATGTATGTTTTGTGGACAATGTATGTCTTATGCATTCTCACAGAAGCAGCTTTGTGGAGCTTCCTCCTGCTGTGTAAGAGCAATGCCCCTTCCATCAGTGTCTGATCTTACTTTCCTGTTTCCCTTGAACCTGCAACGATATCATTGAGCCACACCCTCTTACCTTTCCTCTTCTCACACTGTCAGCCTCAGATCCCAAAGCCAATGATCCCTACTTCAGTGTGCAGTTATAATCATCTCCCACTCCCAGATTCTGAAGTTCTGCTCTGCATTCTTTGTTTCTGTGGCTACTCAATCTATTATTTCTAAGACCAGCATGAAGTAGCCATTGTACTGTGTGCATGGACTATGTGGGTCAAGCTTCTGTCTGTCCTGAGTCTCAGCTAGAAATAATTGAAAGTTGGAAGTGACTTCAGACAAAAAATTTGGACCATTGAAAGCCCTCTCCAATCAAACATTTGGCACTTAAGCTGGGAGAACTCAAAAACAAGCCCTGGAGTTCCAACATGGGGCCACTCCAGGCACATAGCTCATAACAGCACAGCTGCCTCAAGACAGCCAAATTTCTTATACAACAGCATGACTCCAGTTTAAATATTCTAGTGGACAGGCAGAAGCAGTATGGCCCCTAAGACTCGGATTCAAAAACCCTGCACCATAACTTCTGCTGAGATTGCTTGGTTGCAAGAAGCTGAAAGAGACTTTGACTCTCAGAGACTATCCACCTTGTGGAAAATGTCAAGTTACCTTGTCAAGGAGCTCCTGGGACTTGAGAATTTGGAGGCCATCTTTGGGGACTAGGATGTGCCACATCCTGGAAGGTCATTCCTGATGAAACACACCCCTCTTCCCTCACAGCACTGCACTGATGAGTCAACAGTATCGTTTGTATGAATGAAGGACCTTATGGTATTAAAAAGTTGAAACATAAGGCAAGAAGCCAAATTCAGCCCCAATTGAACATTCTCTGTATTACAAATACAGCATAAATATATGTTTTCCATAGCTTTTGCAGAGCAAACAGCTGCATTTATTTGCGTCCAAAAACATGGAAAAGTTCCAAGCTATAAGCAAAAAGGAAGGAACTCAGGAAAACAACTCCAGCTTCTGTAAGTGTGAGTCTTCATAAAGATGCTTGTGAAGTTGATTGAAGCAGGTGTGGAAACCTTCCAGCCTGAAGTGTGCCACTTACAGATAACCCCCTGCCATATAATGGTGTCACTCAGGGGGAAATACTTCCACATTTAGCTGACAGTCAAATGCCTATTAAGCTTCTTCATCAGAACTTGAGCCACCAATCCTCTCTCTCATCTTCAGCACATGTCAACTCTGTCTCTCATTGTCTCTCATCTCTCCCCTCTTTAAGTACACATACTCGGGGGGAGAGAGAGAGAGAGAGAGAGAGAGAGAGAGAGAGAGAGAGAGAGAGAGAGAGAGAGAGAGAGAGATTGGTGTTGCCCTCTAATGTTCTTTAGATCTTTTACTCTGTCTCTCTGTTTCTCTGTCTGTGTCTCTGTCTCTGTGTCTCTGTCTCTGTCTCTGTCTCTGTCTCTCTCTGTCTGTCTGTCTGTCTCTCTCTCTCTCTCTCTCTCTCTCTCACACACACACACACACACACACACACGACTTAGCTACCAAAAAATAAAATAAAACACAGGACCTTGGTGACCTGGCATCATGACATGTATTTTTCCTGTGTGTTTTCATGTTAATTCTCCCCCTTTGCCCATGAATAAAGAGTCTAGAAGAAGAACGAGACTGGAGAACCTCTATAAAAACCGCTCGCCTCTCCCCCACCTCCTAGCCCTGGAGAATCTGGGAATCTGGTTGTGTCAGATAATGCATTCCTCCCTAAGATGCAGCATTAGCAAGGGAGTGCTTTGAAAGGATTCTATTGCCTCCTTATGTCTTTGCACGTAAACGGAGCCTTCTCCGGAAAACTCAGTTCAGATTTGATTTGCCGTGAAAATCCCTAGTGGAGGGGAGGTTTTAAGGGATGAGGAAGGGAAGCACCACTGAGGGGCTCCTGTGTGCAAACACTATCCCTGGTACTTCTCCAGAGACATACAAAAGAAGTTAAGGTTGGTTCTGTGTGTAGCTGGAACGGGTAGTCAGGAAGGAGGAGGTGATGGAGAGGGAACAGCAGGCAGGCAGAAGCAGGGAAGGTCGATGGATGGAAGCTTGTTTTGCCTTGGATAGCCAGCAGAGTGGATAGTGTATATGAAAGAAGAAGGCTTGACAACGATCATTTATACGTCTCTCGTTTTCTCGTGAACTTACTGAGTCTTCCACTGTCCTTTGGATAACTTGACTTGGACTGGGTGATCAAAAGCCTTTATCTCAACTTCTTTGCTTCCTCTTGCTTTCTCTATTTCAACCACATCAGCCACACTCAGACTTCCTCCTACCTCAGGGCCCATTGTGGTTTGGAGATGAAGTGTCTCCTCAAAAGATTTGTGTGCTGAAGACTTAGTACCCAATGATCATGCTCTTAAGAAGATATTAGATCATAGGGATGCTAGCTTCATCATTGAATCATTCCACTGATGAGTTAATACTAAATGAGCTATTACCAGGTAGGTTCAGGTGGAGGAAACAGGTCACTGACTGCATGGTTTATCCTTCTCTTTCTGTTTCCTGGTGACCGTGAGTTGAGTAGCTTTCCTTCCGCCATGCTGTTTGTGTCTCATCTCTAAAAGCAATGGGACCAACTCACCGTGGACTGAAATCTCTGTAACGATGAGCTAAAATTCGTATTTCCTCCCACACGTTGTATATGTCGGGTATCCCACCACAGCAAACGAAGGCTGCCTAACATAGGACACTTGTATTCAGAATGTGTTTTCCAGATGCAAGAGATTAGATTTGTGTTGTTTTTACCCGGCGCCAAGGATTGTTGACGTGTGAGGGCTGCCCAAGCAAACTAAGTCGCTATTGTCCTGGCCTTCTTCTTGTCACTCTCCAGTGTTTCCAGGAACTGAGCTGAGTACAGATGGTAACACACAAGAACAAGCTTCATGAAGAGGCTGGCAGTATACACACACCATGGTGAGGCAGCGTTTATGGTGAATGGAATGACCTTGTAGGGTCATTCTTGCTAACTCAACCTGCCAGGTTGCTGCAGTGTGTCATGCTTGCTTGACCTGTCTGCGTCGTTCGAACAAGGAATTAATACCTGTATCAGAAGAACACTCCACAGTAATCCATAAGGGCCTTATGAAAGGCCCAGAGTAGGGAAAACTGTCTCAATACTAACAGAAATTTGAAAGTCTTCAGTCGCATCCAGTTTTGGCCTAAAGGTGGTGTTTTAGAATTTCTGGGCTTTCTAAAGCACTGTCCAGGGCCCCTGATCTACTAATTCCCCAAACAGCTCTTATCTATGGCACTTTCTGTTCAGCAAACACCAGCCCACAGAGGTTTGTGAGTGAGAGCCCCAACAGTTCTTCCCAAAGTGGAGAGACCGAGTTTGGGAGATTAGGAAATGTTACAAACCCTCTTCTCCCTCCTCCTCATTAGCCCACCAACACCATTATTTCCATAATCATCTTTATAATTATTTCAAGTGGAAAAGGAACAACGTCCCTACCTAATGAAAAGAAGGTGGGAGAAAAAAATAGAAGCTGTTGATAGGTGATTGAATAACCTCTCATAGAAATGCAAACACCGTGTGATTAAGGAGTTTGAGAGACTGGACCTCGACACATCTTTCCAGCTTAGACCCCTCTCCAGCCCTTGTAGGGTTTCCTACATCCAGGCTGAATCCTGTCTTTCTGCCATAAGCATTCCCCGGTGTCCTACTGAAGAGCCTCCTCTCAAAGATCACCCAGAAAACTGCACCCCGATCACAGAATCCTCCACATATCCCCTCCTCTGGCTTCCCACAGTTTATGATACTTTATAATTTGCACCACTAACATCTATGTGCTGTGTAATGACACGGTCAGTGACAGACCACATCTACCACATAGATGCTGCACGTTCCCGAAGATAATAATGGGCCTGAAAAACCCCTATCGCTCGGTGATGCTGTAGTCATAGTAACGTCACAGTATTTGCGAAGACTCGAGCACAGCAAACTGACAGCTCTGCCAGTTGTATAAAGACCCAGCAATACAATTACAGCGAGAACAGAGTAGTCCGTAATAAACGCTCGTGCTGCTGGTTTATGTGTTTACCCTGCTGCACTCTTATCGTTATTTTAGAGTGCACATCTCACTTATTTAACACAGAGCTCTGTGAAACAGTGTGCCGCACTGCTTTGTTGGCATCAGTCTTAACATTTCTCGTGTTTATGGCATCTCTTCGTCGCATCATTTTCTCTTACACTTGATTTAATCATGCATTGTTTGTTCACCGTGACCCTGGGCGCAACAGGCTATTTATACATACACTATCACCTAGGCATGCAGAAGTCTCTACCCTTAGGTTTGTGTAAGCACCTTCCGTGATGGTCTCACAAGGACAAAACGTTAGTGCAATACATGTGTCAGAGCAACGCTCATCTTTGGACAATGGATTACTCTCTGTCTTTCTGTGCCCTCCCATCATGTGTATGTGTGTGAGTGTGTGTGTGTGTGTGTGTGTGTGAGTGTGTGTGTGAGTGTGTGTGTGAGTGTGTGTGTGTGTATGTGTGAGTGTGTGTGTGAGTGTGTGTGTGAGTGTGTGTGTGTGTGTGTGTGTGTGTGTGTGTGTGTGTGTGTGTGTACTCTCGCTAGATTACAAGCTTGAGACTTGGCCACAGTCACAATCTTCTATATATCTCCAACTCCAGCTACTGCAACTCGTGTGCTTTCGACAGAGGAAGAGCTCAGGAGCTGGAAAGGGGGTCCATCTTTTCAGGGCATTTGATATTCCTTTGGACACATCTTTTAGCATGAATATCTGAGGGTTTAAGCCCTTTCTGCCTTGGGGATTTGTGAATTTCCATACAGTTTCCAAGCTCACCATCCTGCTCACATCAAGCATGTTGAAGAGGAAAGAACATGGAGGCTTAGACATAATTGGGTACTGGCCAAGACAAAAATGAATGATTAGGGTCCTTTGTAACTGAATATTGTAGGTGAAATTTGCCCTGGTTTCTGGAAGGAGAGGCAGGGTGTTTGGGGTAACAGCACCCCCCACATGCACACATATACACACACATGCACACACATACATACACATGCACACGCACAAACACACATACGCACACACCTAGCACTGCTCCACAAATACCTTCTCAGCGAATGACTACTGAAAAGCTGATGATAAGTTTCTGGTGTTGTGTTCTTTTAATAGATATTTATTGGACTCTTTTTAAAAGGATCATCTTGTTTTTATTTGTGTGTATGTGTCTGTGGGTATGTACAAATACATGTGTATGAGTGCCTCGGGAGGCCAGAAGAGGGTGCTGGGTGCCCTAGACCTGAAGCTACAGGTATATAAGTCACATGTGGTGCTGGGAAGAGAACCTGGGTTCTTCTGCAAGAGCAATAAATGCTTTAGCTGGTGAGTGAGACATCTCCAGCCTCTTAAATGGGTTTCAGTAGGCAAGGAGTGTGTATATATATTTATTCTTAGTCAACTGAGATTTTTCCACTCTCCACTCTAGGGCACCTCAGAGTTTTCCTTTTGCTTATGGAGGGGTGAGGTTTTCCTTTTTAGAAACATTCTTCCTTCCCAATGATGAGATTCATGAAAGGTTCATGTCACTCTTTCTAGGAGCTGCTGCCTGAGACAGGATTCTGTTTTCAACAAGAAATGCAGTGTTTCTGCTGCCCCGGAGAGGGAGGGACTGAGGAAATGGGCTGGAAATCATGACAGTCAATCTCTCTTGGAGATATTTATATAAATCTATCTCTTTCTGAAATGGACTTCCAAAGCAAATGTCTCATGTTCTGAGATGTGTTGGGATTTGAATGAAAAGGGTCCCCTATAGGCTCATGTGTTTGAATTCTACATCCACAATTGGTGGCACTGTTTATAGAGGTTATGTGACCTCGAGGGGGTATGGCCTTGCTAGAGAGAAGCACGTCACTGAAGGCAGGCTTTAATGGTTGGTTTATAGCTTCCATCTGCTTCTTGTTTACTGGGTGGGGATGACCAGTGGGACCCACCATTTTCCTGACCCTCTTGCCATGTCATGCCTTCCCTGCCATGATAGAACAGATCTCTCTGGAACCATAAGCCACAGAAACTCACTTTCTTTTGAGTTGCTTTTAGTCATTATATTTTCTCACAGCAACAGAAAAATAATGAATACAGAACCCCTGGTCCAAGCTCGGTGGACAGACTCTACTAGATTCTCTGTGTAATTATCCCAGGAAACACGCATTTACTACTTCCTATAATGCCATATATAAGAAAATTAGATTTTCTCATATCATATTGATGGGTCCTTCAGTCTCTGACTGCCACTTGTCTCTCAAATCAAGCTAGTGCTTGTTCAATATTTGTTTTGCTTTCATTCTTTGGGGCTGTTCCATTCCCATCATCTTACACATACATAGAAGGCCAAATAACAAGGTATTTGCATACAGCTTCAAATGTGTTATATATAATGTCAAACTGGACACGCATGGCAATACAACAGTGAGAAACTAAGCGTAACCTCCCAGTGAGTTAGAAATGTGGGGGTTGTATTTTGCTCATACAGCATACTCATTGTGTGGTTGTCTGTATGTGTCAATAGGGGAAGGTGCCTCTGTTCCACATCCACATTGGGGTATCCACCATGACAGCCTTTCTACTCCTCCATGGCCACATTTGGGACAGGTGATCATTGCAACAGGAGAAGAGAGATCATCAAATACTTTCACACTCACACACACACACCCCATTGACCAAAATGAGTCACACGACTCCTTCCAATAGGTGAAAAATATATATTTGTGAGTATTTTCATCTTTTCCACTCAAGAATCTTCAAAACTATTCATTTGTTGAGACTCACTGAATTGTCCAGAAAGCTGGACTGGACCTCATTCTGTAGCCCAGTAGACTTGGAGTCTTATAGGAGTGTACAACCAGGGCAGCTTTTACACCAGAAAAGAAAGAACAGAAAGAAAAAAGAAAGAAAGTGTGCTTCCAGATTCTGATACCAATGTCTCCTGTAGTTGAATTCCAAAGGTATTATGTGTGGCATCATTTGGAACATCTATTTCAATCTCACATGGAAGCTATAGGAACATAATTGCTATCCATATGAAACAGAAGTCACTCTCTTCAGGCTCCCCTCCTCTGCATCTAGTAACTCATTTCAATGCTCATAATAACCTCTGGAGGGAGCTACATTTCCAAGTCCAATTCACAGACAGGAAAAACTGAGCATAAAATGGCGAAGGTTCTAATTAAGATCCTGGCACAGGCATTTCTGTTCCCTAGCACAAACTAGATCATGGCTCCCCGTTTGAACTTCCTCACCAATGAAGTGCACAATATGAAACTGATTCGGTTCCTTGTTTCTCATGGAGCCAACTCCGGTTCTAGGCACTAGGTTGCTTTTCCCGAAAGGCTTTGCATGCGATGGAGCCTTTTCCAGCGAAGGTCTTCAGCGAGGCTGATCTCGCCTGAGTTTCCCTTCCTGCTCTGCCAGACTGCTCCTGCTACCCAGGAACCATCTTAGGAGACATGATTTTTTTTTCCTCCTTAAAAAGCTACAGGTCATCACAGAAGATAGCATGGGGTCTTTGGGGACATCTAGGGGGCAGCCAGGCAGAAGCAGCAGAAGTTAAGACACTCAGGAAGGAATGGAACCACTTTGTTTATATTGCGTTTGATTTTGTGCTTAAGAGACTGTTAAATTGAAGGAGGGAAGTGTGGCTGCTAAGTCTATTTGGCCTTCTTTTGAGTCCCTAAACTCTGTAAATAAATCCAGGTCCCCAGAGAGGACTCTCCTTGGCTTAAATGTGGATCCCCGGTAAACTGTAATCCCCTTCCCCTGGCCGTGAGCCTTCTACAGACTAAATTTAGAAAAATTAAATTACCACCCAGCACTGTGGCTCCCAAAATGAAATGTATAGGCCAGAATGCCTGAAAACACCAGAGAGAATGTTGCTCAAAGGGAAGAGCCAGGGACCCGGTGATCAATCTCACATGTCTGCCCTCAGAGAAGCAAAGATCCTGTTCATTTAGAGAGAAAATGGGACCATGCCAACCAATTTAGAACCATCAGAGCAATGATTGGGGAGAGGAGCCCCTATCTAATTATGCTTCTGTGCTCCAACCAGGCATGAAAGAAATCACCGTCAACCTGTTTCAGAGAAAGGTGACTGCGATGTGCCGCAGCCAAAGTCTGTCTCCCACGTGTGCAGTCAGGGCCGGTGCATCACGGAGAAACTGCTGGGAAATGATCTTCCTTGGTGACTAACAAAGAGAGGGCTGTTCTTGCATTTGGCCTGATGGAAAAATTGTTGGGATCTCAGGAATTAATAAGGAACTAGCAGTCCCAGATTGGATGTGCTATCCTAGAAGTATGGACTTGTATGTACTTAAAGGGGAGGGGCCGAGTGGCACTGGAAATCTATCCTGGGGAGAGAGGGGACTAAGTGGTACTTTGTCTTTAACCTACCCACAGGATAGCTCTGTGCTACCCAGCGAATGGTAATCATGCCCACGTCATTTTAAAATGTGCTGCAGACCTTCAACCAAAGTCTTTTCTGGATTTTGTTTAAATGTCTGTTTTCTCCATAACCCAAGACAGATCTCTGATTTAAAAAGCAAATGCTGGGCTGGGGGAATAGCTCCACGGTGAAGTGTGTGTTTAGAGTGTGTAAGGCTTTGGGCTCAATTCCTAGCATTGACAAATACATGAAATAAAATGAAAAGTCTTTTTAAAAGAATAAAGGGCAAACAGAACTGAATGTTGGGACTTATAGGACAGTATTTTGCATTTTAAAAGTGTTTATGTATATGAGTGTTTTGCCTGTATATCTATATGTGTATCACATGCGTGCCTGGTGCCCATGGAGTATAGTGGGGAGCTGCAGGCAGGCCTGCTTTTCGTCCCTCCCGGCTCCCGGCCACCTGGCTAGCTTATGCCCTGAAATAACAACACACAAATAGTATTCATTTAAACACTGCCTGGCCCATTAGTTTCAGCCTCTAATTAGCTAATTCTCACATCTTAACTAACCCATATTTAATAATCTGTGTAGCACCACGAGGGGTGGCTTACCAGGAGAGATCTTAACCTGCATCCCTCTGGGAGAAGAAAGGCATAGAGATTGCCTGAGGCATCTGCCTGAGCCATGTGCCTCACTTCCTTCTTCCCAGCATTCTGTTCTGTCTACTCCATCTATCTAAATCCTGCCCTATCAAAAAGTTAAGGCAGTTTCTTTATTAACCAATGAGACAGAGGAAATAGACAGAGAGACAGAGGACAGAAGAAAGCGTCAGATCTCCTGGAACTAGAGTTACTGATAGTGGTAGACACCATGTCATATGTCAGTGCTGGGATTGAACCTGGCTCTTCTGCAAGGCAACAGTGCTCTTCACTGCTGAGCCATCTCTCCAGTCCCAAGGAAAACATTTGGATATGAGCGTTTTGTTGTTTTTTTTTGTTTTGTTTTGTTTTGTTTTGTTTTGTTGTGGCCAACTAAGCCTCATGCATCAGTTAGCATTCCTAGTATAGTAACGTATCCAACAAATATTTATCAGTCCTGCAGTAGATGGAGTATTGTCCTAAAAAATGAGATTAGCGTAGTGAAAATCTCTTCTCCACAGAGTTATATTTAGGAGACACTCAACTGATGATTAGTTGACAAACTAATAATGGTTCACTTTCTTATTGAGAGAAGTACTATAATGAAAAACAAATACAATGAAGCAGTTAAGGGTATTTTACTTATCTATTGTCATGTAACAAACTATCCCCAAGTTTAATGGATTTGACCAATTACATTATTTTTTTATGATCTTATAGGTAGGAAAGGTGGAAGCAACTTAGCTGTGTGGTTCTTCTGTTTCATGTGACAAGGGCAGGACATCACTTGGACTAGAAGGAATGGTCTCAAATGCCATTCATATATTTACTTGTGGTGGTTTGAATAAGAATGACCCCTATAGACTCAAGTGTTTGAATACTTCGCCTATAGGGAATGGCACTATTAGGAGGTGTGGCCTTGTTGGAGAAGGTATGGCCTTGTTGGAGGAAGCGTGTCACTGGGGTGGGGTGGGATGTGGGCTTTGAGGTCTCATATATGCTCAAGCTACGTCCAGTACACAGTCACTTCTGCTGTCTACAGTTCAAGATGTAGAACTCTCAGTTCCTTCTCCAGCACCACATCTCCCTGCACACCAGCCTGCCACACCATGACACTATGGACTAAACCTCTGAAACTGGAAGCCAGCCCCAATTAAATGTTTTCCTTTATAAGAGCTGCTGTGGTCATGGTGCCTCTTCACAATAATAAAACCCAAACAAAGGCAATACTTCAGCACTCTTCCCTGTGTTCTCTGCCTGTCCAGGGGTGTACACCACCATTTTCTAGTCTAGCTTGGTCTTCTTCACAGCATGATAACTGGTTAGAGAAAACAAAACAGGCTACCAGATGTCCTAAAGGCTATTCCGGAACTGATATGCTGCCACCTCTTCTGTGTCCTTTGGTCACAGCAGGTCACAAAAACAGCCCATTTTCTATTATGGGAAAGTAGACCTATAGATGGACAGAATCAACTGCATCCATTATCAGATGCTTTCTGCTATAGAAAGTGACTGTGTTCCACACTGTGATGTTAGAGAAATTATATTTGATTAAGAATTTGAGCTGAGAGGTAGCTCATGCCTTTAAATCCCAGCACCCAGGAGGCAGAGGTAGACAGATCTCTGAGTTCAAGGCCAGTATGATATACAGAGTGAGTTCTAAGACCAGGACAGTCAGAGCTGCACAAAGAAACCCCATCTCAACAAACAAATAAATAAATAAATAAATAAATAAATAAAGTAAGTAAGTAAGTAAGTAAGTAAGTGAGGGGTTGATCCATAGCAAAGAAAGGAAATGGGTATATTCCCTCTTTCTCCAGACAGAAGGAGTGTGAAGACAGAGGCTTTGGGATAGGCTGTACTTAGTGTTGAGGGTTAATCTTATGATAAAAGATCTCAAGGATACCAGAAATATGACTAAAGAAGCATGAGCATTTGAGTATATAATGAGCTGATGGAGACAGAGAGGATCAGTAGCCTTGAAGGTCATGGTTAGGTCTTAATATGAATTCCAACTGTATTAAGACACTCTAGAGAGGCAATGCAAAAGGGCCTAGGCCCTGAAGGATCGCAGGATAATAAGCATCACAGTACTCTTTAAGTAAAACATGACTGTACCCTTTCTTTTTTCTACAGCATCTACCTGCTAACGTTCATGAGCAGGGTAAACAGAAAACTGGGGTTTTACAAGGATGTGGCTTTTGCTTAAATAAAAGAAGCAGGTTCACTTTCTCAAATATGATTGAGGGGCTCTTAAGTCACTTACATACTGACCCCTGAGTGCCAGACAGTAGTCTAAGTAACTTACAAGGAGCCAATTTATTCCTTAGAACTAGCTGATGATATAGACAATATCATCCTCCCATTTCCTAAGTGGTGAAGCGAAAGCTTAGCTAACGTATCTAAAGGCACACAGGTAGAGAGTGACAGAGTCAGTCTCCATCCAGAGTGGGGAAGGGATTTCACAAGTGAGTGGTTACAGAGACAGACCCTGGGAGCAAGAAATGCAAGGAGAGACGCAGTAAGGGACCACCAAGTGTTCACGAGGTCTATGGAATTAAAGATTTGGTTGAGTAAAAATAGCAAAAGGAGTTAGCTATTAAGACAGGAGAGAACAACCACAGAGCAGGGTGCTAACTGAAACTAGCTTCTGAAGGGGTGGAGCTCTTGATAATGTAAAGTCTAGACTGCGGTTCTGAGGATGGGCCATGTCTTAGTTACCATCACCCTATTGTTGGGATGAAACATCGTGACCAAGGCAATTTATAAAAGAGAGCATTTAATGAGGGGCTTGCTTACAGTTTCAGCGGGTAAGTCCATGACCACCATGGCAGGGAGAGTGGCAGCACACAGGCAAGCATGGTGCTAGAGCAGTAGCTTAGAGTTCACATCTGCTCTGCATCTTACAGGCAAAGAGAGAAAGACTTGGCCTGGTCTCAAAAGCTCACCTCCAGTGGCACACCTCCTCCAACCAAGCCACACCTCTCAATCCTTCCTAAATAGTTCACCAACTGGGAACCAAATATTCCCACATATGGCCTACCAGGGCCGCTCCCATCTACACCACCACAAGCAGCTGACATGGGGTGAGGAAAACATGGTTGGAAGACAGGAACTGAGAGACTGCCTCCTCAGTGAGGAACCCTGAGAGCACTATAGAGAACACTCAACCGGCCATGCCATGCGCCTAACTCCTCACTGTATGTGGGGTGCATTCAGAGGCCCCGGCAAGCACAATGCAAAGCGGTTGGTGGACCTCCAAGAAGTGTTGAGGTCTGCTGAGAAGAAAGCGGAGGACCATGGAAAGTAAGAGGTCTGGAAGGACAAAGGAGGAGAAGGCATGCCTCCTCCAGAAAAGAGCTTCAGTGACCATTACAGACAGTGTCGGTCAATGAGTATTTTCAGGGAAATTAATAATAAATAGATCTTAGAAGGGCTGGGCAGGAGGTTGTGTGAGCCTGCTTGGAGCAGAACAACCTGGCCAGCATTACACTTGTGAGCTGCTGTGGTTCTGGTGAACGTTCCCCAAGTGTTTATTCATGTGTTCAAGACTCAGTCCTAGGACAACAATGGATTGATCCAATTTGGATCAGCTGCTCCATAGGTGACGGCAGGTTAGGCTGACCTGAAATGACATATTCAAAACCCACCAGTAGGTAAAAATGCATTCTTATCTTGGAACTAGGGAGACAGCTCAGTGGTTAAGAGCTAGCCACACAAGCATGAGGACCTAGGGTCATGACCCAGAACTCACATAAGAAAGCTGAGCACATAACAGAAGTGTTACACACTTGTAATCCCAGATTAGGGGACATGAAGACAGGTACCTGGGCTCACTGGCCAGCCAGTGTAGCCTGTTTGGCAAGCTCCAGACTGAAGAGGAAACCCTATATCAAAACCAAAATGAAACAAGATAGGTGATTCCTACAGAATAGATTCCACATGCATGCAATCACACCTGTACTCTCATATGAACACACACCCGTGCAATCATGCACACTCGTGTGCGCGCGCATGCGCATGCGCACATGCGTGCACACACACATACACATATCCCTTATCTTTTCTGGTGCAGTAGCACATGCCTGTAATCCAAACACTGAGGAAAGTGACTGAGATTAAGACAAGAGGGTTGGGAGTTTCAAGGTCGCCTAGGCAACATGGTGAGGAACCAAGATCTACATGCTAGTATTATTTAACTGGCAAAGACCTATTTCTTGCTCAGTATCTGTAGGTGACAGGAAGCTCTTGTCTTAGTCATTTTCTGTTGCTGTGAATAAATGCTTGACAAGAAGAAACTTAAAGGAGGAAGAACCTATTTCAGCTTACAGTTTATCATGGAGGGGAAGACATGACAGAGGTGATTCCACAGTGGCAGCAGTGCTGAGCTGAGACACCTCACTTCTGAGATGGTGTCCGAACAGGAAGCATAAAGATGAAAGCATAAAGGGCTACAGAACCTCAAGCTATGCTCTTGTGATGGCTAGAGAGAAAATGGCCGCCAAAGGAAGTGGCACTATTAGGAGGTGTGGCCTTTTGGAGGAAGTGTGTCACTGTGGGGGCGGGCTTTGAGGTCTCTTTTGCTCAAGCTTCCCTCAGTGTGACAGTCAGTCAACTTCCTGTTGCCTGCAAGATATAGGACTCTCAGCTCCAGTACCATGTCTCCCTGCATGCTGCCATGCTCCTTGCCATGATGATAACTCTATAAATGTAAGCTAGCCACCCCGATTAATGTTTTCTTTGTAAGAGTTGTTGTGGTCATGTCTCTCCACAGCAACAGTAGTGCTAAGAAAACTCCCAAGGACCTACCTCCTTCACCTCTTAAACATTCCACAAATGGGCAGGCAAGATGCTCAGCAGGCAAAGGTGCTTGCTGTCAAGCCTGGTGACCTGAGTTAGACACTAAGACCCCACATGGTGGAAGGAGAGAATTGACTCCCAAAAGTTGTCCTCTGGCCTCCACATATGAGCTATGGCACATTTGTGTGTGTGTGTGCGTGCACACACACACACACACACACAAATAATAAGTTTAACTTTTCTTTAAAAATTGAAGAAAAAGATTCCATGTCTTTTACAAATAGTGCCACCAACTGGTTCAAACACATGAACCTCCAAGGGACATTTCACATGCAAACCGACTCCAATCCAGTTGGTCAACCAGAGATTCAGGGAGATAAAGGTTGTGCCCTTTGAACAATAGATTGTTTCATATCTCATTACTAAAGAGGAGAGGAAAAAATAGAGACTTGCACATTGGTTGTTATATGCTCAGGCATTGAAGTGACATATATTACCTCCGTTCACAACCATTGGTCAGAATTAGTCACATGACTCTCCCTAACCATAGGTGGGCAGATACATATGGGAGAGTACTTGGAATTTGGTGATGAGTCAAAAAAGAGGGAGGTTGCAATCCTTTGTGAGTTTTAGGCTCCAAATTCATACTCTTCCCTAAACGCTGAATTGCGTAAGGATATCTGCATGTGGGGGAAGGAGCATTATCCTTCTTCCTGTTGTAGCAAGTTATCTGAGAGAAACGATTTAAGGGAGGAGAGATTTATTTGGGCTCACAGTTTCAGTTGTTATGATCCATGGCCTTTGTGGTTCTGGGCCGTGGTGAGGCATATCATGGCAGAAGAACACCCTGGAGTAAAGCTGCTCACCTCACAGTGGCCAGGAAGTAGAGAGTGCAAGAGAGAGCCTGCCTGCCTGCCAGGCTTCCTCTGAGACTTCCATCTAGCCTCCATCCTGGCAGATTGCATTCAGGATGGGTCCTACAAGTCCACTGAATCTGTAAATAACTTCACAGATACAGGCAACAGTGCACTTTGCCAACCTTTTAGACATTTTCAGTCTAATCAAACTGATAACCAACATTAGCCATCATTGTAAGTATTTAATACTTTTGCATGTGCCTACTTATTTCACTGCAAAGATGCTCACACAGAATGGTGGCCCGTACATGCTTGAAATCTCTTCTTGGCTGATAGATTGATTGATATGTAACATGAAGTTCACTCAAGTGAAACAGCCATAGTTCACCTGGACCACAATCTTCAGATAACATCTGTTCAGTTCACCCGGCCCTAAGAATGCATCTATACCACTTATCCATTACTGGCATCAAAGAGAAATAGTATACTAAGTAGGAGGAATATGAGTTTGGGAATACCATGGGCAAAAAAAAGGGGAAACACAGTTTTTTTTTTCCTTTGACCATTAAAATAAGCTTTACTTCTCTGCAGGAAACAGCATTAAGTGCTTAAAAAATAAATACCTTTTAAAGATGCTAAATCTGTTGCCAAGGTGCAAGCACCCTCCTTTAATATAAGCAAATTTCCAGAGCTCCTATGTGCTGACTTCCGACGATGCCCTAGATGACTTGAGCAGATGATGATAATGATGGTAATGATGACGGCTATTTCAGGCAAGTATCGCTTGCAGCGGCGGCGTCAGAGCGCTCAAGGGCAGGTCCATTACTGGTCTTGGGTCCTGCCCCCACGGCTATGCTTCCTCTCCCGTCAAACCTTCCTCTGTCCTTCAAGAGGTAGTTTTCCAGACATCTGCTCTGAGAACTGGATGCTGACTCGGGAGACAAGCATGAGTAACTTCTGGGATCGGCTTGTCACTTTTTAGCCTGAGTTCCCACACAGGTGCTTGCTAGGATCCACTCCTAGACTGTGACTTGGTAGGTCCAGGGCAAAAACGTGAGAACTTGCACTTGCTAAGTAAATAGCCCCCACGCCCTGCCAAATCCATGCCCATCACAAACCTCAGAGTGTAATCCTTTTGGTTTCTGAGATGAGATAAAACACGACATGCTCAGTGTGGTACGGCTGTAGATACAATGTAGCTGGACAGGAAGTAACAGCCTTGTAGATTGCTCAGTGAGGGTGAGATTGTGCTGGCTTAGGTTGGGGTCTAAATTCAATATGATTGGAGTCTTTATAAGAAAAATAAATACAGCTCACAGACCCAGAGAGACAGAGTAGAACACTATGTTGATGACCGGGGCAACATTCAGAATGAGGAGTCTGCAGGCTGAGAGACACCAGACACTGCTGGGAACACCAGAAATGGGGAAGAGGCAAGAAAAGATCCTTCCTCAGCCTTCCAAGTATGTGTGGTCCTGCTGGCAACTTCATTGTAGCCTTCTGGCCTCCAGCACTGTGAGAGAAAGATTGCCATTGTATTAAGCACTCTGGCAATGCGTTCCGCAGCCCTAGGAAGCAGATGCATCTTGTCGTGCTGATACTGTTGGCATGGGAACCATAACTTGAGAACCCTTGTTTCCAGGCCTTTCTCTAAGTGAAAAAATAATAAAGAATTTAGAAGATGACTCTGCGTGAAAACGGACATTCTAACATGGATGTTTTTCTCTTTTATATTGGATTTATAGTGGACATACATTGCTTGGGGGTCACCCCAAAGCATCCTGGATTTTATTTTACAGACTACTATGAAGTTGGAGCCCTCTTTCCATGGTCTGATACAATCGTGGTCAGCGCGTGACCCAACCTCGGCTGCGTTATACTCTCTGTTCCAGGACTTTGGATAGGAAAGTCATGCTGGTGCACAAGTCTAGCATTTGCTGTTCCCACTGCTGTGCCCAGACACTGCGATGAAGTGGGTGTCCTAGCTGGGGTGCCTTGCATTAACCTTCCATCTTCAGGTCAATTCTCCAGTCTCCTGAAGAGTCTGCGAGTCCCCAAAATCCTTCCAGTAAATCTCTTTTTGTTAAAGCGCAGTCTGTTTTTGTTGCTAACTACAAATAATTTAACACAGACTATCTGTAGTCTGCATGTGTCCCTGGCGTGGTCTAACCTCAGTCAAGCTGAGCTTTTATTGCTCTGATTTGGTTCTGAAATGCTGCCCTACTTCCTCACAAGCTCATGTTTGGAACGTTTGGCCCCCAGTGCAGCAGTCTTCGAGGTGAAGTGACTCTGACATGGCTGAGTTGAGGGCTCTGCCCTCGTGGATGGAGTCGTCCATTTATGGATTCGGAATCTAACAGATCTTAAGGGAAGGTCTTTGTTATAAGCACGAGCTCTCTCTCTCTCTGCTCCTTAACCACAGTGAAGTGAGCGGTGTTGTTCCTTTGTGGGTATGCTCACACCACGCTCCTATGCTATGCTCGACACAGGAGCAAAACAAAGCCTGTAACTGTGAGCACCCAATCAGCATTTCCTCCAGGAAGTGGATTTTTCTGGGGCACTTGCCACGCTGCTGGAATGCTAACACAAATATCCTGGGGCTTTTCCTAGGTAGAGACACATGAACACTGTGACAGGGGTAAGGTGTCTCCTAAATATTTGTTTTTAAAATAGTCTTTTAGGCTGGAGAGACGGCTCACAGCTAGGAGTGCTTGCTGCTCCTCCAAAAGACACAAGTTTAGGCAGAATCCACATTGAGTGGCTCACAACTCCAGCTCTGGAGTAACAGATGCCCTCTTCTGGCCTCTGCAGGCATCTGAACACACATGGCACACATGCACGCACGCACGCACACACGCATACTGGCACAAATAAAAATTACTTTTCCAAAACAGTTCTTTGCTTGACTTTGGTTTGGCTAAACGCCATTGCACAACTAGTAAGAATGAAATTATTGGCTGGTTAACTAGAGTGATCCCTTGAGGAAGGGTATTTTTATTGAGGACTTCTAAGGAGATGACAGAACCGGTTGGTGAAAGTGAGTCTTTATCCCGGCACTGGGCAGGACATTCACAGTCACCAGCTTACCATGGAAGCTGATACTAATCTTTATAATTTATTATTACAGGCTTGGTGACTGGCGTAAAGGTTCTTCTCGACTTTGTGTTTATATGAACTCCAGATGCAGCCCTGAAAAAGAAGCCTTTGAGAAGTATTCAGGTGTAGTCCTACCTTCCCGTTATGAGTTAAATTACCACCTCTGCGGATGTCACCTGCCTCCTCCCGCTGAGCCACTTTATGGTACTTTTCATTTGTTGATGTCGATACTTCTTCGATTACTTGGAGGTCAGTTTCTCATGCAGGGCATTGCAACCATGTTTTGTAACCACTGAATAAATTAAACTAACTTTCCTCCCTTTCTTGATTAATAAATTGAAATCATTCCAACTCATACCTGTTCTTTGTTTGCCAAACTCCTTCCTCCTAAATCTGGACACCTAAGACATCTTGAATGGAATTTCCATGCGCCCCTTCTCCAAATCCCCATCTCCCCTTCCATGAACTCCAAGCCATAGTTGCCTAAATTTCTTCGACAATCTTCGTGCGACACAGGAAACAAATTTTGCTGCCATCCCTCCGATAGGTTTCACAGAGCATCACAAAATGTTCCTGCTTAAAAATTAGAGGAATAGCAAAGTGCCTTCCAAAGTTCAGCCTGAGTTTAGAAAATTCATTACAATGAAAAGAGAAAAAGAATTTTTCTTTATTGCTGATAGTTAGTGGCATTGATGGATCACGGCAGAGCCATCCGCAATATGGCCAAATAACTTCACTAGAGAGGGTTTTATATAGCAACAGCTAAAATTCAATGAACTGATTCAGAAGACTCGGTATAAAATATAACAGTGGCTTCCAGTGCCAAATCAATTTGGGGGCTCGAAGGGAGAGAGAGAGCCTTCGTTCCCTCCCCTTTCATGGATGTGACTTTAACTAGACTATAAATTCCGAGGCAGAGGAGTGGCAGGCAGTGGGTTACAGCAGGTGATTTAAGAGACCTACCATGAAAAATCAGCAAGTGGTGGCAAACACCAGCACTCGGAGAGCATATGGCTATGGTGACTGTCCTCGAGAAACGCTGGAAGGCTTGAAGGATATCCTGGGCGGAAGATGCTTGTGCGCATACGTGTGCGTGCGCGTACGTGTGCGTGCGTGTAGAAGACAAAGGTGAATGCCGCCTTCCTCTATTGCCCTACACCTTATATTTTGAAACAGGGTCTCTCACTAGAGCTGGAGCTCACTGCGGAGCTAGGCTGGCAGCTAGCGAGCAGCTGGGGTCCTCCTATCCTCACCTCCCAGCTCATGGTCTATGGGTGTGTGTCACCATGTCTGGCTTGTTACATAGATGTTAGATCCAGACTCGGGCCCCCACGCTTTAGCAGGAAGCTTTTTACTCGTGGAGCCATCTCCCTCAGACTTCCTCACTCCTGACTTTACTCTTCCCAATCTTTTGGCTTTCACGGTTCTCCTGTCCTCTCTTCCACGATGTATCCTGATCCTTAGAAGGAAATTCCTTTTGGGTCCAAGAACTCGGGCAATCACTTATTCTCAGTACTTTGGCCATCACCCACTTCTGAAAGGCGTCTCTTATCAAGGCTGAGAGCCACATTAGTCTATGGGTATAAACAGAAATATGTAGAAGGAAGTCTAACTACATGTCCGTTTGGCAGAATACCAGCAGCTGGCTTCCCCATAGCACCTGTGATGTGCCTAGCCACAGGCTTTTGAGCAGTTCTACGGAATCAAACATGTATTCCCTACCATGGAGTCAACCTCAAATTTGATCAGATAGTGGTTAATTAATCCCAGAACATTTATACCAATATGGTGCCAGTGGGTGTATCATGCTAGGCAGTTAAAAACTGTAGCATATGGATGTATGTTTGCTGATGACTTCTCCCCACACACACACACACATCTTACATACAGCATCTACTGGCACTATGAAAGCTAGCCAGCAGGGAGGAAGCTTCCAGCTCTGCGTTGTATCCAGAGTCTCATTGTCTAGTTTTGGAGGGCGTCTAAAAACAATGGTAGTAGCCTGCATTGTTTGGGGGAGCTTCTGGGGCTCTCTGGTCAACAACTCATAAGGAAGAATCCCACCCCTGGCATGATGATATAGGTTTGAAACCTACAACTTCTGGGAACAATATTAGCTACCCATGCAGAGTGCTTCTAGTCAACCTTAAAGAACAAACAAACAAAAAAACCATAGTTTTCATTAGGTTATAAAGTAGTATATATATATATATATATATATATATATATATATATATATACTCTTAGTTTTGGTTGACTCACCCCCAACCTCCTCCGCGTTTCTCTAATCCCCCTACCTCCATTCCCTTTTAAACACCCCCTCCCTTAGTATCCTCCAACCCCTTCTACTTTCATATTACATGTGACTTACTGTCTGTTCCAGTTGGTTCTTGACACATGCTACAGTCATTTGGGAAGAGGGACTATCAATTGAGAAAATGTCTCTATAAGATTTGCCTATAGGCAGGTCTGCAGTATATTTTCTTAATTAGTGATTGATGTGGAAGGGGCCAGCCCATTTTGGGTGGTGCCGTCACTGGGCAAGCAATCCTGGGATGGCTAATAAAGCAAGCTGAGCAAGCCATGGGGCACAGACCAGTAATTAGCACTTTCCACAGCCTCTGTATCCGTTGCTGCCTTGAGTTCCTGCCTGAATGTTCCCTGGATGATGATCTGGAAGATTAACTAAATCCTTATCTCTCCAAGTTGCTTTTTTGGTCATTCATGGTGTTTTATCACAGCAGTAGAAAGCTAACTAAATACTATCCTCCCCCTCCCCATTTAAACTTCCCCCTATTCCTCATCCCTTCCTCCTTTCTGGCTACGTGACCTTGACTACTCCAACTTAAACACAGCTATCAAAAATTAAATCTAAGAACTACGCATAAGAGAGAACACAAGGTGTTTTTCTTTCTGGGCCTAGGTTACCTTGCCCTAGTATGATATTTTCAGTTCCTGTTCATTTTCCTACAAATTTCAAAAGCCCGTTTTCCCTTAGTCATGAGTGGAGTGTCACTGTGCATACATGCCACATTTTCCTTGTCTGTCCCACAGCTAATGGACAGCTATGCTGATTCCAATTCCTAATACTGTGAATAGGGCAGCAATGAACACAGATGCACAGGGATCTTCAGGGCAGGACATAGAGCCCTTTGGGTAGATGCCCGGGAGTGGTATAGCTGAGTCAGGTGTTAGTTCTAGCTTTTGCTCTTGGAGAAACCTCTACACTGGTTTCCATAGTGACTATGTCAATCTATACTCCCATCAGACACCATCCCCCAATAGTATATTCTCAAGGAATTACAGTTCTAACACATGAATTCTGGGACAAATCCCTAAACCATAGTAAAGCCTTTCCCAAAAATGTTACCAGGGCCTCTGTTTGGGGGGAAGAAGTGGAAGCCAGGGTTTGCAATTATGTAGAGGGACTTTGGTCCCTGTAATGGGTGATTAGCACATTTGTGGTTATCACTGGTCTCTAGCTGGTCCCCCAAGTGACAGATCACACATGTGCCTCCTCGTTTAATGTATTTTTATCTTCCATATCTTCCTGTTGCCAAGAGTTTCCAGGGCAAGGTGCCCCAAATGCTTCCATGCAGACTGATTCATCCTCACTCATTTCTGGAAGCTTCTAAACTTGGGGGCGGACAGCGTGGCCCTTGGGATGTGCTTTCGTGCATTAGCAGTTGATTTTCAATACCAAATATGCAGCCGTCAGTCATGGAGGGACGTAATAATACAGCCTCAAAAGTGCAGGGTCAGAAAGAAAGGGCATGATTAATGGGGAAAAATTTAAAGTCATATTAAAGAGCCTAGAGTCTAGTGGAAAAAGCCAAGAAATGGGAGCAAAATTAGCATTATTATAGCTTTTCATGGTAACTTACCCTGGGTTTTTATGGTGGCTTTATAAAAAAGGGAGGAAAAAAGGAAAAAATGTAGCTGATCATAATTGATCCAGCCAAATACATTTCCCATTCCCCGTGCTCCTGCGATCCTGTCTGGATTTAAAGGGTTTGCTTTGCAGAGCCGTTCCGTGACCATTTACATCTTGCACTGTCCTTGGGGAGACAGCATTCTGTGTGGACTGGTAAACAGCAGAGCCCGCAGAGGCCTTTCAGGAAAAACGTTCAACTCAAGGGCCAGGGATTGTGCCTATTAATTTACATCTTAATAATCCAAATCTTCACAAAGCCCCAAGTGGAAAGGCACCCTCGGAGACTGCCAAAGGCGACAGTCACAACAGCTTTGATCTCAGGTATCAGAGGACAAGATGGTCTGAGAGGGCCAGGCCTTCTCCTTCCCCCACTAAGAAGCCACTTGGGCCTGACTGCAGAGCACCGGTGCCCAGGGTCTTGAGACGTCTTCTCGGTTCACATTCTGGGTTTGCTATTGGTGTTTCGTTTGGGTTTTGGTTTTGACAGGGTCTCTCTGTGTCAACCTGGCTAATCTGGAGGTCCCCATGCAGACCAGGCTAATCTGGAGGTCCCTATGCAGACCGGGCAGGCCTCAAATTCAGAGAGATTTGCCTGCTTCCACCTCTTGAGTGTTGAGACTAGAGACACACACTGTCACGCCCTACCTCAGTTCAGCTTTAAGGCCCTCACAGTGACACTCTGGGGAGCATTACAAGACACGCATGTGCACGTCACACAAACTGTGTATATCTATGTGTGTCTCTGTGTGTGCATGTGTCTCTATATATTTCTGTGTCTGTATGTGTGTGAGAATGTATGTGAGAGACAGAGAGTAAGGGGGAGAATGTGCGTGAAAGAGTGCGTGAGGAAATGTATGTCTGATTGTGGTGTCAGGACACAGTCTAAAGAAGGACACCTTGTGAAATGCCCTGGGGAACCATGATAGAGGCTCCAGAAAAAGGGCACAGGGCCCTTTACCTCAGGGACACTTTATTCCATGGATTGTTCTTGGGTGTGATTTTATGCCTCCTGTGACAAACATTTACATTCAGTTTCTAAGACATGTTTGTTCTTGCTGGCTGTCAGAACATAGCTATAGAACCCAATCTGGTCAGTGTGCCCTGAATCTGGATATGGCCTTCTGCCTTGATTTTATGCTTCCCCAGATAAAATCTCTATAGTACACATCAGGCAATTGTGTTTAAATTGGTCTGTCCTGAGAAAATTCTAGGAAACCTCTACTCTGTTAATATTTAGTATGTGTTTCAGATGTTTATTTACATGTTGTGATCATGTTTCTCTGAACTCAACCTTCCTTAGATCCTCGCTTTCTTTGCTTCATTCACGTACAGAAGTATCCTGGAACTGAAGTCAGGCTGTCTACAGCATTAGACTACAGTCTGTCCCTTCCCTTCAGATTCTCAGGTCCCAGGTCCAGCAGACAAGATCTGCTCAGTTGGGCTGAAAAGTACGTGTGTATGTCTGCGGGTGGGACTGTGTGTATACTTCTCCATGTTTGGCTTTATGTCTGCCTGCATGTAAATTTGGTGTTAACTGTTTGAAATACTGGATTAGCTTGCTTTGGAAGTTGGTGAAGCTTAAGTGGCTTTTTTTTTAAAAAAAAAAAAAAAAAGAAAGAAAGAAAGAAAGAAAGAAAGAAAGAAAGAAAGAAAGAAACCTTTTTTAATGGTCAGAAACACTCATAATGTGGAACTTACCATCTTAACCCTTTTTAATGTGAAACCCAATGGTATGCAGTATATCTCATTCACGTAGGAAAAGCCCTCATGAGCTAACCACTGCTCACAGCCCCGCCTCTTAACACCATTGCCCTGTGTGCCAGTTAGTCTTGTGTCTGCTTGACATACAAACAAACCTGAGTTATCTGAAAGGAGGAACCCTTAATGAAGACAATGCTCCATAAGATCCAGCTGTGAGGCATTTTCTTAATTAGCGATTGATGGGGGAGGACCCGGCCCATTAAGGGTGGGTCCATCCTTGGGCTGCTGGTCCTGGGTTCTGCAAGCAAGCAATGGGAAGCAAGTCAGTAAGTAGCAACCTTCCATGGCCTCTGATTCAGCTCCTGCCTGCAGGTTCCTGCCATGTTTGAGTTCTTATCCTGGTTTCCTTTGATGACAAAGAGCAACATGGAAGTGTAAGCAGAATAAACTCTTTCCTCCCCAACCTGCTTTTTGATTACAGTGCTTCACTGCAGCAATAGCAACCCTAAGACACACAGACAACAGCTACATTACAGAGGGACACGTTCACACCACAGCAATATAGGCGTAAGCCAAGAGATGAGCAGTTAAGTGTGGACCATATGAATTCTAGTCAGCTCTACATGTGCAGTATATGACGTGAATGAGTCCTGAAGACGTTAGGTCAAGTGACACAGACCACTCATGGAAGGACCAATAGCAAGCTGGAGTGGGCAGTCCACACCTGTAATCCTAGCAGTTGGGAGACAGAGGCATGAGGATTAGGAATTTAAGGTCATCTTTGGCTTTATCATGAGTACATGGCCAGCCCGGGGTACATGAAACCCTGTCTCAAAAACAAATGCTATCTGCTCCTCCTGGTGTTTAAGACCCCGGAGTCCTCAAAGTCACAGAAATGGAAAGTAGAATAGTCGTCGCTAGAGGCTGAGGCAGGAGGGAACTCTACAGAGTTTCAGGGTTTCAAGGTGTTTCTTGAGATGGACACTGTTTGTGGCCCACAGAGAGCCATACACCATTTTGAACTGGACCCTCAAAAATGGTCCAGACAATCTTTGTTTTTATCTTCACCCAAAGAAATGACAGAAAACTAAACTGCACATGTCAGACTCTGGAGGAACATCTGAAGTCACTGAAATACAGTTGTTAGACTATCAAGAGGCAAAAACATAAGCTTTGTGTATGTATCATCTACCAAGTTAACTGGATGCGGGAAGAGTTGATCCTTCTGCTGCTGCCTGAAAAGCTTCCACGGTTTCACTGAGATGACAGAAAACCTAGTGAACCCAACCCACAGCAAGGGTTTTTCTGAACTGGCTCAAGCTCTCTCCGTCACTGGCCCTCATTTAGCATGAGAAATGACTTTCAAAATGACTTCTTAGGCTGTTTTGCTCTTGTAAAGGCTGCAGGCCTCTTGGTATCCTCCAGTCTGAACACTGAGTCTGGTACACGACCCTGCTCAGAGGGCTAGTCCAACCCTGAGTGCCTCAGGCATTGAAATAAGTTATCGAGATCCACCATTGTTCTTGTTGCCTCCAGCACAACCCCCTAGGATGTCAAGTCAATGGGACCCTATGAGTTCGTGGCATTGTGAGTGCCCTTGTAGAATGCTCAGTGGATGGGAAATCAGCCCAGAAAGAACTGGGGAGTTGCCACTCTGGTATGGCCAGAATAGTCCATTCAAAATAAACAACAATACAAAAAAAGACAGATTGAAATTTAGACCTGTGATTAAGAAAGAAGTATATCTCCATCCGTTGCCGGACAGAGATTCTATGGTGATATTCGAGATACTTATCAGTGTGATAATGGGGCAAGGCCAGTTCAGGCACCCTCTCCTCTGCTGCTTGAGGCCCTGGCTGGGGACATCCCCGTGGACACCTCGGATCCCTTCTAGAGCCAAGTCTCTTGTCAACCCTAAAATGGCTCCCTTAATGTAGATATCTTCTCCCCTGCTCCCATATCACCCTTCTTCCATCTCCACCCTCCCACTCCCCCAAGCTCTCCCCAGTCTTTCCCTTCTCCCTTCTCGCTCCCCCTCTCCCCTTCCCCCGTCCCCACCCCCATCCCTACCCCAACCCCCATGCTCCCAACTTTTGCCCAGTGATCTTATTTGCTTCTAATTCCCAGGAGGATCTATATATGTTTTTCTTTGGGTTCAACCTTGTTATTTGGCTTCTCTAGGCTTGTGAACTATGGGCTCGATGTCCTTGGTTTATGGCTAGAGTCCACTAATGAGTGAGTACATACCATATTCATCTTTTGGGTCTGAGTCATCTCACTCAGGATAGTGTTTTCTATTTCCATCCATTTGCATGCAAAATTCAAGATGTCATTGGAGATAGAGACAGAGACCCGCATCAGAGCAACGGACTGAGCTCCAAGGCCCAGTTGTAGAGCAGAGGGAAGGAGAAGATGACCAAGGATGTCAGGTCCCCGAGGGGTTGGTCCACCCACTGAGACAGTGTGCCTGATCTAATGGGAGCTCACCAAATCCAAATGGACCGGGACTGAACGAGCGTGCGATCAAACCAGATTCTCGGAATGTGGCTGATAATGGGGGCTGACTGAGAAGCCAATGATAATGGCACTAGGACCTGTTTCTACTGCTTGTACTGGCTTTTTGGGACCTTAGTCTATTTGGATGCATACCTTCCTAGGCCTGGATGCAGGGGGGAAGGCCTTGGACTTCCCACAGGGCGGGGTACCTGCCCTCTCTTAAGGAGGGAGAGGGAGGAAGGAGGGGGAGTGGGGGAGCAGGAGGGGAATGGGAGGAGAAGAGGAAGTGTAAATTTTTGAATGGAAAAATAAAAAAATAGAAAAAAAGATCTTTGAGTATACACCATTATATTACATTTGAACTTTTAATAAATGTCTGTTATACAGGAAAGAAAGAAAGGAAGAAAGAAAGAAAGAAAGAAAGAAAGAAAGAAAGAAAGAAAGAAAGAAAGAGAAAGAAAGGAAGAAAGGAAGGAAGGAAGGAAGGAAGGAAGGAAGAAAGAAAGAAAGAAAGAAAGAAAGAAAGAAAGAAAGAAATATAAACTGGGAAGACCTCAAGGTGTTCAGAGGACACTCATTACTTGCTTGATAAAGCTGCTGCAACCCAAGGTATTGGGGAAACTAGAAGCTTCTAGATGTAGGTGGTTCTCAGAGCATGAGAAGGTTGTTTAGTGGGATTATAGTTTCAGATCCCGGCAACTAGAACCATATGTCCATATGGTACTAGACACATATGTGACAGGAACTGTACTACAGGAAACCTCTGATCCAGTGGTAGAGACTTAGGATCATGCGGAAAGGTCATGAGAGTAGAACATCATCTAGACCCAATAAAGACCTGGAACACAATTGAGCTATGGAAGAAACTGAGACTCTGATCACAGAACATTACATGGCCAACCTAATGTTTGTCATAAAAAAAAAAATCAGGCAGACCCCAGTGACCTTCCACTGTAAGGCAGAAAAGGTACCTCTGGAGTCAGAAGGTGCAGGCTAGTCTGAATAGACCAGTAGCTCATCTCCCAGTGCCACTGACAGGTGCTTCATTGAGTCCTCCTCAGCCCATATCTATTGTAACTCATGCAGCGTCCTCCACAATGTGATGAAGGAGAAACCAAGCCAAACTCAACCAACTGATTTACTGACTTAATATGTAGGTATATGTCTAAAACTACCACCAGACTACAGCAATAGAGAGAGACAGAGACAGAAAGAGAGAGAGAGAACTCAAGGGCAATAGGCTTAGATGCCAAGTGAGCAAGCTCTGTTCTATGGGCCAAACCTCCCCCAAGTATTTGTTTTTATAGATAAAGTTTTATTTAAACAGCCATACCTAGTTACTTTCATATTGTTTGCAGCTTCATTTCTACTGTGACAACAAATGTCGCAACTGCGACCAGATGGCAGACCAAAGGTAAAATATTTATTTCCTAGCCCTTTGCTTGCAGTTTGCTGATTCCTTCCTTACTCACGTGATTGTTAAGGCAATAGTCAGACTGAGAACAGAGAGGTCTGGGGAAGTCAGACATGGGTAGAGCCATGAGGGTAGACACAAAGTGTAATAACTTTGAAGACTGCATGAGAGCTCATGAGAAGAAGCGATACGAACTGCAGAAGAGATATGAAGCAATCAGCGGACCAACGACTCAGTCAGTACACAGGAACCTAAGCCCAGCCATGATCCTGCCAGTTTGTGTGCTATAGGCTCAGGAGTGGAGTCACGATAGCTGTGACAGGAGCTTGTCATGGGCTCAGTAGCCCAGGCTATCTCTCACCAGTGTCCACAGCTACTAACACTGCTGCATCTGTAAACTGCCAACCACAGACAACCGCGAACTGCCATTTCTTCAACAGCCACTTGGAAACCAATAGATTTTATCTGATGCTTCCTTTGTATGAAAGGACAACTTCACCCTGACCAGGATGTGTCCTCGATACTGGTTTGCCTCAAATAGCATCACAATCAAAAGGCTTGCAAAGGTCTTCTCTATTTCACCAGAAATGCTAAAACATTTGCCACCCCAGCAGTCTACAGTGGGAAGGACGGAGCAGAACCAGTGAACCCAAGGATGGAATCCACCATATAGAAATAGCAAAACCACCTAAAAACTATTAAAAGACTCAGGTTGGACCAGCTGTGTCCTTTAACCACAGCGGAGTTAAATCTGAAATCAATAACAGAAATAAATACCTCTGGAAATTTTGCAAACAGTCGAAGTGGTTTTGTTACTCGGTTTTCCATTGCTTTGAGAGGAATGGAGGGAGGGGAAGCCGTGGTTGGGATGTATTGTATGAGGGACAAATAAATAAAAAAAAAATTTTAAAGAAAAATACCTGAGGTAGCCAATTTATAAAAAGGCTTATTTGGGTTCTCAATTTGGGAGGTTTCAGCACATGACTGGTTGGCCCCGTTACTGTAGGTCTGTGGTAACATCATAACAAGAGTGCAGAGTGCAGCAAAACCATTCACTTCAGAGGCAGGGACAAAAGAGAAAATATAGGTACCCATAATGCCCTTGACACACCACTGATGACCTAAAACGCCTCACTAAGGAAAGCTAAGTTGGACCGTTTCCCAATGGGCTGGGAACCAAGCCTCCAGAGGTCAGGCGTGTTTGTTGTTTTGAGACAGAGTGTCATATAGCCCAGGCTAACTTCCAACTCACTGTGTAGCTGAGGCTGGCCTTCACCTACTGAGTGCATAGTTACAGGTAAAGACCACCACAGCCGGTTTGCAGGTGTGTCTTCATCAGCTCGTAGCTGCTGGAAGCAGTCCTCTGTTCAGGTTAGAAGTTAGAAGCCGGAAGAGCTTCGGCACGAGGCAGTTTGGTGAGAGTCAAGGTCAGTTGCGCCTCTGCTTCTCACGAGTATTTTTAGCGGCAGATAAACAAACGGGAACAAATCCTGCAACAGAGCGGAGCACTCCTGTGCAGTCCACAGTCAAACTAGGTCAGCCTTGGCCCTGTCAACAGAGGCATACAGGGCCACTGAAGTGGAAGCAGAAGGTGGCCAGGAGCAGGCTTCTCACCACAGAGAGGGTTAGCACCTTGGGACTCTGAGACCCTTGGACTTGAGCAACTTTGGAGTCGTCAACTCCATGTCCCCCACAATTCAGTCGGTCACTGGGCCTAGGATTTGGTGTCATAGCTCCTCAACCACCAAGGAGACTGAAGAGAACTAGCCACTGAAGAGAACTTAACCACCAAGGAGACTGAAGGGAACAACAGCACACACCCAGCATCGGTACCTGTGTACAGCAAGCCTGAGTAACCGCCACTGAGCTAGGACTGAACACCGCTGCCCATGGCGTTGTGGCGCCTTGGTTTAGCTGCCCCACCCCTAGCTGGTACAATCCTGAGTCCCTGTGGGTCTCCATTGCTCTCTGTCTCCAGGGGCACACGTGGGGTCAGAGTTAAGGTCTCTGAGCAGATCCACAGGACCAGAGATGCGGTGGGGCACCGAAGATCTCTTCTTAACTCTCTCCTGCTGGGAACCTCTGACCTCTTCTCTCAGGGGGAGCTCAAAAGCACACCCCTCACCTTGTGGCTGGATTTGGCCCCGGTGTGACCCCACTCCTCCCCTTCCTCTCTGTCTCCTTCCACATCTTATTGGAATGTTCTGCCCTGGTCCCTGTGGGGCTGGATCCTTCCCCATCTGGCTCAGTTCAGCTGCCCCTCTTGGCCTCCTGCCCACAGGATCCCCTTCCTTTGGTCTCTTCACCCTAAAGGAACCTGTCCTTATCTGTAATGACCAACCTCACATTGGTATACATTCTATCTCATGGTATGTCTTAGAGAAATTAAAATATTTGCCTTTTTCTTCTGCTAACTTTATAACCTGTGCTTAGGGAGAAGTTGGCATTTCCTAAATCATGTATAATTCCTCAGCTCAGGACTATAGAGGAGAATCCTTTCAGAACCTGGGTTCGAGTCCTTGTTTTCTAGGAAAAACGAGGCTTCTGTCCAGGGTCATCCAGCAGGAGGTTTGGGGTGCTGCGGTATCCTGAGAGCCTGCTGGTCAGCTTGAGGAAAGGCCCTTCTGAGTGGGAGAGAAGACTGTGTGTATATGTGCACGCAAGCTGGTGTTGCCAGCCTGACCTCCAGCTTCTCCACTGGGAAATGAAGGAGCCAGCCAGCTTCCCTTACTCCCAGGCTGTGGGACCGCACTCCTTCCTCCCATCCAAGGGAAGCTTTTGTTTCTTAAGCCCAAGCTGGCCTCCAACATGTGATTCCCCTGCCGTTACTTTTCCCAAGTGCTGGGACTACCAGTATGTGCCACCATGGCTAGCTCAGAGCCCAGCATTTGATCCATGACAGCCTCTAACTCCAAGGGTGGCTCAAAGCAGGCTGGATTTAATGTGTCCCTCCTCGACTGCATTGGCAGTGTGGTGGTATTAAGAGCTGGGCCTCATTAGAGGGGGCTGAGCTGGCATTTCCCCTTCGCTGTGAACAGAAGCAAGGCCTTTCTGAAGAGGCATGTGCGGTGTTCTGCTGGCTTGCTGCCTCTGCCTTTTCTTCACCCAAGGACACAGCTGGAAGGCCCTCCCCAGGATCCAGAACCTTGGTCTTGGACTTCTCAGCCCACAGAACTCTGAGAAGCATATCTCTGTATTTATAAACGATCCAGGATCCTGCATTCTGTTATAAGAGCCCAAGGACAGAGAAGGAAGGGAGGAAGAAAGGGGAGGATGGAGAGCTGAGGGGACTGAAGAGAGAAAAAGAAGTTGGGGGGGAGAAAAGGGAGTTGGAGAAAGGATGTTGGTCACTCACATGAGGCCAGGCACTAAGCCAGTATCTTTCCTCCAAGTCAGGTTAGCTCTGACACATTAGTGGCTTGGTGACTGACTGATTGGATAGGAACAGGTATAGAGGTCAGAGGACTTCCTTCAGGAATCAGTTCTCCCTCTCCTACAGAGTAGATTCCAGGAACCAGACTCAGGTTGTCAGTACCTTTATCTACTGAGCCATCTTTGCCAACCCTGTTACGTTCCTTTTAAGATACACTGTGCTCAAAAGGATCCTGATGAGTCAATCTGATCTCTTTGGGGAGACGCCAGGTCCGCAGCTTCTAAAGTGATGTGCTCTGTTCCCAGTCCCAATTATCCTGGGACAGAGAAAAAGACTGGGGACAGTGGTATAGGGAGCAGTTAGGAAGGATGGGAGGAGGTATTGGAAGAAGTGAGACAGGGAAAAAATGGGAGCCATGAAGGAGGAATTTGAAGCCTCTTGTGGGCAATGAGGGCTCAGTACTTGGGGGACACTTTGAGAAAACAGAGCAAACCACAGTTCATAATTGTCCCATTGAGGACCGATTAGCTGAGGTATTTATTCTCTAAATTTTATTCCCTGAGGTAGAGAGGCAATCTGAGGACATTTGCTTTCTGGTATTTTCAGCTGATGGTGTACGCCTCTGGGGCAGAGGATGCCCTGGGGCAGAGGGCTGCAGAGAACCTTGGATGTGCAGATCGTGACTGCAGGTGAACTTTAAGAGGGGCTATGACAGGTCCAGATGGTGTCTGCTACACCACAGAAGACGGGGGAGAAATAAAAAGCCCTTGCTGAGTGTTCTTCTTTGCTGGGAGCAAACCTTCCCTGAATCCTAATATCTAGAGTTCTCTTTTATCCACCTTACACATTTTACATATTTAAGAAAAAAAACTAGTTTGGGGTTGAGTTTCCTGGCTTTTGCAATATGATAATTTCTAACTCATGTCACTCCTAAAATTGTTCTCACAACCAAATAGACTCTTGGTGACTTCAGAATCAGGAACCAGGGCCCATGAGAAAACTTTTTCTCATTTTCTTCCTTCAGCCAGAGTGTGTTCAAGGGTAAGAAGGTGGGGGATAACAAAGGACATTGGTTAATTCCTTGTTATAACCCAAAGGCCACCCTAGCAAAGCATCCTAAATGGGGACTTGACTCTGTTGTGGTTTGAATGAGAATGGTCCCCATGGACTTAGACATTTGAATACTTCATCCTTAGTTGGTGGAACTGTTTGGAAAGAATTGGTGGTATGGCTTTGTTGGAGGGGGTGTGTCACTCAGAGCAAGCTTGAGTTTCAAAAGACCCTAGTCATTCCCAGTTAGTTCTCTCTGCATACTGCTTGTGTTTCAAGACGTGTGCTCTCAGCTACTGCTCCAGCGCCATGCCTACCTGCCTGTTGCCATGCTCCCTGCCATAATGGCCATGGATTCTAACCCTCTGGAAATACAAGTTCCCAATAAACTCTTTCTTCTATAAGTTCCCTTGGTTGTGGTGTCTTATTCCAGCAACAGAAAAGAAACTAAGACATTCTCCAGTCAGCTCCACCTTACAAACTGAATACGGGTCCAGCCCATTAGTATTTACCCCCAAGGTGGAATTCTTACTCACAATCTCACTGTAAAAGGCTCCTGCAGGCTTCCTTGCTAGCCAAAGAATTCTCATAAGCAGTAAATAGGAAATAATCAAGAATTATTTTATATGTACTATAGAATAATTGTTTCCATAAATTATAATAATAATAATGCTAAACAGGAAAAGAAGGGATTTCTTTTGTCACCTAAATAATCTCAAAAATGTTCTGTGGAGTCCGAAACACCGCGGTTCGGGAAGATTGGCTTAACCTCTGAGACCTCCTGACTGCCCTTTCTCTAGCACTCAGTTTCAAGCCCATCAGCTTGACTCCCGGTTACTCAGCAGAAGGGTGGAGGGAAGAGATCCTTTGTACTCCCCATGTGGCCACAAGAGGGCACACTCGCTGGTCTCCTAGAACTGGAAAGGAAGCCCCGGTGGGTACGTGAAAACTAACAAAAGAAAACTCGGCTTAAAAGGTGTCGGATCAACCTCCCCCGACACCCTGCCCACCCCTTTCTGGCTACAAGCGGAATGCAATCAGCAGAACACTTTCAGTCTGCCAGGACCCTTCTCAGGATGCAAGAAATGCAGTCCTATTAAATCTAGGTCATTTGATGATGGGCATCCCCATATCCCAAGAGCTGCTCCCTATACTTTACGAGGTGACTGTCAAAGCAGCAAGATTCAAGGTGCCGAGAATAAGGAAAGTTAGCGCTGAGCCCTCGCCTGGTACACCGACAATGGAGCCAGAACAACTGTTTACCTCGCCGAGATGCCGGTCTTCCTTCCCGATTGTTTCTGAATAATGCGCCATCACCTCCCTTCCCCCGCATTTGTCTAGATCTTTTCTATTCATATTTGAATTGATCCTCGCTCACTTTCCCTTTTTTATTATTATCATTTTGCCTGGGACTTTGGATCATTACAAGATTGCGGGTAATGACAGACTGTAATTAAGCTTAACACAGATTTTTCTTTTAGGAGAGAGAAGAATCCACCAACTGAAACTCAGATTGCCTGGGCTGTAATTTGTGGCGCTGTCACAAAGGGGCCCTTTTCCGCATGGTGCGCGGCGGTGATGAGCAAGCGCTGGGCCGAGGGTGTGCGCTTCTCTCTCGCGCGCTCCGGAGCGAGCTGCAGGACTCGTAAATAGCTAAGTATAGCTTGAAGCTGATTACAGGCCCGATCTTCCTATTGTGCCTCATCACTCGTCATTGTTGAGGCGGCAATTGCCGCTCCACGTTTCTCTTTGTGGCTGGCTGCAGCCGGTTTCCAGGACAGGAGGAGCCTCGAGTTGGGGGAGACGGGTTCTTCCCATAGGATGGGCGTGGCTGGTGTTGGCAATGAGATTAAGAGCAGACTCCCAGGCCGGACACCTGTTGCCCCAGAATTGCTGTTTATGCACAATGTCAATCCAAGAGGATGGCAGTTGTCGCTGAGACAAGACTAGCTGCGGGAACGTGAGCAGGCAGTTCAATTTCTCTGGCTTGGTTTACTCATCTGTTAAAAGGGACCATAATATTTAATCTCTTACTCACAAAGTAGACTTGAGGACCTAGGAAATGAGTACACGAATACCCTAGGAGCAGGTATAGTCCCCTAAACACTTGAGTGTCCCCCTTCACGTAGGTACAATACCCATAATATATAGACTAGGTGCCTATATATATATAAACCACCTGTGCGCCTTATTGAAAGGAGTATGTGCGTTCATGCACACGTATGAGCGCGGTTTCAAGACGTAGCTATTTGGGGCTGTAACAGTGACCACTGGCGTCACTGGGCTCTTCCTGTGAATCAGGCACCCTTCTGAGCTCTTCTCCAGAACCAAAGAAAAGCCCCCAGCAGGAGTAGTAACCTCCCGGGACAGAGCAATTCTTCATCTTCCGGACCTTCCCTGCTCTGGGTGTGTGACTGCCACGGGTCTTTCTGTACCTTCAATAGGTCTGCTGAAGTCAGGTGACAGCCTCACCTCCCTGGCCTTTTGCAGTCCCCTTCCTGGTGGGAGGGAGGATGGAAACTGTAAGGAAGTAATAGCTGTTAGCCATGAAGAGTGTGTTTCTGATCATCCTCGAAGATTGAAATGGCACACTGTACCCCAGGAAAATATGCAATTAGTGTATCAGTAAAAATAAAAATATACTTAGAAATGTACATTCTCATGGTGTGTGGGGGGGAATTAAAATACCCCTCTGTGAACAAGTCTCCCAAGCATAGGTGTAGTGCAAGGTGCAGCTCTGTGGCCGCAGGTACCACTGAGCTCTGTAGAGGAGGCCACTGTTCCCAGCAGGTCATGCTGCAGTGTAAGTGTGCTGATGGGCATGGGCCAAAACACTGCATTTGTACTCTGGTCCAGGGTAGCCTTGAACTTGCTCTGTAGCAGAGGACAACCTCCCAGCCCCGACCATAATCCCACGGTTAGACTACAGGAATAGGCCACCTATTCAGTTCGTGAGTGGCTGGAGATCCACCCGGGACCCTGGGCGTGCTCTGCGGACACCCCACCAACTGAGTTACAGTCCAATCCATCTGTACTGGAGACTTTTCCTGCCGCTGTGTGCAAACATCTGACAAGAAGCAAAGATTTCTTTGGCTCATGTATTGAAGCCACAGCCCATCATGGTGCTAAAGCCATGGCTGCAGGTGAAGTTTGCCCTGGGGCAGCAGAAGCAGGAGGCATCTTGGTGGGTAAGGAAGCGGAAACGGGACAAAAAACAAAGCTGACTATAAGCATCAACCCATTCCATGAACACTCACTTTCTCTAGCGAGGCTCCACCTTCTAAATATCCCAACCCTACCACCACCCAAAACACAGCCCCCACCAACTGACAATGCGTGTTCAAATGCCTGTAGGAAGGGGCATTTCTCCTCCAAACCTTGACAGTGTCTCATTGCTACTTTGTGTAAAATGATGAAAAGCTAATGCCTAAAGAAGACGTTTAGATTCATTTCATCCTTTGATTGTTTATTTGGTTGTTCTGGGTTGGGTCTCACTATGTCGCTGAAGTCAGTCTTTAATTCTATACTCCTTTTGAGTTCTCACGTGCAGGGGCCAGGCGTGTGCCACCACTCCCAGTTTCTTTGCCGTTCTTAATGTAGCTTACTCAAGCATGTGATCAAGTGCACCCCTAGCCCGCTTTGGGGTTTGAATTCTGTTTTTGTAGGACAGGGCTTGTCTAGAGAGTGGGATGTGGTGAGGGGTTTTGAGCCAAAATAGCATCCAGCTGCCATGTCTTGCGTACCACTTCAGTCTCACCAGTATCCGTACCCTCTTCTGTACCGACTGTCTTGGCTTTGTCCTGGATGGGCTTGTGCTAAAAAGACCCTTATTCTTAGATTATTGTGTAATTTCTGTCGGAAAAAAAAAAGTCTAAATGGACATCAGCTGGTTGGGATGGAGGGGGTGTGATTAACATAAGAAAAAGAAGGGTCGTCATGGAGACACACACCTGCAACCCCAGCACTCAGGATGCTGATCATGAGGCCTATGCCAGCCTAGGCTATCTAGCAAGAAACTGTCTTAAAAACAAAGCAAAGGCTAGGCACCTGTCTCAGTGACAAAGAGTCCGCCTACATGCGGAAGGAACTGTGTTTGCGTCCCAGCACTAGGGATAGGGGAGGAGACAACGGTCAAGTGCATTTTACCCTTCACTCTTCCTTTCTGTTTTTGCTTAGAATGAAGACACAAAGTCAAGAGGTGGCCAGGCAGTGGTGGTGCACGCCTTTAATCCCAGTACTCCGAAAGCAGGGGCAGGTGGATCTCTGTGAGTTCGAGGCTAGCCTGGTCTACAGAGTGTGTTCCAGGACAGCCAGGGCTACATGCAGAAACCCTGTCGTGAAAAACAAAACAAATAAGCAAAAACAACAACAACAACACAGAGGTGATGGAACCTCCTTGGAACCAGGAGACTAGCAATCACAGGCGAGACTGGATTCTTGATCTCCAGATCAACATGGCCCATCTGGGGCTCTGTATCATGTGAGCAGAGAGAACATTACCTAGGCTTGGGCCACAGCAGCTGGGTTTCTGTTCTGAGCTGGCTGTATTTCTGGCTGACATCCTCATTTCATATGGAGTCAAGGCAGTGAGGGTTTGGTATTTTCAGTTTTCCCCTAGCCTTTGAGCATCCTTGCTTTGCTGGAAAAATTCTGAGGGGGGGCCCCATGCAGACTAACTCAGAATCTTCTATAGACGTGGCCAGCCCTACCACCAAGCAAGTAGTTCTGCTGAGTGCTTAAAAACCTAGGAAAGAACATCATGCACCCCAAATGCTTTTTAATAAACCCCTTCTGCTTAGCAGCTGAGTCTGCTCAGTTGCCTGCCCTCATATTCTAGCCAGGGGTCTCTAGCAGAACAGAACCAAAGGATGGCATGCATATATATACATGTGCATATATATATATACATATATATATATATCGTGTGTGTATACACACATATATATTCAGAATTTATTAAATGGTCTTTAAAATAGTAACAATGGTCAAATGACAGATGAGAGGCTGAGAAGCTGGTACTCAAGCCTTGACACTGAGTGCCTCAGTTTTGGGAATAGTCTCAGAAAAGCTGTTTCTCACAGTGATGGGCTGGTGGGGGGATAGGGGGTGCGTGTGTGCGTGCATGTAACTAGTAGCCTATAAGCACTGTACCTCAGTAGTCCCAATCTGGCACCAGGAGCCCCAGAGTTCCTGGAGAGCCACTGGTCCCTCCTCCATGACAAAAGCTTAGAGACACTAATTCTAGTGTCAGTGGAGGAAGCAGCAGCAGCAGCAGCCGCCACAGCAACAACTTGGCAAATTGAGCAAAAGGGAAGAGGATGAACGTCCTTCTGAAATACCCTTTTAATCTGGGTTCTGACCCAAAGGGGCCGCCACAATTGGGGTGGGTCTTCCCACATCCATTGGGGCAGTTCATCAGGTGAGGCTCCTTACTCAGGTGATTCTAATTTGTGGCAAGTTGCCATTAAAACCAATCATAACACCCCTAGAGGTGGTGTGGACCCAGCAAGGACTTAGCTGGGGTCTGGTCCCTCACAGTGTCTTTTTATTAGCCAGTTCCACATATAACAATCCATTGTCAGCATGGAATGAGCAGGCATGGTACCTCCTTGCCAGAGACCTCTGTGACTTGGGTAAAATGCAAGGTATCTCCGTTGATGCCCACCTACCTGCACCAGAGGCACTCACACCTGCGGGGCACAGCAGGGCATTGATAGCCAATCACTTTCTGAGGTTTAGGGAGCATAGGTCGTGAGTAACTGCTTGCCTCCTTATCCTCTGGTCTCTTGGCAAAACATTCGCTCCATCTCACCCTCTGCCTCCAGCCCAAGAACACTGATAGAGCGTTACACACCGGATTCCAATCCTTGTGTGCCCTGTGGTCTTAGGCAGGCCACTTACCCTCCCCCAGCTTCTGTTCCCTCCTCTCCCAGGCTACTGTCAACAACAGGAGAACTGTGCATGATGCCTCCATTCCCAGCTCCCTCTACTTAGCTTCCTGTCTTGTTATTCACCATTGTTAGGAATTTTCAAGGAAAGGACTCGCCTTTCTGGTCTGCATCAGGCCCTGCAGATTATGTAAGCAATCCTGCTACTCTGTAAAAGAGAAATGCTATTTACCTCAAAGGCTCACAGTGAGAACTAAGTGAGAAGACATCTTGTATGTGCTTAGCCAAGTAAGAGGGAAGAGAATGTTCTCTAGAAGCGACAGCTGTTACCTGCCAGCCGGGTTAATTCTCTCGCAGTGTCTTTCCCTGCAGTCGAGCCCCACTCCTCATGGACCTCACCACCCCAAAGGCCGGATATACACGGAAGTGGGGACGAAGTGGGGACGAGCGCTACACCCAGTACAGCAGTGAGTTTATGGGAGCTCAGAAGCCACCTTAAAGGCCCTCATTCCGTAGCACCCAAACACACACTCATGAAACTGCCTGCGTGACCTGACACTACGGGTGGCCTTTCCTAGAGGACTCTGGGCTAAGGAACCCAGGCCATGGCCGTAGGACTAATAGAAATGCTACAATGTCAATCCTCTCCACCCCCATCCCCATGAGTTGACTCTTGTCTCCACAGGAAGGTTTACAGAACAGACACCCCTGTCTAAAATGCTACGTAAGGTCGCCAACCATCCTCCAGACGGCCATTCCCACAGTTACCAGACGCACTGGACCTTTGGCTAACTTTTAGGTAGGTGTAACCGACTTCATTGTGGGGATCCAGATCACGCTTCATTCTTTCCCACTGGGAGGAGTTACATTCTGAGGTTACCTTGCAAGGCACCATGGGAGTTTGCCCATCTCAGATGTAGGGTAGCTAAATATAGGGTGTGGTCCCCCCGGCCCCTAGGGAATGAGAGTTGATGGCAAAACATGTCTCTTTCCATCACCTTAATATGTAGCCTCCAGACCACCACAGCCACCCAGGAATCCTAGGGGCCAGCTGCATCTTGAGCACCAACCCACTGGTCACCTGTCAGCCCTCCCTCAGCAACTAGGGCTATGGCTCAGTAGGAAGCCAGACCCATGCCTCTGGTTCTGCCTGCTCCCAGAGACCCTCTGTCTCCCCTGAAAGGAAATCCATTTGCTATATAATATAAACTCCCTCCGCACATACTTTATTAAATCAATATTCTGTTAAGGTTGGAGTGTAAAATACTCCCCGCAGGTTGATGTTCTTGGGTGTTTGGTTCTCAGCTGGTGGCAATGCTCTGGGAGGTTGTAGAACCTCTGGAAGGTGGGGTCTAGCTGGAGAAATACATCCCGGGGGATGGGCCACTAGAGGTTTATAACCCAGGTCTGCTTCTTGTTCCCACTCTGCTTCACTCAGCTGTAAGGTTTCCCAGCTAAGCCCCACCACCATGATGTTGCCTACACGATGCCTTCCTGCTGTGATGGGCTGAACCTTCACATTGTAAGCCAAAATAAGTTTACCCTCACTTTCAGCAAATGTTCAGTCCCGGTGGAAAAGAAGTTACTAATTCGTTCTGTATTCTAATGGACTATTACTAATACGAAATACATATCCATCCCAGCCACAGTCCTTTAAATAGCCAGGATGGCTGTAAAGTCCGGGTACCTTCCAGTGGGCTTAACCTGAGAAGAGCTCACCCACAGGAGGGTCAGGGGCCAGCTCTGCCCTTAACCCCAGAGGAGGGTCAGGCGCCAGCTCTGCCCTTAACCCCAGAGGAGGGTCAGGGGCCAGCTCTGCCCTTAACCCCAGAGGAGGGTCAGGGGCCAGCTCTGCCCTTTAACCCCATGGGTCTTTTGACTCCTCTGTCTTGACCATCTGCTTCCTCGAGGCTGCTGTATGGCCTGGTGCTGGTACTGGATAAGGAGCATCCCAGATCTCTCTTGACACAGTCTTCCAATCTTCCTGCCTTTGCTGGACGATCATTCTCCCGTTCTGGCCTCTCTGCCACTGTTAGATCGGCCACCGCCACTGGGAATATTAATACAATAGCTTTGCCTGAGTGTGTACGCCTGTCAGGCACTGGGGTGTGGCCCTCACTGGGAGGCACCATGGTCCTGGGAGTAGACAACTACCTGGATCAATGGTGGAAGAGGAGATAAAAGGGCCAGGGAATAGCTGAGGGTGGCAGAGGCAGATAAGCAGATCCCTAGGAACATCATCCCACAGAGGGGCCAGTCTGAGTAGCTGCTTTCTAACTGTCCCCCAATTGGGATGCCTGCTTCTCCAGTTACCCCAGATGTACAGTGAGTGGCCCTAAAAGCTTGGAGCTTAAAATCATAATCATCTGCTTTTCTTCCCATGTGTCTGTCGGCCCACAATTTCAGGAGGTACTCAGCCAGGTGCCCAGGCGGTGGATGGAGCTGCAAGAGCAGGAGACTGAAGTGGCCAGGCTATGGCATCTCTTGTCCCACAGAGGTGCAGGGCCCCTCCAGAGATCTCCCTGCTTGAGCTAGCCTGTACCTCCTTACACCATAGAGTCCTCAGGACAGTGATACTTCCCACATGGACGCCAAGAATCCCAGGAGCAAGTGGACCAGAGAGGAGTCGCCACATCTCTTGTGGTGGACTTTCTTAGAGATGCCTCAGGAGTCTTACTTTCCCAGCCTCTACAATGAGTACAAACTTGGGATGTCTATGGCGCATTATAAGTCTCTAAAGTCCATACAACCTGCAAGGTCAACAGTGTGCATGATCTCTAATGTCTGCATTGTGTGTAATCCCCTAATGTCTACACAGGAAGCACGAGGCAGTGTCATGTTTAGTCACCACAGTGCAGCCATTCATCACACCACATTCCAACCTAACATGCCTTCAGTGATGCAACTTGGGACGCCACAGAACCACTTCTGTAGCACCGTATTGGTGACAAGTGAACCATAGGCCCACCATACTTCAGTATTGGAAAGCCATGTATTACCGTGGCTGGACAGCAGCTCCCAGCCTGTGACATCTGCAGAATTGAATTTAAATTTGTGGCCCATAATTAAAAGTGGAGCTGGCTCTCTTCATTCGCATCATCTTAAATTGCTCTGCAGGTCTCCCATTCTTCACATGGTGCTTCATGGGGAAACCACGTGAGCTCTTCTCAAGGGTGTCTTTCCTGTCCCTTGGTAGAGTCCCCAAGTCACACAATGGCAGGAGCTACTGTGAAGCAGGCTGTTCCAAGCATGCCCCCTTTACTACACAATGTCTTCACAGGCAAGAATGTGATGGGCTCAGATGTGAGCCTGGAGGACACCAACTGAAGACTCTAGATTCTTGTGTTCCAGGGCCATGAACCGTACCAGAGACACAGAGTCAGCAGTAGAACTAGAGACCACTTACTGAGAAAGGAAGTGCTCTGAGGATCAGAGTGGACTAGTAAGCAGGGAAAGAGCATTAGCCCCAAAAGCACTGAGCCAACAGGCTCATACCCCTTTATATGTCATTTACATAATGTGCCTCCCACATCTGTACACCTGGGAGTTTTCTTGAGCATGCTCTGACTGTTGTACGTAGCCCAGGTGGGGAACGGTTTCCAGTCTTCTCTTGCCCACTGGTTTCTTTGATGTTAATACTGCCCCTCTCTCCAGTCTCCTTCCTCTCTTGCTGTAGAAACAGTTGTCTATGTCTGTGAATTTCCCTCATCCCCTACCCTTCCCTCCACTGCCAGCCACCTGCTTCCAGTGGCCAAACCAGAAAGCCTGGGCACTGGCGAGTGTGAGCCTCAGTCTCTTGTGAAGTAGCTTGTGGCATAGGTGCAACCAGCCAGTTCTCAGGGCTACACCTACTCTAAGAAGTCCCTTGTGGCCCTGCATTGTTCCAGAGACCCAGCAGAAAACCAATGAGCTATGACACTGGCTCTTGGACACTCAGTAAGGAAAGACATTTAGGCCAAGCAAACGGAACTGGGGCTCAGTTGTCTTCTGCAATACCCCCACCTAGTGGATCTGCTAGAACGCTTCTCCAAAGGGGATAATGATTCCCATTTGCCCCAGGGAAGGAACGGAAAAGTTCTAGTCAGAGAAAGAGGCCATCGGGCAGCTGAAGTCTATGAGCAGCCTTTCTTGACCTTTATAGCAAAAGTATAGACTTGAGAGCAGGCCCTGTCAATTGAGACGTGAGTTCTAGATGCCCTCAGTTTCATTACTACGCCGAAGCTTGGCTGGCTGTATCGCGGAGCTTTTACAAGGACACAGAGGAGCATACAGCCATGGGATGGTGCAGAGAAAGTGGGACCACCATGCTTTCTGATCCAGGAGATTGGGGGTGAACAGGGAGGTAGGCAGGGGCAGCAGAGAGCATCTGACTGAGGTCCTGGGTGCTGGAGGTGTGGTTGGAGGTCAGGCAAGGGCCAACAGGGATGCAGAGTCTGGGACACCCCCTCTCATACATCCCAAGATAAGCTTCCTCCCTTCAGTCCACACCCCTACACACATACACACACACACACACACACACACACACACTCACATACACACTCACATACACACACCCTCAGCATCCAGGAGAGAATCCCAGTGGTCTCTTTCAATATGGTCACAGGAGAGGCAGCCTCACTGTTAGATGTAGAACTTCTAGCTCTGTGGAGCTCAGAATGTATACATGTACTCTTTAAGATGAGGTGACCAGCAGGGACTGAGAGGATGGGGGAGGAGCCTTTGAGGGAAAGGCTGCAGGGAAGTTCTTCATCTGGTCTAGTGGCTACTAGGCAGAGATACTCCTGTCCAACTACAGTAGCACTGGATGTCACTGGACCCCCTCCCAAAAGCACAGCATCATTGCAGGGCTGTCGACCCGTTCTCTCAGGTAAATCTTTGAATCCAATGTTTAGGTTAAGAACAATGACGATCCTCATTTTGCACAGGAGGAAACTGTGACACCTGCCTAAGGTCACTCAAAGAGGCCAGACAGAACCAACTTGACTTCAGGGGTCATAAATCAGAGGTTAAACCAAGACAGAGCAAAGGATAACCAATATCTAGAAAGTTCTATGTGTGTCTGAGGACTCTCCCTGACTGCTCCAAAGACCCTGAAGGAGTCCTAGAAAAACTTAAGAAGGTGGGAATCTGGAAGACAATGAACTGGTAAAGCTCATTAAAATATCAACTTTGTTTAGGGTTATTGGGTTAGTCTGAGAATACTGGATTGGCCTATGTATGGTTTACTTGCTACTCAGTGTTGTCCATAGGGAAATATTAGCATAGGCTGGATTTGGCATATTAGTCATTGCAGAACCTAAGACTGGGGCAAAAGGATCGAGAGAGCTTGGGAGCAGCCTGAGCTCCACAGCAAGTTCCTGGCCAGCCTGGGCTATGTAGCAAAATGCTGTCTCAAATAAGCAAGCAAGCCATCAGGCCAATCAGAGGGCAAATGAAGAAACTTAGCTTCTGGCACACTTGAGTTGCCTGACGCCCTGATTGACTACGTAGCCCAGTCTGCCCAAGTCAAGTCTTGGTTTGAACTCTAAGCCAAGCAGTTCCGAGTCGGAACGCACCTGCGCCGTTTACTACTAGATTCACTCACTTAATCATCAGGGCTTCATTTTCCTCACATCAAAGTGAGTAGAACAAGTAAGTGTATTTCATGTGTGGCGGAGACCAGCAAGCATCTTTTGAGACAGAGAGTAAATATTGAAGGCTTGAAGTTCACAGGGCTTACCTGCAGCTGCTTCACTATGCCACCAAGACAGAAAATAGCAGCAGACAATACTGAGTAGGCCTCATATGTCAATAAAACTTTATTTACAAAAATAGGCAGACAGAAAGCCAGATTTGCCTCAAGAGGAGTAATTTGCCAACCCCTGATTGTGGCAGAGAACATTTTAAACATCACTCCTCAGCTAAGGCAAAAGTGTCATTCCGCTTTGACAGTCTAGAGAAGACCATGTAGGCCGGGCAGCTCCGCTCCCACCATCCCACTGGGACCAGGCTTCTCTCAGAATCCTGGAGACTACCCAGCAGCAGCGAGGCTGAGGCCGGTAAGACTGCAGCTAAGAAAATGGAGGTTGTAGTAGAAGACAGAGACAGCAAGTTTGCAGTGTGATGGTTCCAGAACGAGAAACACGGAAGTGGCCTAGAGAGGAACTGGTGTTTGAAGGCCACTGTGGGAGGTTAGCATCTGTGACTGATGGGAAATGGTGTAGCTTTGCCCTGAGCCACCTAGATTTGCCTTTCACAGGATCCCTCAGCCTGAGTGGAGGACAGACTGTGGGGAGTTGGGCAGGCAGCTGGGACCCACAGGGGAGCCACGGTGGAGATATGGGACAGACAGCAGCAACGGGGCAGTGAGAAGCAACAGATTCGGGACAGAGTTTTAAATGCTTTTTCTTCTTTCTTTTTCTGCTGAGAAGGTTCATGATTTTGCTCAGTTTATCAAAAAAAAAATTACAAATCACTTGGCAGTGGCCAAAACCCTCTGGAAACACTTCTCTGAGTGCCATTACAAAGAGCTCCACACACATGGAAGCAGAGGATACTGTTTAGTGTCGTGTATGACACATTGGGGCAACAAAAGTTTGCAGGGGGCAGAAGGTTAAGGCAGGAATTCCTCTCCACAGATATAAGAAGTTATGGAAGTACACTGTGTAGCAATTCCCCAGAGTCAGTCATAAAGCAAACCATGTGTCACCCTCCTTGAGATGTAGACCTTTCAAGCACTACAGTTCACTTCCTGTTGCCTGCAAATCAAGATGTAGAATTCTCAACTCCTTCTGCAGCACCATGGTTGTCTGCCCCACCAAAATAATAATGAACTAAACCTCTAAAAGTGTAAGCCAGCCCCAATTAAATGTTTTCCTTTATAAGAGTTGCCATGGTCAATGGTGTCTCTTAACAGCAATAGAAACCCTAACTAAGACAGAAGTTGGCACCAGGGACTGGGGTATTGTTGTGGAAGACCTGACCATGTTTTCATCTGGAGGCTTTTGGACTTTGGTGATTTGGGTTAGGAAAGCAGTAGGATGCTTTAAGCACTGCTTAATGGGCCATACTAGTAGGAGCATGGAAATTTTGAACTGTGGAGGCCTGACTCAAGCAATATCAAAGGGGGAAGTTTTTAGTATGTTGCCTAGAGATTTTCCTTGTGATATTCTGGTAAAGAATGACTATTTTCACCTCTGTCTGATAAAGAGTCTGCGTTCGGCTAAAGTAAAGAGAATTGGATTAATTCCACTGGCAGAGGATATCTCGAAACAGCCTAGTATAGACTCCGTTGTGTGGCTATTCGTGTTAACTCTAGCGAAGATTTATAATGAAAAGGAGCAAGCTAAGCAACGGAATATACAAAATGTAAAATTTGAGGAGAAAATGAGCACCAGGAAGTGGAAGGGAGCTAAATCCTGTATTCAAGGAGATAAGATTGAGAAATGATTTAAAGGGAGTGGTGACCTCAGGGAGGAATCCCACCCTGCTAAATTTCCAACTTGTGAAAAGGAATTAAAGAAAAGTTTAGAGTTGGGTGTGGTGCTGCACACCTTTAATCCCAGCATTGCAGAGGCAGAGGCAGGTAGATTTCTGGGTTTGAGGCCAGCCTGGTCTACAGATACAGTTACAGGTCAGCCAAGCTTAGGCAGTGAAGGAAACTGAAAAGTTTTTATGGCCCCATAAGCCTCTCCGCCAATGCAACAATCCAAATCAGACCAAATCAAACTGAATTAGGAAAAGCCCAGGTTTAATGGATACCAGCGCTCCCGGGTGCCTTTCCGGCCCCAGAGAGTAAAGACCAGGAAAACATGGAGAGGGGAAAGGAGAACCAGGAAGACCACAGAGAGGGGAAAGGAAGACCAGAAGACCACATGTCCATTCTCTGGGGAGCAGTTTAAATAGCCTGTAGGAGTGGTCTTGAGCCTCTCTGGGGAACAGTCACTGTTTGGTGGGCTTTCTCGGAGGCGGAGTGTGGACTGCAGCAGCTCCTAAGGGAGGGGCCTTGGAATGGAACTTTCCACCAAACATCCCAGACTCCTTGGATATATGTAGGCCAGGGGCTGGGGTGAAGTCCCAATCCAAACATTCTAGACTCTAGATATAGGGATACCAGGGGGCTGGGGTGAGGCCTGAACCCAAACATACCAGACTCTTTGGATACAGGGGTGTCAGGGTCTGGGGTGATGCTTTCAAACAAACATCCCAGACTTGTTGGGTATAGGGGGCACTGGCTCAAGTCTGGCTACTTCCTGTAGGCATGGAGTGACATGAGAAAGGGGAAAATTGGGAGTTGGGCTCACACTCAGCAGGAGGTGTGATTGGAGAGGCATCTGGTTTACTGCCATTTTGGAGACCTCAGGCATCTGTTCCTTGAGGGAGATGAGAAGGCAGATAGCTAGGAGAAAAAGATATATTGTTATTACTGGCCCTATGAATGGGGCTAGCCATGGGAAGGGTCATTAACTGCTAGAAAGAATGGGACAGAGAAGTGCCCTGGCTGTACGGGAGAGACGCGGGTGAATAAGTGAGATACAGGAGCAGATATGCCCTTTCAAACCAGATTTTAGCTGCTGAGTTGGTGTCCATTTGAGCCAGGAGAGGTGCTACCAATGGTGAATGAAGTTTCAGGAGCTGGTGGTAAGTGTTGGTGTTGTCTGGAAGGCCCTCTTTAAGTTGGTCTTGGCGCAAACAGGACTGATCTGTAAAATATGCTTGAAAATGAGTGGGGTTAAAATAGGCTCTGGAGACTGGTAGTTTTTACCAGACCTGGTTTTTGATACAGCAGCAGAACCTTTTTAGGAACCTGTAGGTATCTATTGGGAACCAGCCTCGACAAAACTACCTCTCGCCAGGGTAAGGATGTGGAGATTGGAAATATAGTAAAGAATATGAAGACGTGAATAAAAATAATAAAACAGAGAAATAGATAGGATAGTATCGGGTGGGAATTTTCATGAGTACTGAAAATTTGCCCGCGTTTAATAGAAAGCAGGTGACGATGTAATTAAGCAAAGGGGCCATGTTCCAGTCACAGCAAGCAGCAGAACTTGACAGCTTCAGCTACATGGTTCTGGTTTTAGAGTCAAGGAGAGAAGAAAAGGGTTGTGGAATCTCCCTCCTCGACTAAGGAAAGTTGTTGAGCCAGGCATGTGTCGGGTGTCCTTGAATGGAGGCCTAGAGAGGTCATTGCATGAAGCTGTGAAGTTGAAACCTGGGTTGCCTTGGAGACCTGTAAGATGTTGGAGATGCCAGAGTTGGGGATACCTGCTAGGAGAGCTGCTAACAGGGAGAGGAACCAGCCTGAGAGAAAGAAGTGGTTACAGTCAACGAAGCTGAAAGGAGCTGGAGCTTTGAGGAGCATTTTGTCATCAGACATGGAGACGCAGAGCTTGGAGTTTGCCCAACTGGTTTTTGGTCTTGCCTTGGTCCAGTATTGCCTCTTTATGCTCCTTTCCCTACATTTTGGAATGGCAATGTGTATCCTGTAACATTGTATGTTGGAAGTATGTGGTTTGCTTTTTAATTTTTGTTTTACAGGGGATTACAGTTAAGAGATTGCATGAATCTCAGAAGAGACTTTGCACTTTAGACTTGTAAATAAGTTTGAGACTGTTATAGATTATGGGAGCTTTTGAAGTTGGAATGAATGCTTTTCTACATTGTGATATGGCTACAAGCCTATGGGATCCAGGAAGTGGAATGTGGAAAATGGCTCCCATAGAGAGTGGCACTATTAGAAGGCATGGCTTTGTTGGAGTAGATATGGCCTGTGGGAGGAAGTGTGTCACTGTGGGGGTGGGCTTTGAGGTTTCCTATGCTCAAGCTATGCTTGATACGGTTTACTTCCTGCTGCCTGAAGATCAACTCTCTGCTCCTTCTCCAACACCATGTCTGCCTGTACATTGCCATGTCCCACCATGATGATAATGGACTGAACCTCTGAACTGTAAGTGAGCTCAATGAAATGTTTTCCTTTGTAAGAAAAAAACCGTAAACTTTTCACTGTAGAGTCCTGTCGGTAAAGAAATCAATCCCCAGGTGAGATGGAGGTGTGGTACAGGCTAGTCCACTTTACCTTGAGGAACCACAGCCCTCTTGGGGCTCCTCTGGAAGTGGCAAGGCCATGGGCCTTCATAGTCCTGCTCCTTCAGCATGGAGGTGGGTGAGGAGGTTCAAGCAAGCAGAGGGATTCTGTGGGTATCATGAACTTCACCCTGGACAGTAAGGGCAAAGAATAAGGAGGCTTGGGGGAAAACACATAATCTATAAGCCTTGGCTTCCTCCCCAGACCAGCCAAAGGCTCAAAAAGATCCCAACCATATATGGCCCATGACTCTTGATCAGGCTTGGTCTCTCCCATGGCCTGGCATCAGAGGGAATGGCTGGCTAGCGGGGCAAGATGACTAGCCTCAGAAAATGTCCCTCATGCCTGTCACTAGTCAAAGCCTACATCAGGGTCAGGTAGGACCATTTTCTATATCACTCTGGGCAAATGTCATGGACTGTCTGAGTCTCAACTTCTTCAATCACATTGAAGTTGCTCATGGGAAACATTACGTAAAGCACAAACTGTCTACATATACAATCTAAACTGGGGCCAGCAGTGCTTTGCCAGGATGCCCTCATGGTGTGTTGAAGAATGCATGGCAAGGGTTAAAAGTATGGACTCTGGGGGAGGGTCACAGGATTTAGATGCGTGAAGGAGAGATGAAAAGGAAGAAGGGACACGGAAGAATTTAATTCATATTTCAGGGTGGTGGGAAGACGGCTCAGCCAGTGCCGTGCCTTGTGCCTTGCAAGCACACCCCCTCCCCCGGCTTTAATTCCCTGCATCCAAGTAAAAAGTGGGGCATGGCGATGCTGGAAAGTGGGAAACAGGAGAATCCCTGGGGCTCAGCCAGCCAGTCCAGCCTCACTAGTGAGCCCCACATTAGTGAGCTGGAACTTGTCTGAAATTTAAATTTTACTTAGCAATCCCCATTGTATCTAGCCCCTTTATCCTAGGCGTAAATTGGTTGTGCTCTGTTGTGTTCTGGGTACAAAGCTGAATAAATTCTCTAGCCACACCAGACCCCGTCACCCTAATTTTGCCACCTTTTCACTGTGTGGCCCTAGTGAAACGTCTCAACCTCTCTGTGCCTCAACTTCCTCATCTGTAAACTGGCAGATGGGGAGTGTCTACCTCCCAGAAGACTCCTGAGAACTAATGAGCAAAGGTCTAGTCCACTCTGCTTGGTCCCCAGCACCCAACAGGGCCCGCCCCTCTCTGTACTCCCAAGGCCAGAGGCAGGCTAGCCCAAGCTCAACTCTGAAGCCAGCAGTTTCTTCTGCCCCAGCTCCCCCACCACCACCCCTGCAACAGCTTGCCTGGGGTTTGCTCTCACTCCCTTTCCCTTCCCAGCTGCCCACTGTTCCCTTCCTCTGACCTGTCATGTCACTGTCTGGGATTCCTGGGCAAGGAGGAGCCTGGGCTAGAACCTACATATTGGAGGTTCTGTTGGGGTTATTTATTGTGACAGAAGATTCAAATGGCTGGCAGTCAACAGAGGGAGGGAAAGCCACCTCAGCAGCATGTGACACTGTAAATACAGATGGCAGGGCCGCAGGGAACTGAGTGTTTAGTAAGTAGAGCAGATACTCCACTTGGCTGAACATACAAATCACCAGAAACTCCGGACTTGCTTTGTGAGAACTGACCAGTTTCTCTCAGGACCTCGGATGACACTGTGGTTCACTGTCACTGGGACGCTACAATGTGAGAATCTGATGGGAGCAAATTAATGAGAAGGGGGGGTGAGGAGATTGGTGCCTACCTCTTCACCTTGGCCTGGTTCCCATCATGGTCCTTATTGCCTATACTGCAGATGCGTCCTTCCTTACCAAACAATTCTCCTTCCCTAACATGCTTCAGAGAAAAAAAGATCTTCTCCACCAGGGTAAAAATAGATTCTCTGGTCTCTGGGCAGAGCTTGCAAAAGGAATCGGGAGAAGGGGAGCCAGGCTCTCGAGCTTCTCAGGGACACCAGAGCGTTGTCTTGTCCTCAGAAGGGGATGTGACTGACAGCTGGGCTTGGGGGAAAAAGGCTTTTCTCCTACTTCATAGGATTCCTTTCCCTGCAATGGGAGTCCTGCTGTGAGACCCCTGACTTCCTTGGGGCCTTGCTTTCTCCAGTTCCTACATGGTGAGCTGAATGACTTAGGAGCAGACAGCTGGGGCTGGAGAGATGGCTCAGCCGTTAGAGGCTAGGCTCGCAACCAAAAATATCAAGAGTAGGGAATTGGTCATGGAGATGCTTGCCTCAGCCTGGTCTCTCTGGTCCTTCTGTAGAGAGTAAGAATTTCCCAAACCTGCTTATTCTGTTAACCCATCAGCAAGTCTGCAGTGGGGTGAGCATTACAAACCCCACACTATGATCCTTACTGCTCAAAAAGGTGCTATTCAGGCATTTCTCTGCTTTCCAAGGGGTGTAGCACTTGGGTAAATGCATAGCTTGAGACAGGCTGACTTCAAACCCCAGGAGCTGACAGGGATGTTGTCCTATAACGCCCAGAGAATGCTGGATGGTAGCCATACCTTCGGTTTCAAATGAGTGAGTTTAAGGATGTAGCATGGCAGTAGCCAAGAGATGGACAAACATCATCAAATCAGGCGCTTGCAACATCCAATAGAGACAACTGGACTTGTCTCATTAAGAGAGAGCAAACAGAGGTAACATATGCCAGCCCAAGTTTACATTATTTATGGAAAATGCATCTCTCAATGGTGAAGCAAGTATGTGTTGGTTCCTAAGCCTTCTCAAAGTGATGTGTCTATCTAACAGTGACTTCATCCCATAAGGCAATAAAAAGGGAATATATTACCCTTTGATCCATGCCAAACTTTCCCCAAACACAACAGAAAACAATAAGCACTCACCAGGCAGTGATGATGAATGCTTTTAATCTTAGCACTCAGGAGGCAGATGCAGGCAGATCTCTGTGAGTTCAAGGTCAGCCTGGCCTACAAAGCAAATTTCAAGACAGCCAAGGCTATACAGAGAACTGACGGCAAATGACCACAAAAAGCACTCAAATCTCATACCATTTCTGTGAGCTAGGAATCATGCGGAGGTCTCACGGCACAGGGAGGTGACATTCAAGATGGCAGGTGGATCTGTGGTCATCCAAAGGCTTGGCAGTGGCTGCCAGAACTGCACTAGCTGTTGAAACAGGTTCTTCCCACAGGCTCCTCAACAGACTACGGGAGTGGCTCGCATAGCAGGCCTTCCTCAGAGAGTGATCCAGGAGATGAAGAGACACTCGGTATATTTTACCACCTGTTCCCTTGAGCGGCAGTGGCAGGATCATCGCCGTGAGTTCTGGTCCAGTCTGATCTACATAGCAAGTTCAAGGCCATCAGGACTTCTTCATGAGACCTTGTCTCAAACGAAAATGTCTATTCTTATAAATCTTTAACTGTTGTCTTAGATTTGTAACCTAGAAACAAGTCTCCAAGCACAGCTCACACCCCAGGGTGGAAACCCAGGCCCCACCTCTTGATGGGAAGGGCATGGAGAATTCTGGGAAAACATTAAGTAGAATGGTGTGGCAGAGGGAAGCAAAGGCAGCAGGCTTTAACGGTTGGCTGAACTGACGGCAACAGCAGGAACCAAATACGTGAGGGTGAGCTGGCTTAGGGCATCCCCGCCCCCTTCATCCGCTGAGGGAAATGGATGTGGAGAAAGGAGGAGAGGCTGGGCATGAACGGAGCTGATGTGTGCTGAGTCTGAAGAGGACGGAAACAGGAGAGAGCAAGAGGCTTGGGGATGCCACCATTCAGAAGCGGCCTGTGGAAGGTTAGACATAGCAGGCCTTTCCCTTCTGTTGTTGGCATGAGGAAAAGGATCAAAGCAGCTTGCCCTGTCTGTGTGGCTTATGGACTAGTTCATTAAGAGTTACACTCTATTTAATCCCCCTCCCCGCTCCATTGGCAGGACTTGGGCTCTCTCTGTGTAGACCAGTCTAGCCTCAAACTCGGAGATCTGCCTGCCTCTGCCTCCCATGGCTGGAACTAAAGGTGTGTACCACAGTGTCCTGCCTTGCTCTCTCTCTCTTAAGACTTTGTATTCTCAGTACACTCTCAGCACTGGCCACACAGTGGGAACTCAGAATAAACCAGAAAGAACCCGATGAACAAGAGAATTCAGGCTTTCCTGTGACTCGGGATCCAATATGCTGTATCCTATAAAGGGACTGGAAACGGATGGAAAGATGAAATTTACATACAAGTCTTATGGAATGGGCATGAGTCCAGAATCCATGGACCAGTGAAAGAAAATAAATGTGGGAGCCTTGGTCAGCACAAGCATCCAGAATGACACTCTACCTGAAGCCCCTCTCCTGTTTTCATTGGAGCCAAAGCTAACGAAGCCCTCTCTGGGCAAACTGGATTGGGAGTCACTGCCTCTCACCCAACCTGGGACTGGAGACAGGGCTCTGAGCTCTGTACTATCTTGAGGGTGGGAGCAATGAGAGTCTTGATGCAGTGAGCTAAACTTTCTCCTCCTGCCCTGAGGGAAACCCAGATGTCCTTTCCCTCCTGTCTGTGGGAAACCTCCTGGACCAGACACCCAGGGGGCTGGACAGGAAGTCCTGGGGTATCCATAGAAGGCAGCAGTTGCTAGGTTACCACCTGAGGAAGCCTCTCACATTGCTGAGCAGCCTCCCTGCTTGCTTGGTTTGCTGTCTGACTCCAGGCAGGACCAGACGTTCATGTTTAAGGAGAGACTGCCTGCAGCAGAGCCCAGGAGGTTGGGTGTGTTGGGGCCTTCAGTATCACCTCTGCTACCAATTTGTTGTTCCAAAAGGAGTCATTTGTGCTAATTAGAACTTGGTTAGTAACGGGGTGTCCTGTCTGGGAAGCAGGTACAAGCCAATTGATCAGGGAAGGTGACACATTCCTCGAGGCTCCAATTCTTCCCGGACAGTTCGGCTTCAATTAGAGCTCTGAGAAATGGGGAAAAGAAGTGTCCTTGCCTCTGTCAGGATGCAGAACCTCAAAGAGCTCTTGATATCCAAGACCAGACACCCAGGGCTGTCAGGATGGGAATGAGTTTCAGGATTACAGGCCTGGAGATTTTTGCTTTTCCTCACTTTACAAACATGACACCATAATTTCAGAGCAAAATCAGGCACAAAGGACCAGATCCTTCTCCTGTGTCTACTGGATGAAAAGGGATTTCCTGTGGCCCACAGTGACCTTTCCCCTAAGAATCAATTCTCTATATGGATGGCTCAAAGCAAGGGAACCAGGCCAAAGGGATGGGTTTTCTCTTCTGGTACTCCAGGTGACCTGAAGAAGCCATCAGCTGTAGGGTCAGAGGGGAAAAACCTGGGGGGGGGGGGTTCTAGATGCTGACAGAGGCCTCCTACCAATGGCCAGCTGATGGAGGAGAGTCATCTGTCTATGTGTTATTTTCATTGGTTAATAACGAAACTGCCTTGGCCCTTTAATAGGACAGAAAATTAGGTAGGCGGAGTAGACAGAACAGAATTGTGGGAGAAAGAAAGAAGAATCAGGCAGACGCTTCAAGCAGTCGCCATGCCTCTCCTCTCTGAATCAGACACAGGTTAAGATCTCTCCTGGTAAGCTACCACCTCGTGGTGCTACAAAGATTACTAAATATGGGTTAGTCAAGATGTGAGAATTAGCCAATAAGAGGCTGAAACTAATGGGCCAAGCAGTGTTTAAATGAATAGTTTCCGTGAAATTATTTGAGGAGTAAAGCTAGCTGGGTGGCGGGACACAGCCCTGCTGCTCCATCTACAGCCAGCAAGGGGGTGGGGACTCCCCCATCAGTCACAAGAAAATCAACTCTACCAACAGTGTGAACAAGCTGGCCCCCCTGCAGATCCAGGCACAGTCTTGGGAGACCTTGCACAAAGGTGCCAGCTATGCCATGCCTGGGCCCGCGCCCCTGGGAAATGGGATACAGATATAGCAATAGAAAGCCAGTACTGTACCATGCCTGGACAGTCCTCTGTTATCTATGACCCTAATGGTCATTTTTATTGATCAGCTAGTCACACGGCCCCCACGATGCATTCTGGTACCTACACCTGAGCAATCTGCAAGGAGCCCATAGCACAGCAGAGTGCTCTGCACACAGTAGGTATTGCATCCACAATAATGAGAATTAGGGTCTTGACCCTTCCTTTGTCCAGCTAAGCCAACGTGTCTTCGGTTGAGGTACATGTGGCAAGCATGTGTTGTAGACCTATTATCCTCCTTTCTATTGCCACAGACAACCACAAGCTCCTCAGAAAGTCCTAGAACCTGCAGCCCGTCCACCAGGTTTCTGAGTCCACAGATCAGGTAGATGTAAACTGGTTTAGTGGCTTTTAAATGAATTCTTAGTTTCCAAGTGCAAAAAGCCAAGGGCCCCCATGGCACCCATCTTCCATTTAAACAACAAAGAAGGTATCTCTATCCTCCCCAACCGCTTCAGCTCTCTGCGGCACCCTTCAGCGGTGACTCAAGTAGACACATCCGTTTTTAAGCAGACCAGACATCAAAGCTGTGTTAGGCATTTACTACTTTTTATTTATGGGATTACAGAATATATAGAATTAAGAGGCATATCATGTGTTGAATCTATGTTCCAAAAAGAGCTAAGTATATCCACAGCTTGAAAACACATCCATCACTGTCTGCTGTAAAACTTACTTCCGTGTACATAGAAAGTATTATTTCACCTAAGTTGTACATTTAAAATACATAAAAACAGTACCAAATGGCATATTGGCCTATTTTATCACAGTTCTCATACATTCCTGGTAGTCAAGGGGCTAGACAGGGAAGGCATAGTTTCCCACTAGAAAGGTGGCTGCTGGCGCAAGCGATGAGACAGGGTAAGGGGCAGAGTGCCTCAGCTGAGAGCTCGGAGGCCTGATGATGTCGCTATTTGAATCAGCATCACAATGGATGCTGTTCAATTATTGGCATGCTGCTGATTTGCCTGGTCATTCTACCCTCTGCTAAGGCAACAGAAATTGTGATTACTCTTTCCTTTCAAGCTTATTCCCACTCTCCCCAAAGCATTTGCTCTGTAGCCGTCTGCCCTGCGCTTCTCCCCCTTTTCCCACGGTGCCCCGGATCTGAACCACCTTGTTCACTGCACCTGCTGGTAGACTGCTGATTCTGCTCTAGCGCGCTGTCCAACAAAACCCTCGGCACTTCCTTTCGAAGCTTCACACAAGGCCTGGTTCTTCTGCAGAAGGATCTGGAAGCTGGCTAGGGGTTTCCGTTTAGGTGGCATGCAAACAGGAGCCCCTCCCACAGACATCCATCGTGAGCACCCCTGGCGGCTCAACTTCCAGCATCTCACACTGATGTCTTTCCTAAAAACACGGCAGCCTCACTCCTCAGAAAGAAGAGCACAACACTGTTGCTCTCCACGAGCTCCCCAGAGGCCAGAGAGGACCCCAGAACAATTCATCATTGCTCCTGCATTTGGATTTTTAATTTCTTTCTCACAGAACTCATCTTATCTGGTGGACATCGTGACAAGAACCAGATGTGTCCAGCCTCAGCACTCCTCCCATGGCTATGTGGGAGGAGTTACAGCCATGCCTGCTAGAAATCCTGTCCAGACAACTGAAGCTATCCGACATTTCTGGAAGGCTTTCTCCAGCCTGGCCTGGCATGTCACACAGTTCTGGGGTGTTTGCTAATTGTTCAGTGTTACTGATGGTTGAATGGTGTCTGTCAGGTAGGACTTTTCTTCTGGCTCTTCATCCTGCTTGTTTACTTTTACTTTAACCTACAAGAATTGCTGTCTTCACTGCCATGGCAACAGTGTCTGTCTTTGGGTGGGCACAGCAGAGCATTAGAGAGAGAGAAGATGCAACACCCGCTGTCCAAGGGAAAGTTCTAGCTTTGCTGCTTATAACTGGATAATGGCAAGCAGGCCATCCACTTGGGCTCTGTGTCTATTCCCTTCTCTCTGATATTAGAATAACACCTGCCCTCCATAAACCAAAGAGCTACGTATGACACATGACACATGAGAGGAACACAGATACACAGAGCAGGGACACAAAGCTTCCGGGATGCAAGCTGATCCTATCCACAGTCCAAGAACAAAGTCCTTGTCAGCCCGAAGGTTCATCTTTTGTCTTTATAGAGATTTATGACTGATCCTATAGAGTCTGAGGACTAACCCTCGCTTTCAGGTTATGGCCTTAAAGTCACATGACTACCGACTGGTGGGATCAGCCAAGGAACCCAGGTGCAAAGATGACAAAGGGCAAGCTGAGCAGATGACAGTGTATGGATGATGGGAAGGAAGAGAAGAAGGGAGAGGGGAGAAAAGAGGGAGGGAGGAAGGGAGGGAGAAAGGGAGGGAGCAATTCCCCCTCAGCTGGGCAGTCCTATGCTTTTCTCTGCCTTGGGCTTTTGTCATGGTTGTGTGGGTGGGTTTTGTTATTTTACATCATTACTGGAAGAAAGCCTTTTGCAGAAATTGCTTAAAACTTCTGGGATTCTTGGGAGAGAGCAGTAAGATTAATGAAGCAAAGCTCCTCCACCTTATGCCAAGAACATCTCTGCTCCTTGGCTGCGCTGGCCAGAACAAATATCTCCCCGCACAGCACAGAATGCAGAAAGACTGCAGACTCTTGTATAAACTTATTTTAAAAAGAACTGACTGTAGCAGAGAGGACGACCAGTCTTCTCACACCCCAGCCCCACCACCTACTACAGACCTTTGCGGTTACTCAAATGCTTCTTCTGGGTGTAACAAAGCAGCCATCCCAAGCTCAAACCCCCGTGTATCGTGACTTTCCAAACTCTATGCAATGGCAGTGCGAGGCTTTGTGGAGGCAACACTCTCAAAGATGCCCCTGTGGGTTCCTCTCTGAGCAGTAGGAAAGAGGACATCAGTGCTACCAGCCTGTCTGGGGGACCCATGCCTGGGGAGTGGGGGGCAAGGCTCGCCTGTTCTCCAGGGGAAGGAAGAGCAGAAGTCTGATGCCTTCAGTCTCCAACATGGAGAGCTGGGAACTCGTGGTCAGTTCAAATGAACCCAGAAGACAAAAGAATGCAAAGAAAGAGTCACTTGTGCTTAGACGGTTAAAGCAGACCACTCATTCTGTTTGCTTGGCATTTAGCACCAAAGTTCCAAGCAACCGCACTAGAGAGTGTGAGAGACAGGGTTCATTAAAGTCCTCGGTCCCCTAGGCTGGAAACAGCAGCCAGGAGCGCTGGTTACCATCCATGCACAGCTCTCCGGTGTGGTGTATCTATCGATCAGTCCCTGCCGCTTACAGAGAAGAACAGACACAATCACATTTCAGACACCCCCTCTGTCTGTCCACAGGGTGGTGATGAGGGTTCCAACTCCACAGCACACTGCAGTGGGATCATGCCACCTTCATGGCTGGAAGAGTTATAGTGGGTTACTCTGCAAAGGGCTCCCCTAAAAAGCATCTGCTTTATATTCTCAAAGAGAACCAGCTATTTAGAAATCCACCATGGACCCACCTACTAAACCAGACCCCCCAAGAGCCTCCCTGCTGTCCCCACTGGGAGGCCTGGTTCGAAATAGGCCACCTGGTCCCGAGCACAGACACGGACTATAAGATTAAGTCTCTCTGGCTCCAGCTGGTCTGTCCTGATGCTCTACTGGATGCCCTGCCACTAGCACATGGTCACGCTTCCTTTGCCTAGTGTGCTGGAAGAGGGAGGTGTGCCCCTGTCAACAGCAGCCATGCTGGGATTTGGACGTTTGCACGTGCAGAAACTGCAGCAGGGTTGCACAAGCCAGCCACTGTCATCGCTGCGACTCAACAAAGCCCTGTTCCAGGAGCAAGGGAGGCAGGTGGGCAGGGAGGCAGGTTTCCATTCAACCAATTACTTGAAATATTAAGTCGTCCAGAGGGCAAAGTCATGCATCAATCAAAGGGCCCCCTCTGAGCCTCAAAGCGCATCAAGATCTGAGTAAAGTCCCCTCTGACTCTGTACAATCTCACTTCAAAAGCCCTCCCCAGCGCGCAGTGGATGGAAACACCTGTTCCATCCCTCCAAAGGACAGATGAAAAGCACCACTCAGCCTTTGGCCCGTCTGCCAGTTACCCACAAACTAAAAGGATGGGTTCAGAGATACAAGTGAGCAACAGCGCACATCAGACACACATGATTGCTCCAGCCACCTCAAGGGTCACCTTTGAACCACAAAAAAAAAAAAAAAAAAAAAAAAAAAAAAAAAAAAACAGGGGGAAACCTCTTTATCTTGCTGCTGCTGGACCCACAACCCATGCTGGCCTAGACATGTGTCACTAGAATATTTTCTCTGTGGCAGAGGAAGTGATATCAAATAACCTGGGAACACACTCAATGAGGGGATCAATCCAAACAAGGGCAGAGCCAAGGTTCTGCTCCAAGAAAGATGCCGGAAGACTGGCCCTGACTTTCAGGAAACTGGGATGGCTCAGAATAGCACTGCGAAGTGTTCTGAGATGTTCAAACGGATGATCAGCAAATCTTTTCAGCTCACTTTGGCTTTACAGCTCTTAGCTGGAAGACTGTGAAGACGAGATGAGGCAGGTCTGTGGGCTTAGCGGGACGGGGGTGTTTTGCTTTTGTATTTCACTAAAAGGGCTGGCCCTTCTTGCTCGGTGTTCTCCTTTCTTGTTGAAAATAAAGTAGTAGCACTCTGTTTGCTAGATGGTAAGATGCTGCACTCTTTTCTCAGAAATTACAGGCTTTAAGATGTCATATTTAAACAGCAGCACGGGCCTGTCATGCAATCAGCCAAAAAATGCAATCCCTGGTTAAAATGTGAATCCTAAAAGTTTGAAAATGTCTAACTACTTCCCCAGTGCATTATGAATTTTAATTTCAGAGCTGTGAGCCTGGCTCATTTTACGATTTTTTTTTTTAAATTTTATTTCTTCTTGGTCCCCTCTCTCTCTTGCGAGAGCTAACACTACACATCTTTGAAATTCCCCCAATCACACCTTTTACAAACTTAAATCAACAATGATATGTTCAAAAATCTTTGTCTTCCCTTTGAAACTGGATGCAAAAAAGAAATCTCTCCTGTCGGTGGAGACGGCTGTGAAAGACCGGGGAGCCTGCACATAGATTTCTTTAAACTTTTTAAACTGCTGTTTCTCTTTATCCCACTGGTATATCTGTGAGAAGGTATAGTCGCTCCCCAGGGCCAGGTAGTGGTTATCTTTGAAGGAGAAGGGCTGCAAGGTCATGGCCCCCCGGGACGGAAGAGCCTGGACCTCCACAAACTGCTTACTGTTCCACCGCATGACCCGAGAGTCCCCGATGAAACGGGTGAGCGAAAGGTAGAGGGCGTTCTGCATCCGGAAGCTCTTCACAGCCAGGACATCCTCCATGTTGGGGATGTCACCATGGGGGACAAACTTCTTTGAGCTTTTGTTCCACTGCAGGATGATGGGGACCTGGGAGCGGCTGGACAGGATGAGGTGTGACTTTCCATCGATGTCCACAAACTCTGCATCCGTGTCCCTGAACCACTCATGCAGGGACTGGTACGAGTAGAACCCTTTGCTGTTCCACTTGTAAACCGTGGACAGGCCGGCTTTGGAGCTGTCGGCGATGATGAAGAACGTCTCGTCGTCGATCTCAAACAGCTCGATGTCGTTGGGCTTGGAAATCCGAGACACTTCTATGTCTTGGAATTTGACAAACTTGGTCCAGCTCTCATCGTATTTGTAAATGTGAGAGCCGCCGAAGAGCTGGGCCACCACCACAAAGACCTGGTCGTCGATGAGGATGGCCTTGCAGCCCACAATGGACTGGCCTGTGGCCGAGACAAAGAGAAGGCTTTAGTGTGGATGGAGTGAGCGCTAAACCACCCCCACCCCAGACCCTGCTTGCCCAAAGGGACCGTGACGCTGTGGAAGATAGCATGGTGGTGCCTCGCAAACTTAAACATTAACTAGCTGGATGACAGTTTTACTTCTTGATACAAGCCAAAAAGAGCTCAAAGCAGGGGCTGGAATGGAAACCTGGATAACAAACTGAGAGATCAAATGTTCATGCATTCCTCAAAGTCATACGCGGAAACCCGGCCTTGTTAGGTTTCAAACAAATGTTAGGGTTGAAAGAGTGAGGTTGGCGTCTTAGTTACAGTTTCTATTGCTGTGATAAAGACATCACCAAAAAAGCATGACCAAAAAGCCACTGGTGGGGCAAAGGCTTTATTCCAGCTTACAGTTCCACATCACAATCCATCACTGAGGGAAGTCCACTTAAACAGAGCAGGGCCCTGAAGACAGGAATTGGATCAGAAAGCACGGAGGAGGGTAGTTACTGGCTTGATCCTGTGGTTTACTCAGCCTGCTGTCTTACAGCATCCAGACCACCTACCTAGGGGTGGCACCACCCACAGTGAGTTGAACCCTCTCATATCAATCATCAGTCCAGAAAACGCTGCACAGAGAGATGCACAGACATCTCTACAGGGCAATCTTATGGACGCCTTTCTCAATGAAAGATTCCCTCTTCTTCCAGGATATGTTTAGGTTTGAGTCAAGTTGACAAAAACCAACCAGAACATGGGGAAAGATAAAGAAGAGAGCTTGCATGGCGGGGGGGGGGGGGGGCTTTGAGACAGCCAAGCAGACCATGTAAGAGTAAATCCAGGGCTCTGGGAAAACCATCAAAGCCAGTCTTGGCCTAATCCCACAGAAGCCCTCTTTGGGGAGTGCACTGGCTGGTTTTATGTCAACTTGGCACAAGCGATAGTCATCAGAGAGGAGGGAACCTCAATTAAGAAAATGCCTCCATAAGATCTGGCTGTACTCAAGCCTGTAGGGCATTTTCTTAATTAGTGATCAACAGGGGAGGGCCCAGCCCAATGTGGGTGGTGCCATCCCTGGGCAGGTGGTCCTAGGTTCTATGAGAAAGCAGGCTGAGCAAGCCACGAGGAGCAAGCCAGTAAGCAGCCCTCCTCTGTGGTCTCTGCATCAGCTCCTGCCTCCAGGTTTCTGCCCTGCTAGTGCCTGTCCTGAATTCCTTTGATGATGAACTGTGATGTGGAAGCATAAACTGAATGAACCCCTTCCTCCCCGAGTTGCTTTGGTCATGGTGTTTCATCCTAGCAATACTGACCCTATGACAGGGAACATGCCCCATTGTACTTTCTCCTATTAAACTTGTTGACTATATTGGTAGTTACTCCTTTATATGCATTCTTGCACCAAAGACATTTAATGACAACAGACTGAGCTGAACGTAAAAATGATTCCAAGAAAATCTTCAGCTATTCTGGAAAAGCAATCACCCCAAAACACCCCAGGGCTGGCTAACTGGAGAAGCAGTGGGTCAAGGATTGGAAGTCCAGATGTGAAGGTGGCTGGTTGCCACAGCTTGCCTGGGTCTGTCCTCCATTCTAGAGGGACCTCTTTCCTTTCACTTATCCTCCTGTTGAACATCAACAGCCTGCTTGCTCTAGCTGTGCCCCGGTGTGAGCTCTCCCTCTGCAGCACAGAAATCTGTGCTGCCATGGCTGGGGCTGAAGGCCTTTAGGGAGTAGGGTGTCTCCATCCCTAACAACCTTGGGGGATGGGACCAGGAAGCAGGTCTTGGGGAGGTGACTAGGTCACTCATGACTAGATTTACCCCAAAAACCCTAGGGATCTCCTGCCCTTCCACCATGAGGAGACTGGGGAGGGATGTGGGGACCGGAAGGACTATGGAAATGGCTCTGGGTGTGCGTACAAGGATCTGAGGTCAAATCCCCAAGTCCTAGAATCCCTGTGCTCCTACAGCAAGGTGGGAGGAGGAGACAGGAGAAGTTCACGTGGTGTAGGAGACAAAGAAGCTAGCTTGGTGCAGACAAACAATAAGAATCCATCTCAGACAAGATGAAGTGCATAAAAGACCAGAATGGATACCCAAGGTTGTCTTCTGACTTCCACAGATGTAATGTGGCACATGTGCCTGCACACACACACACACACACACACATACCCACACACACACAACATACACACCACACACACAACACATACACAAACATACCACACCACACACACCACATACACATACACATGACACATACAACATACACACATGACACACACATACCACACACACACATACAACACATACACAAACATACCACACCACACACCAATACACATACCACACATACACATGACACACGCAACATACACACATGACACACGCATACCACACATACACATGACACACACATACAACACATACACAAACATACCACACCACACACCACATACACATACCACACATACACATGATACACATACAACACATGCAAACATACTACGCCACACACCACATACACATGACACATACAACATACACATGACACACACATACAACACACACAAACATACCACACCACACACCACATACACATACCACACATACACATGACACACACAACATACACACATGACACGCATACCACACATACACATGACACACACATACAACACATGCAAACATACTATGCCACACACCACATACACATGACACATACAACATACACATGACACACACATACAACACACACAAACATACCACACCACACACCACATACACATACAACACACACATGACACATACAACATGCACACATGACACACACATACCACACACACAAATTCACACACCACATACACATACCACACACACCACAGACACACACACACTCCACATACACCACACACATACCACAGACACATCCACACATACTACAGACACACATCATACACTCCACAAACACATACACCACACCATATACATACACCCCCCCACACACACACACATAGCTATGAGATGATGTTGCATCAGACATTAAATCTGCCATTATCTTTAACTTGAATGGCTCAGACTCCAGAACTTGAAAAAGAAATTTCTGTTGTTTATAAGCCTTCCTATAAATAATAGCAGCACCAAAATGAACCAAGACAGTCGTATTGAAAGCATTGTTACACACAACAGCTGGAAGATGGATGCAATCCATGCTCCCACCGACAGATAAACCAGCTGTGGTCCATGAACACCAGGAATACTATTCAGTCTCCAAAAGGAAGGAAAGTCTGCAGTATACTGCAATATGGCCCGGCCTAGAGGACATTCTGTTAAATGAATGAAGCCAGCCCTGAAAGGACAAAGCTGTCAGTCTACCTTCAGGAGGGGTCCCAGGGACAAAGACTGGACATAAAGGGCTGGGTAGGGGATGCCGTTTACTAGGTGCATTGTGAAAGAGACGTGAAGATTGATCACACACAGTACCAGTGCACCTAACCCCACAGCACATTACATAAGTAGTCAGGATGGTGAGTTTTGCACTGTGTATCTCCATGGTCCCTGGGGTCTCTGGAGAGGTCAAAGAGTGTGCAAGACTGTTGAGAGCAGAACTCTTAATGCATGGTGCTGGCACACAGGAGTGTCACTATAGGATAAGTGAAGCAACTGTCCTGGCGATCACGAGACGGCCCCCACCCCCTTAATGCTCGCCCACAGTTCAGAAACGCCTGTGGAATGGTGGTCTGAGACCCAGCTCAGGGTCACAAGGGACCCTGCTCCCGCTCTGCTCTGGGTCACCACTGGCACGTTCTCTACAATCGACTCCCATCCCCCGCTGAAGAAGGCCACTCTCTTAATCCTAATCTTAGCTAGAGGACCACTCATATCTCAAAGATCACCATGTCCCTCGAGATCATTACAAGTTTTGTCTTTCTTTTAACTCGCTCGGTAATACGACCAAAGTGAATTTGGTCTGTAAATTACAAGGATAGCAATCCAATTTCTGTCCTGCAGATTAGCCTTGGGGGCAAAGGGAATCGGTGGCTTTCAGAGAGCTACTTTCTCTTTCATTGGACTTCCTAGAACATGGCCCTTTGCCTTTGAATAAATTGTTTTTCTGAGTGCTTGTTCACCAAATGTGATAATAATAACAGGTAAAGCCTAGAAAGTGGACTCTTGTCACCAGACGCCACCCTGAGCACTTTTGCATATCTACTCAGTCTTTCCAGTCACCACTGGGGACAGGTACGACTCTTACCAGCATGTTCATTTTTACAACAAGGCACAGAAGGGTTCAGCGATTCATGTAAACTCACACAGCCAGTATGTAGTAGTACCTGGGTTTTAATCTAGGTTACCTTACTCCATCACCAAAGTGCCAAAAAGACACATGCACACAAATAAAGTCTATTTGTGATGCAACCAAAAAAATCCTTAATATACTTCTTTCATCTTTAATATATGTATTAATATATATATGCTTCCTTAAAAACACTGGGGCTTATATTCTATACATGCTTTTTAAAACCTACTTTTATATGTATGCACATGTGCATCTCTGTGTGCACGTGTGTTCATGTACATCCAGAGGCCAGAAGACAGGTCTCGGTATCATTTCTCGTTGTAAGTCCCAGGCATCCACCTGTCCGCCTCCTCAGTAGGACACTATAAGCAGGAGACACATCTTTCTTTTTTCCAATGTGAGTTCTGAGAATCAAACACTGGTTTGAGGATCAAAACATTCACAACTGAGCGGTCTCTCCACCCCTAGAATCTATTTTTTCACTGAATCCCTATGTTAACAGTCATCTTCTACAACTAAATTTAAAAAAAAAAATACTATACAATGGGGCTGGAGAGATGGTTTGGACTTTAAGAGCACTTGATGCTTTTCCAGAGGACCCAGGTTTGGTTCCAAGCATCCGCATGGCAGTCATCTGGAACTTGAGTTCCAAGCGATCCTATGCCAACTTCTCGGATTTGTGATCACCAGGAATGCAAGTGGTGCACATATATATAAGGAGACAAAACATGCATAGAAATAAAGTTTAATAAAACTAAAAAGGAAAAAAACACAATAGTATACAATATTATATGGCATGAATGCACCACATCCTATTCAACTAAACCTCTGCTGTTGGACATAGCAATTCTTTCTTGTTTTTCATTATTGATAAATGACATGTTTCCTTTCACATATTGTTAAGTAAACATGCTTTGATACCGTCTGGTACTGTTCTCAGCTGTAAGAATCTGCTAGAATAAGTGTCTGATATCTTTTGTAAGGCTTTAGGATATGAACTGCCAAAGTACTCAAGAACTCCCACCCTACACACAGCAATTTCTAATTCAAGCTTCTTGTCCCTCTGGGTGGGGGGACTGCAGAGGTACCTATGCCTGGAGCAGGGAGACTATAGAGGTCCTTATGCCTGGCGGTGTACCTAGAAGTCTGTCTGTTTTAAAGAACGACTTCAATCCACTGTCAAGGAAGAACATATGCTGATTGGCCAGTAGCCAGGCAGGAAGTATAGGCAGAGTGAACAGACTAGGAGAATTATGGAAAGAGGAAGGACAGTCACAAGCCAGATGCAGAGAAAGCAAGATGAGAATGCCTTACTGAGAAAAGGTATATAAGAATTATGGGTTAATTTAAGTTGTAATAAGCCTGAGCAATAGGACAAACAACATATAATTAATACATCTTTGTGTGTTTATATGGAACTGAACTGCTGTGGGACCAGGCAGGACAGAAACTTCTGTCTACAAATGACGCACAACATGGGGCTCAAACCCACAACCTTAAGATTAAGTCTCATGCTCTACCAACTGAGCCTGTGGGTATGTCAGCAGCAAGAGAGATTGTGTGTGTGTGTGTGTGTGTGTGCGCGCGCGCGTGCGCACGCGCGCGCGTGTGTTCACTCATCTGTCTGCCTGTCTGCAAAGATTACAAGTTGGAACATGCAGAAATCACAAAAAAAGAAAAATACAAAAAGCAAGAGTGAATAAGAGAAGAAGACAGAGAGGAAGCCACAGATGCCAGTGTGAACATGGCCACTGGGTTCCTCACCTGGAGACATCTGACCAGAGCCCCAGCAGAGAAATGGGTGCCTCTCTGATTCCTCAGAGACCCCATCTAAAAGGCATAGATTGAGAACACACTGAGAAGCTTCTACTGACTTCAGAGTCTCTCCATGACAAAGTAGGATGCTGAATGAGGAAGGCCCAGCCCAAGGAGGTAAGAACTATTCACGCTCCCTCCCTTACTCTTGTTTGTGGCTAACGGCTCCATATGTGGCTTTGCTTTTCCACCACACCAGAAGACTTTCATACCAACTCAAACTTCAGCTATCAAGAGACAGACAAATGCTACCCTGCCTGAACAATGCACTCTCAGGCAGTCTCTGCAAGTTCTGAGGTTCCCTGTGCCTATACAAGTCTTAGAAGTCTTAGCTGAAGCCAGAAAGTTGGGGTCACTTGACGGAATAGAGTGGGTCCCATTTCATCCATAATGGACAAGGCTACCATTGGCCTCAGGTTCTGCCCATTACACAGGTTACCCATTACATCCTTACTAGATTGCCAAGTCCAATACTACACTAATCCATTTTTTAAAAAGCCACAAAATTCCCATTGCAGATGACAGAAGCATATGAACATTAATGAGCTTGCCCAGATACTATGTGCCCACCCACAAGAACACAGCTGGCTCAGAGGAAGTGCCCAAGTAATCTTTATCAATGGGTGAATGAGTGAATGCAGGAAGGAAGAAGGGTTTGAAGTCACCACCAGGGGTAGAGTTAAACAAGAAAAGACCTGACCAAGAAAATAGAGTCTCTGGGCGAGATGGATACCATTCCAGCTAGTTCAATCATCTTGGCTAGGGAGCACCTCTAGGGATGAAGGCTCACCTTAAGCCATGCTAAAGAGTTAGATGGAGTAATTAGTCCTTTAATGAGATTTTTCCTTCCCAGAATCCTCACCTTTAGTGCAGAAGCTTACAGACCCGGACCACAGCCAAGCAGGTTCATAATTCTGCCTGATTCTCTGAATTACTCAGGTAAGTGCCTAACTTTCCTTTTTAATCTCTTTTCTAAGTCTGCTTCCCTTAACACTTGGGGCTTCTCCCTGCTTCCTTACTTGCTCTAAAGCTCTCCTCTCCACCATGGGGCTGCTTCTTCGTCTGTGTCTGACTGTGTCAGCTTCAACGCATGGCTTTTTCCTTCTCTCCTCCACTACCCCCTCCAGGCAGCTGCTGAGATTTAGTGCTTGTGAGCCTTGCACTTTTCCTTTTAATACTAATAAAACTGCCTTCGTGCTTACATTTGAGTTTATTCTTAAAACCTTGTATTGGTGAGATTAAGAACCCTAAGGAGGACTCCAGTTTGCCCTCTATTGCCAGCTGCAGTGAGTGGCAAGGGCAGGGAGACAGCGGTGCCACCCCATCAACCTGGGACAGGGACACAGAGATAGGTTCCGTCCCCAAATGAATAGAGTAGGTCACTTGCAAAGCGGTGCCCACTATACTGACACACAGGGAGAAGCCAGTCCACACCACGCTCCAAGCCCAAAACCATGCAGCTAACCAAGATATCAGGTTCTTACATCCAAGGCTCTCCACGCAGAGCTGCACTGAGTCTGTGTTTCCAGGCCCTGCTCCCTAGACAGTAAGCTCCACCCTGGAAGGCCAGCTGGCTGTGGCAGCAGCAGCTAGCTCATCTGAGATGGCATCTCCCGGACATCAGCACTCATGATTAGACTCATTAGTAGCTGGTCCCCCAGGAGTGAAATGCCACTGTTTCCGACTACCTATGTCCCTGCATTCGCTGTGTAGCCACGTGTGCCTGAGAAACGCCTAGCATCTTCCCAATGCAGAGCTTCTACCACGGTGCACTCCAGAGAAACACTTCAATGCCCCCTGGAGCCTGGGAAGGGACTCTCTAGAGGACAATGACCACGCTTCCAGAGGGCTGTTTCTACAGCCAGTATCAGTTACACTCAAGAAGCTGAGAAGATTGAAGAATTGTTTTGATCTTAATTTTATCCATTTACTTAAAGAGCGAGCAGATGGCTCATTTTTAGTATCACTAAAGCCCTGGGAACCCACAGCAGCAGCACCGAAAGAAGCCAAAGGCCTGAATTTATGATCGGTCCATTCTCATTGCTATGCTTTTAGTAAGTGTGAGCAGTGAGCATCCAGACCCAGCAAGGGAGCAAGCAGTGTGTGTGTGTGTGTGTGTGTGTGTGTGTGAGAGAGAGAGAGAGAGAGAGAGAGAGAGAGAGAGACAGCAAGGGAACAAGCAATGGGTGTGTGTATGTGTGTGTGTTTGTGTGTGTGTGTGTGTGTGTGTATGACCCAGCAAGGGAGCAAGCAATAGGTGTGTGTGTGTGTGTGTGTGTGTGTGTGACCCAGCAAGCAATGGGTGTGTGTGTGTGTGTGTGTGCGTGTGTGTGTGCATGACCCAGCAAGGGAACAAGCAATGGGTGTGTGTGTGTGTGTGTGTGTGTGAGAGAGAGAGAGAGAGAGAGAGAGAGAGAGAGAGAGAGAGAGAGAGAGAGACCCAGCAAGGGGAGCAAGCAATGGGTGTGTGTGTGTGTGTGTGTGTGTGTGTGTGTGTGTGTGTGTTGGTACATTAGTTAATAATCAGCTTAACAAAAAAAAAAGCTATGATTTAGCTCTGGTAGACAGGCTGCTTTAGCTATGCAGGACGATAGGATTCCCACGTGACTTCTTATCATAGAAGGAAGATGTTTTTCACCTTTCTCGTGGAACGCCCCCCCACCCATCTCCTCTTTCCCAAGAGGATCACCACCAGTGAGAAATCACTACCTGAAGTTCTGTTATCCCCAATATCTGACCATATGGAGAACACCTTAGCGTGGCTGGAAGGTGGTCCCCCCCCTGCCCCTCTCCTGAAGGCAGGGCCTCAAGCCTTCCAGTGGTTATAACAGGGGGTGTTTCTTTCCACAACACACCTGTGATATTGTCATAACTCCGGAAATTCATTTCTATGTGGTCCCACTCCAAGACCATGCAGTTCTCCATACTGGGCTGAGCGATGGCCACGTACACGTCATTCTTGGAGTTGAACGTGTCTACTGACACCGACTGGTAGGGCAGAGTCTGATGAACGACGAAGTCTGAGAGTGGGGGTAGAAAAACAAATATGAGTTCATACAAACCCTGTGAGAATCCCAGCTGCGGTGCTCTGGGCTTTGCATCATCAACGTAGATACCTGGGGAGGAGCAGGGAAGGTGGGGCCCATCCACTCCACACTGGCCCGTGGAACGCTTGGCTCTGGAGATTCTGAAAAATGGACTGTAGGGCCAGTGGAGTTTTTTTTTTTTAAAAAAAATACTTTTAAATATTTATTTATTTATCTATCTATCTATCTATCTATCTATTTATTTATTACATATACAATTTTAGAAGAGGCCATCAGATCTCATTATAGATGGTTGTGAGCCGCCATATGGCTGCTGGGAATTGAACCTAGGACCTTTGAAAGAGCAGTCAATGCTCTTAACCTCTGAGCTATTTCTCCAGCCCCACCAGTGGAATTTTTGATACTGCTTCCTGGAGACAGTGTCACAAGTTACTAACAAGATGGATCTGGGAGCCAGGGCAGGAAGAAAGGCTGCAGTAAACTCATGAAGTGGCATCCTGTGTTCTAGTAAATTATGAGAATGCTACACTTCTAGTTCTCTCAGAGAAACCCCTTCAGGAAAGAAGCTGGCATAATACAGCTTGGTGTACCACTTCTCAAACTCACAAGAAATAGGGGTCCTGTGGTCACCTGCCATTTACAGTCAATTCTACACACCCCTATGGGGAAACAGCGCCTCTGCAGGCCATAGTGAGTACTACACTTCCAAACAGGGCATGCATAAGTCTGGGAAGAAATACCTTGGGGGGCAGTCTCAGAAGGAGTCTTAGAAAGGACCCCTAGGGAAATGAGCTCCCTGGACATTGGACTTGGTGTGCTGTGCCTAGGGTCTGGGCATCAGGACAGAACAACATGCTGGCAAGGAATTCTGCAGGAACGCGTGCAGCACAGTGGCATGGGTCCTCTTCTATTTCCTAAGGATTGAGTGGTCTTCATGCACGCTGAGTCCATAAACGACCACTAACTCTCTGTGGAACTTTGGATATGGCACAGAATTGCTAAGGGGCTGAGGGGGGTTTCCCACAGAGTGAGCATAGCACACACACACACACACACACACACACACACACACACACACACGGGGGCGGGGGGGGCATGTGGCACATATGCTTAATCCTAGTCCTCAGGAGGTAGAGGCAGGCAAATTGCTGTGGGTCCAAGGCCAGGCTGGTCTACATAGCAAGCTGCAGGCCAGCCAAGGCGACCCTGTCTCAAAAAATACAAAAACAAAAACATTCACAACAAATGGCAAAAAAAAAAAAAAAAAAAAACCAGAGATTAAGCAGTTATGGCCAGAAATGCTCCAACGTATACAGCCCCTCGGTTGTGCATACAGGAGAAGATGATGGGTTTTCTCAGCTCTTTCTCACTCAGTCCTTAACCATCCTCATTCAAGGCTCACGGCACCAGCAATGTCATGCATAAGTCTTATTCACACGACTCCAAACAATAGCATCAGAGTCCAATTTGGAGACACTGCCCTATCAAAGACGTCACATGAGCCATGCATCAAGGGAGCTCATCCAATAGAAGAGGCAAGAGAGGTAACAGCAGCTGGGGGAGCACTGGGGTGGCAGGAGAAAGCCAGGGCTCAGGGGACAAAGGCTATGTGAGGCACTAGGAAGGGCACCGTGCCTGGAGATGAAAGGCCTGAAGCTACTTTCTGCCCTGAAGACCCAGGGCTGGTCACTTCCAGGTCTCACTTTCTTTGTCCTAAGATGAGGTAAGGAGGCTGCCCCTCTCAACTCTGTGGTAGGGACAGGTCAGAAATGGGTGAAAATGCCTACCTCAGAGCTCAGCACACGAAGTATAAGCATCAGGTTCAGACATGGGCTGTCCCTCTGAGTCTGTGTCCTGGCCATCTTTGTGGGGAGGGTATCTATTTTAACAACATTTTGGCTGAGTTGATTCTTGATGTTCTAATCTTGGGGGAAATGGCAGACCATCTCTCTACCTTCCTATGCAAGGGGATGGTGTACGCACACATCTGTACACATTTGCATGCACATGAGTACCACTTAGCTTAACACAAAAGGAAGTTTCATGCCTTCACTTTAAGAGATGCAAAAGTGCACCTTCATTTAGGGTGCAAAAGAAGTGCTTAATACACCTTAACTCAATGGGTGGACATAGCCTTAACCCAAGTCTGTTGTAGAGACTGTGGGTGACAGACAAGGAGACTGAATACAGCAAGCAGGTTCTGTGAGATGGGGAGAGGAGTTTTGTCACTGGGAACTAAGAGGAGGATGCTTCTGTAGCCCAACAGGTAGGTGAGTGAGTGGTGGAGGGATATATGGCTCTAGTGGACAGGGTAGGGACCCCACATCTCAGCAGAGAGCCAAGAGTCCATGGGAGGCCAGCTCAGGAGGTCAGGCAGATCAAGCTTCTAGTGACTGAAGGTGGGAGATGGAATCTCCATTTCCAAAGGCTGTGGTGTGAGGCACGACACCCAGCCCATGTCAGTCAGCAAGGATTTTACTTATGCAAGGTGACAGTAGCAAGCCACCTGCTGAAGACTTAGGGAAGATGCCTAGTAGCTTCTAGTCTGCTCCTGACACACATACCCCTGACCACTACCTGTAAACGGAGGTTTCTCAGTCCTGGCCCATCCCACAGCCACTTCTAAATAAGCCTAAATAACCACTCAGAGGCTCAATATTAGTTACAAAATGCTTGGCCTATCATTCAGACTTATTACTAATTAGCTCTTACATTTAAATTGATCCATTTTCATTCATCTATGTACTGACACATTCCGTGGCTTTTACTGGTCTGCTGGCATTTTGTTTCTTGGGTGACTGGCTTGCATCCCTCGACTCTGCCCTCCTTCTCCCTGTATCTCTGTTTGGCTTTCCTTCCCAGCCTTATTCTGCCTGACTATAGGCCAAATCAGCTTTTATTATGAACCAATGAAAGCAACATACATTCACAGTGTACAAAAGGGTCCTCCCACAGCACTCACCACCAAGAAATAACTGCCAAGCCAGTGCAGAAGGCAACTAGCATGTGTTCAAGGCTGCTTATATTCAAGGCAGGTGAACGGGAAGGAAGGGGGTAGCTCCTTCAGGATCCCTTCCTTGGGCTCTAAGCCATCAAAGAGTATAGCTCTTCTCATTTCGGCAGAATTTCATTCATCCTCTGCTTTAGGCTGCTTTGCTTCTTTCATGGAATGGGGTGGGAGTCCCTTCTGTATGCTATGAAGATGTTTTATTACCACTGGTTAAGAAAGAAGCTGCTCTGGATCTATGGCAGGGCAGAATATAGGTTGTGGGAAAACTAAACTGAATGCAGAGAGAAAGAAAGTGGAGTCAGGCAGATGCCACATAGCTGCCAAAGGAGAAAGATGCCAGAACATTACCAGTAAGCACAGTCTTGCGGTGATACATAGATTAACAGAAATGTGCTCATTTAAGATGTAAGAGTTAGCTAGGAATACGCCTGAGCCCTTGGCCAAACAGTGTTGTAATTAATACAGTTTCTGTGTGATTATTTGGGTATTAGTGGCAGGGAAACAAAAGCGTGATCCGTTTACAATGGAGGTTACAGGTTCTAGAGGTTACAGGTTCTAAACCCTCCCTGATATTCCAGCTCCCTTATCTGCTAGCTCCCATTTCTCTCCCACCTGTGCTCTCAAGTCTCAGAAATGTAAGCCTCTGAGTCAGAACATGTGTGTTTTACAGCAGAATAAAGCTGAGGTATCCTGCAACAGAAAAGATCTACCAGACTGGGGGCTGGAGAGATGGCTCAGTGCTTAAGTGGACTTGCAGCTCTTGCAGAGAACCCAAGTTCAATTCCCAGCATAACTGTCCAAAAGCTAGCACACCCTCTTCAGGCCTCCGTGGGCACCGAGTATGCCCAAATCCATAGGCATACACACAATTAAAAATCAAAAGACAGTTTTGTCTGAAATAGTTCTACCTGGATTCAGAACTTACACAAATCAAGCTTCTGTGGCCCTGTTACATTTTTTTCAAATTAAATTCATCGTTTCATGATATTTCCTATCTGGCATGACACAGACTGTAAATCATGTAAATGACAAATCCTTCGTAGAAGACAGCCCTACTGCCAGCATCAAAGGAAAAGGAAGGAAGGCTCAGGGACAGGGACTGAGACAGGTGTCTAGACATTCTGAAGAAAGGCACTAGACAAATTTAAATAACCTTTTCCTACCCACATCTGAACCCAACTTCCACAAAGCCAAAGGCGCGGACATTGTAGAAAGACCTCAAAGGACACAGATATCGAAGTGATACCAATTTCCTAGTGTTAAAAGATTAATAGCGCGTTCCGCCCTGAGAGCCGCGACTTCCATTCACATCAGATCAAGTTTATGATGTCAGTGGGTCTCTTACAATTTCGGCCTTTCTCCCACTGGAATCCACGGATTTTTTTTACATAGCTATTTATAGGACTTGCAGAAAATAAATTATACATGATGCGGAGCCTATGGGGAGAGAGAGTGTGCATTAATGCATTATTTCTCTTTGCATTTTCATCAGCCCGAACAAGGGAGGCTAACAGGACAATTAGGATGCAAAACTCACTCCCTCTAAGGAATTTAGTGAATTATCCCCCTAACATGGGATCATCGGTGGGTAACAGGAATCTCTGCCTAGTTAAAAATAGCCTTGAAGGGGAGGATGTGGAAGAATTGTGATTAATCTGCAGAGCTGAGACAGCCTGGTGGTGGCTACACGCTCATTACTCCCCTCTGTGGAGGAACAGCATGGTAGCAATGGCCTTCCTCTCTCCGGCCAAACAGGGAGCAATCAGATCTAAGGAAGCCATAAATTGACCCCCCCCCCCCAGCTCCCTTAGTGAGTCTGGCTCTCCACCCTCCAGGCACCCTCTCACACATAGTTTCCCTGGTCTCCGGTTAAACCTCAGAAGCCAGGACTTGAGAAGAGCAGAAGACAGGAATGTCAATACCCCCACATTTTATTGACCACACACCTATGTGGCAGGGGCAGCATCTGGGGACAGGACGTCTTGTTGTATCCTCACCCTGAAAAAGAAAAATCTTGGAGTGCAGCTAGTATGTCCATGAGCCTCAAGGCAACAGAAACAGAACAGTCAGTCACTGCTTACCTGAAAGTTCTATGTGGACTTTGCCAAGGAGTAGGATCCTTGTTAGCAAAAACAAATAAATCCAAGAGATGGCCCAAATGTGTGAGAGGACGCACATTGTCCCCAGGGATTCTGGGGCTCAGGTCCTGGCTGCTCCAGTTCCAAGCAGTCTCCTTCCCAATGAAAATTCTCAGTCCCAGAACACAATAAGAACCATCCTGAAGGCCCTGAGGTCAGAAATCCTATTTTCTTGTATAAATGATGCTCTGTTCCCAGAGCAGCAACAAAAGCCTGTGTCATCTTCTCCAATATGGACACTGTGACCAGGTGTGAACAAAATGATGGGAAATGCGAATCTCACTGTGGGTTTTAGAGAATTCTCCAGAAAAGAACTGAAGGAAAAACCAAGAAGAGCCTCAGAAAGCTATAGTATAGCACTTAATGCCAAACGGTCTTGAATGACACCTCTTTGTACAAACGCCACCGACCATGACCTCTGATTTATTGCACTGCCCGGATAGCACAATAAATAGCCTCTTAGTGGTCAGGCTGAGTAAAGGGCACCCGCCAATCACACAGCTGAACACAGCCCAGCTCTGTGGTGCAAGAAAAGGCTACTTGCTTGAAATTTCCAGTGTCCCATAAAAGAGCAGAACTTGTGAGCTTCTCTAGTTGCAGACACACATGTGCACATGCACACGAACACCTGGCATTCATTTCTACATGGTGGGTTTTGGCTTGTTTGGAAGGGAAGGGAGCAGTAGATTATTCTAAATACGATACTTTGTTCTTGGGATGTTCCCGTCTTCAGTGTTTCTTTAGCTGTTTTCTGAGCCCTCCTCCCCACTGCTCCTCTTGACATGCCTTCAGGTATTGTAGATAGCAACTCCTAGCCTCGCGGTTTATTCCCACCAACATCTAGGAAGCAGGCTGCACACTGTGGATTGATCCTCTCGCCTTGAAAATCCGGCTTCAGAAGCCGTGGAAGCCTGCTTGAGCCTTTCAAATGGAGGCACCCCCTGCCCTTTACCTGCGGGGACCTGGAGGGAGTCGGCATTTTAATTTTATTCCATAACCTCAAAATATGTGGAAATGGAAACCCCGAGGTGGGCTCTGAAAAAAAAACAAAGTCAAAATCTACCTTTACACTTCCCCTCGACATGAATGTTTTCCTTTAGCAACCACTCGCCAGCTTACACAGTCTACTTTGCCACAGGCTATAATTTCCCTACTTAGCTTACTTGAAATGGAAAATAACTTATAGATACAAGAATCTGGTATTAAACTTATAATAAGTATTATCTTACTGGGAGGTGGGAAGCCAGTTACAGTAAAAATATCCAGACTTCTCTGTGCTGTTTTTCCATGAAAGGCAAATCAAATTCTTAAGTCTGTATTTCAATCTTCAAAGAAAGACAGACAGACAGGCAAGCTGGGGGGCTAGCTCAGTCAGAAAAGTAGTTTCTGCTTATGAAGACTTAAGTTTTCTTCCCCGGAACCTATGTAAAAAGCTCTGGACATGGTGAGGCACACTGTAAGCTCAGTGCTGGAGAGACAGAGCCAGCTAGACCATGCGGCTCACTGGCTATCCAGTCGGGCTGAATCAGCAAGTTTCAGACTATGAGAGGATACTGCCTCAAAAAGCAATCCTGAGGAACGGCATCCAAATTCCACCTCTGGCATCCACACACCCATGCATGCACATACATGAACATGCACACACGCTTGGAGATGCACATACAATTAGAGGGAAGAAATAACATTGGAGTACTTGAATTTTGCAATGAATCAAAATTAAAACAGGCTTGGCGGAAAAAAAAAATTACCTGTACTAGCTAGCCTTTGGGAAGCTGAAGCAGAATAACTGCTTCAAATTCAAGGCCAGCCTGCTCAATGAGACAAGAATTAGGCCAGCCTGAGCTACATAGCAACACCCCATCTCAAAGGGGAGGGGGGAGATGAAGAAAAAAAAAGAAATTAAGATTAGAGCCAGGGTGGCTAACAAAATCCTTCCTATCTGTTGAGATATTTTTCTAACCAAATTGATGATTTATTTTGCATATGTGTGTATGTGTATGTTTGTGTGTGTGTGCATATGTGTGTGTAGGCCAGAAAACAGTTGGTAGCAATCACTTCTCTCTTTCAAGCACATAGGTCCCAGGCAGTGAACTCAGGCCACCAAACTTGGTACAAAGCACCTTTACTCAATAAGCCAGTCTACCAGCCCTGGTTCATTTCTCTACAATGACTTCGATCAGAAATATCTCCATTCACTTTCCTTCATATGCAGTTGACAGCCCAGAAGGAAAAGAAAGAACTATTCTACGTGTCCATCTCTGAGGAGACAGGCTCTGCCTACCTGTGGTGGTGCACTCATAGTCAAAGCTGGTCACATCGTTGAGCTTCTTCTCCTGGTACTCTGGTGGACCGATACACAGCACATCAGACACAGTGGAATTCGTCATCTTCAGCCATAGATACAACCATTTGGCTTTGCAGTCACATTCAAATTTATTACCCCTTAAATCTCTGGAATACAAAGCACAAATACACACACAGGGAAGCAGACGCGTTTGATGTGCTTGGGTAGTAACATGAAACGCTGGGGGTTTTCATAGCCTGATACATCTAAAACAATCCAATTGCAGAATTTCTTTAAAATAACTGTGTTTCATGCATCTTATTTCTTGTATTTATTGTTATCTTTATTGAGTATTCCTTGATCCGTGATTTGAATGGAACAGCATACAGACAGTTCTCAAAGACGAGACAGCATGCCTCTTAAAATTGTCTCAGTGCAATGGTGGAGGTTGGAAGGGATGGGAGAACATCCCAATATAGGTTCCCATAGACAAAAACAGAAGGTAATAGGAAGACAGTGTTCATAAGCAAAACTGGATCATTCCAGGTCTTATTAAACTGCCTCTGTACAAAGTGTTACAGTCACGAGGCTTCTAGTGACACTTGAGAAGGCAAAGCAGATGGAAAGACTGCTCGGGGACCACCTATCCAGCAAGCCTAATTTACCATCGGACACAGGGCACAGTATCTAATGGCTGAATTCAACACAAGGCAATACATATGCTGTTCCTCCGTGTGCACTACTCTGTGACAGTACTACCTAGTCAAGAGCAAAGGGATCTGAGAGACAATTGACTAGGGCCTGTGACCAGTATCCACAAACTTAATCTGCATTACTTACAGTTCAATCAGAGAATCTAGATCGCTAAAGACGTCCCTTGGAAGTGCTTTGATGTGGTTGTTGGCCAAAGAACTAGAAAAAGAAAGTCATATTTTAATGTGGTTACCACCTTCCTGCCAGTCATTCTGACGTCCCTTTAAGGACATCTAATGATTCATAGAGAGGTCTGAGGCGCTGCATCAAAACATGGTGCAATCCATGGCTTTGATCAACATCAAGAGAAAGATACAAGTTCCATTACACCAAGACAACTGCATTCCAATGTAAGGTTTTTATTTTGAGAATAAGCACTTTATTAAGCTCTTTATGCAAAGCTATTAAACTACAGAAGGCTTCTCTGGTTTATGGAATAAAAGCCAAGATTCTAGGCCTCATGGAGCAACAAAACACCATTAATTCCAACCCTTGGGAGGCAGAGGCAGGTGGATCTCTGTGAGCTTGAGGCCAGCCAGTCCTAGATAGTGAGATCCTGTCAAATAAAAGGGGGTGGGGAATGCCAAGGTTTCATTTCAAGGTATAGAGACCTCTCCATAGTCTAGGAACCTCCCCCGTTAGGTGAGAGTCCAACACCCACTACTCTAATCCAGCCATAACTCTGTCATGGTTCCTTGGACTCCATTGGAAAATGGTCATTTGCAAACTAGGTTTTAATTATTTGTTTGCTTCTTGACTGGGTACCTTCCTGACACAAAAGCAACAGAGGCTGCTGTCTGTCCATGGTTTTCCCTCACCCCCTGAACAGTGCCTTGAACTCAGCAAGCTGGGAAAGCTTGGCTGGTAAAGATGGATATGCTACTATGGGAAATGAACGAATGAAGCATCAGTAGGAGACTAACAATGGAAGATGCACGAGCTTTACCTAAGAAGTTCTCTTACGGTCATCAACGCATACTTGATCATCTGTGTTTCTCTCACATGGACACAGCGAACACTCTTTTCCATGAAGACACTCCACACTGACACGCTAGAATAGCGTAAGATCTTGGGGCAGTGGCATGTTTAGTGAATAACTGGCTGTGCTCAGCTTCATCTTCTCATCAACCAAGGCTGATGAGAAACCAATTCCCTGTTCCTTCTTAGTGTTAAAGAGGTTACTGAGCCGCCAGCCCACACCCACTCCCAGCTACAGTAACTCTTAGGAAGAGAACCAGCTCCTGTTGATTCAGGATTCTATAGTACCCTGCTGCCAGTCAGCCCAGGATGGATGCCCACAGTACAGTGTCCTTGCAGGAAGATGTTGAGTGTGGAAACAATGTACATCAAGTCTGTGCTTTCCCCAGATACCACACACGAATGCAAATTGGTAGAGAAATGGATACCTTCTTCTAGAGTTTTCTTCTACTCATGAGTATAATCGGCAACACGTTTAAACAATAAACATGCAGGCAGTTTATAAAACAGGTATGAAGTGAGTCATTCCTGGTCATAGCACGGTCATGGCCCATCCCGGAACAATTGGTAAATAAATAAGCACTTCTTCTTCCAGTCAGCTGGGCATAGTAGAAAGTTTAAGCTCCTTTTTACTCCAAATATTCTTCCTTCAAATACCGACTGAGAATGGGAGGACAACGGTTCCTAATTATTCCTCTTCCCACTCAGGCAGCCATAAATGGATTAGAATGCCATTTCATGTGCTGTTTTACCTTGCTTTTCTTAATGAGGTACTTGCACAGTTTTTGATGTGTTGGGAAATAAGCTGATTATGTAATCACACTGAACATACACCGGGGTAACTTTTGGAAACTTAAAAAAGGGGGGGGGTGTTTGGTTTGATTTGGAAAGCAGAGTCAAAAAAACCACTTTATCTAAATATCAGTTGATTATTCAGCTAAAACTGTGGTTACCTGGAAGCTATCGCATTGAAATGGTAATAATATAATTAGAAACGGCATGACCAAAGCAAGCAAGAAAACAAACAAGAATATTTAGCAATTGTTCAAAGCTTGCAATTTAGGTTTCAGAAGTCAGCTCTATATCCTACCCTGCCCATGCTGAGTGGTTAACATTAACATCTTCTGTTCAGTTTCATTTAGTCTACGAACACATAGCACTTACTTCATTTCTCAAACTATTTAATAGCTTCCCGTCCCCTGGGTTCTATAAGACTGCTGGAAAACAAATGTCCTAGATTTTAGTTACAGATTGGCACTGCTCCCTCTATGCTTTGGAACCCGGCTCGTGTTTTAATACGAACGCGAGTATTCAAGTGTTGGGAAAGTTCACAAAAGGCCAACAGCAGACATCTCGTTTAAATGAGAAGACTTGGGGCAGTGACTTCCCTAAGGAAGTGAGTGAATTTTGGAGCTGAGGCTTTCTCTGTGTGCGATGTTTAAAGGGGACTTCCCTCTATAAGCAATGTGTGAGCTCTGCCTGTAGCCTCTGCCTAATATCAATGGCCGTCCTTCCCAACTTTTGGGGCCCTCATTTATCTGCCCCAGCTATTCCTCACCAGACAGCCATATGTATCCTTTCGGCAGTCTCTGTCTGGATACTCAACTGGCCAAGAAAATTTATCAATCCAGAGAGAAAGCCAAGATTTTTTTGGACTGGAAGGATGGGATTGGTATTGTCATTGAGGAGGAAGAGGAAAATGATGATGATGATGATGATGATGATGATGGTGATGATGGTAGTGATGGTGATGGTTATGGTGATGGTGATGGTTATGGTGATGGTGGTGGTTATGGTGAGGATGATGAGGATAATGATGATGATGATGGTGAGGATGGTGAGGAGGAGGAGGATGGTGATGGTGAGGATGGTGGTGAGGATGGTGAGGATGGTGAGGATGATGATGGTGGTAATGATGGTGATGGTGATGGTTACGGTGATGGTGATGGTGATGGTGATGGTTATGGTAATGGTTATGGTGATGGTGATGGTTATGGTGAGGATGATGAGGATAATGATGATGGTGATGGTGAGGATGATGATGATGGTGATGATGGTGGTGAGGATGGTGAGGATGGTGAGGATGATGATGGTGGTGATGGTGAGGATGATGATGATGGTGGTGAGGATGGTGAGGATGGTGAGGATGGTGAGGATGATGGTGATGATGGTGATGGTGGTGGTGAGGATGGTGAGGATGATGATGGTGGTAATGATGGTGATGGTGATGGTTATGGTGATGGTGATGGTTATGGTGAGGATGATGAGGATAATGATGATGATGATGGTGAGGATGGTGGTGAGGATGGTGAGGATGGTGAGGATGATGATGGTGGTAATGATGGTGATGGTGATGGTTATGGGGATGGTGATGGTTATGGTGAGGATGATGAGGATAATGATGATGATGATGGTGATGATGGTGGTGAGGATGGTGAGGATGGTGAGGATGATGATGGTGGTAATGATGGTGATGGTGAGGATGATGATGATGGTGGTGAGGATGGTGAGGATGGTGAGGATGATGATGGTGAGGTTGATGATGATGGTGATGATGATGGTGGTGAGGATGGTGAGGATGGTGAGGATGATGATGGTGGTAATGATGGTGATGGTGAGGATGATGATGATATGATGATGCCAGTCATATTCTTGGCATTTACTGAGGGGAATGGGCTTCTGTTTTTACAGGCAAACATCATAAACCTATTATGTACATCAGCCATCTACAGTCAGTATAATCATCATTATCTCGAGAATGAGGAAACTAAGGGTCAGAAAAGCCAGGTAATATCACTAAGTGATGACCTAGAGTCTTAAACCCAAGCCTGAAACCTCAGTCCATGAGCAGTAAGGGCTCTGGCCTACAGCTTGACTCTGAGAGACGCCTTCGCTTCCATAGAAAGACAGAAACCCTAGAACACAGCAGGACACACATCCTCCTCCATGCACTGTGCTGACAAGTAAGCTTCAATCTCCCCTGGCTGCTCCCTCTCCCCTACCTCTCCAGCCCTCAGCTCAGCTAGGGCTTCTGCTTGGTGGCCCCAGAACCCAGGTTCACTGTGCCCACTGGCAGATGCCTTCACCAGGATCATTATGGCTTAATGAGAAAACTCTTAAGTGGCCATGTGTCTACAGTGTGGTCAGGGTGACACTCAAAGGTGCCGCCATCCCTGCCCAGCAGCCAGAGTCAGCGCCCTCCAGTTTCCTCAGCTCTCTAATCATAGGCGGGATGACTATGGATATAGGACCCATCATCTTCCTCAGACAAAAATTCTCTACTACGCAAATGGAGCCCAAGTCTCGGCTACTAGATGACTCCTCCCATGACAACGTCCGGTTTTGCATTTTCACAACATAGACATTTCTTTTTTTCCAATCTTATTCACTTTTCTAAATGTGTGTGCTTGTTTCATTCCAATATGCAGATCAATTCGGATCAATTCTTTTTCCCACTTTGGTCTCTGGCAAGCCAGTAAGGAATCAGAGATCTTAGCTGAAACTACACATTAACCTAATGTAACAGAAAAAGCAACTTTCATCCTAATGGGAGGACACTTGATGTCTCTATGCCACTTTACCCTCTACCTGATGTCCTTCGCTGAGTCTCCTAAGTCTCAGCTCCCAGTTCTGCAGATCATATAACACAGAGAAGATCTCTGGGTACCTGGCACCTGGCACCAAGTGAGTATAAGAACCATGCTTCTATCCAACTTCCTCCATGATCACAAGGCCCTCACAGCACTGAGGGGTTCTCACTTCACATGGAGTCACATGGGTCCCCATGGTGACATAGGATGGCAGAGACCAATATGCAGTTGGTCATCACAGGAAGTGTTGTCTGACAGCATAGGAACCGCTTGGGTGATCCGGAAATGAGTTTCCTTTGAGAGATATGTAAATATGGAAACATCAAGGGAAACCAATACTGCATGTGTGCATGTGTGTGTGTTTGTGTATCCGCGTTTGCACACATGTGAGTACACGTGTGCACATGTGACCACAGGAGCCATCCACCCTATTTTTTGAGACAAAGTTTCTCGCTAGGACCTGGGGTTCACTGCTTAGGAGAGGCTGGCTGGGCAGCAAGCTCCAGGGATCCTCCTACCTCTGTTTCTCCAGCACTGAGGTAACAAGTATGTCTGCCTTAATGTCTGCCTTTTTACATGGGCTTGGGGGACCAAACCATGGGCCTCATGTTTGCATGGCCAGCATTTTACAGACTGAGTCATATCCCAAGCACAGAGCTCAGAGAACTTACAGGTGAGTCAGGTCACGGAGGCCCCGAAAGGCATTTCTTGAAATGGTTTCTATTTTGTTCCCTTCAATGAACCTAAGGAGAGAAACAACATAATATAACCAAATTCCCTCTCCTTAATATCGCTAACAGATGACCTATTGTGCTTTGGCAGTGAAATCAGAAAGCACTCATGAAGTATCGAAACTCCCAAGTTAGTAGCAAGCTGTGCTAAACTCCATGAGGGAGCCAGGCGTGTGAACAAGAACACATGCATGCCAGCTTCTCTGCTCCTTCCAGATCAGCATAGATGTCTCCAAATTCAGAGCTGGCAACATGGGTGACAGCATCTTGGGTTTGAGGAAGGAAGAAGAATGTACCTGCACAGAGGCCAGAAATTCTCCCATCTCTGTGACACTGGAAAGCTTCCAGGCACTTTCCCCGCTCCTTTTACATTGCCCTGTGCCCGGCTAACCATATACTTTTGCTAATACCATAGTCCCTAGAGGGGAGCCCATTGTTTTACATCTCTTTCGCCAGGAAGAGTTCCATTATGCATGGCTTCTAGCAAGCTTGAGTTTATCCTGTCCTGCACAACCTCATCCCTAGGCAAACGGTGACAAGGCAGGGATGGTCCCGAGCCCTGAACGATGCTAGAAAGCAGAAAGGACAGTACAGGGAGCCGCACTGCCTTTCTTTGAGCTGAGATGGTACAGGGCTTGCACGGGACAATGGCACTCGGGATAAGACAGGAATACACTGTGACTGTTCCCGGGGGCCAGCAGGTCTTTGATGAGATGGGCCAAGGGTGAGGCTTTGCCACGTCTGCGACATAACTGACAAGTTAGTTCTCCCACAGAGACTCTGCGATGCCTGTTTTTAAAAACTCTGATCTCTGTTCAGCACTAGACTTTAGCATACCCGAGAAGCTAACTTTCTCCCTGATGCCCTGGGTGGCACATGAACTCCCCACCAGAGAAATTCCCTGGTACCCCGCAGCTATCCATGGATTTTTGGCAGACCCCGGTGGCTTCAACCCTTCAGCTGTGACACTCTTTCCACATCAAATACATGCCAAAATACCGGATTATGAGCAGGTTCTCCAGAGAAAGAATTCCTGGGGAGACCTCATTCCCTGAGACATCACATCAGCAGAGAGCTCTTTCTACCTAGGATGTGTCTAGAATGCCAACATCTACCTGTTCACCTCAGATAAGACAGCAGGCTTTGCAAATCCTTTGAATGCTAAGCAAGGAAATCCCAGCTGATAGCAGGATTAGCATTATTACAGACTCACCCAACACAAGGCTGGGACAACTTAAGGGGAAAGAGAAAGACTCGTAGTGACAAAGGCTGAAATAAGAACCACAGCTAAGTTCGCTGCTAGAAGGGGAAGCAGTGCGTCTGATGGGGGGGTGGGGAATAACCCCCTCTCCTGTTCTCCTGTTGTTTATACTTTGGTTTGGGTTTCATTTTTAGGTAAAGGAAAAGAAAATCTAATCAGACCCTCATCAGAACTCACAGGAGATAGAACGAACGGGATATGGGACAGCTGGATACAAACCAGGCAGTTTACCCTCAAATAGGGAAACTTTGTTTAAAAATAAGTAGCCCTGAGAACCATCCAGCTCTATTTCTGGCCCATCAGCAAATCCATGCCTAGTTATGGAGGTAAAAATATCCAACACAATTTCCAGCCGTACTTACTACATGACAAATTAAATGTCAGCTGAGAATGAATGAGCCAGCGCCTCCCTCCTGAGCTTTGTCCCCCAGCCTCCTCCTGCCCCCATGCTGGGAAGAAAATCAACTCACAGGCCAGTGCCTCAGTCACAGAGAATGGCGCTTTCTGCACCCCATCCCCTCCACAGGACACAACTCAGAAAGCCCTTGGAGGCACCAAACTCTCAGCAACACTTACAGGTATTCGAGATGAAAGAGGCCAGCAAAGGCATCATCGCGGATCACCGTGAATGAGTTAGAATTCAGCAATCTGAAAACAAGACAGGCTTTAGTAGACTAGAGACAGAAAGGGCAAGTCATGTGGCGAAGCCATTTTTCTTAAGTGCTGATCCGTGGGCAAATGAAGGCTCTTCTCAGCCTAAGGACAACCCGTTAGGTTCCCAGCTGTCCTCACCACTGTGATGGGGACAGTGAGAAAGGGATCTCTTGCTTGCTGAATTTTCTGCTATCTCCAATACAGCCTCTCTGCCCCCATCTTGGAAAATATGAACTGGTGGCCATTATTCAAAAGCAGTTTTCTGCTAGGCACAACTGAATGGCCAATGAATGCTTCATGATGCCAAAGAAACCATGGAATCACAGACGTATGAGGATCTAATCCAACTATATTCTAGAGATATTTGAGCCCAAAGAAGATAAGAGGGTTGACCAAAGTCACACAGTGGGGACAAAAAAGCAAAAACCCATTCTACCATGCTATACATTCTCAACAGAAATAATCATTTTTAAAAGGTTAAGAAACCTCTAGAAGATTATCACTATGTAGTTTTCTATTTGAGTAGCCAGGTAAATACTTGTTATAAATATTTATAGAAACACCAAAGTTTATTTAGTCAAATAATAGTTAGGCTATACTTCTATTCCAAAAGAATTGAGAGTTAAAGTTGTGTTTTGTTTATGTATTTATTTACTGTATAGGTGTACGACATGTCTGTGGGCACAAATATGCCACAACACATATGTAAGGTCAGAGGATAATCTGAGGAGCCGCTTCTTTCCCTCCACCATACAGGACCCAGGGATCAAACTCAGGTCATTGGGCTTGGTGGCAGACACCTTTGCCTATGGAGTCACCTTGTTGGCATATGAACTGAGATTTTAAGTGTTGAGTTTAATGTTATAGTAGGGGTAAAACGTTCCAAGAAGAGAACTATCAATGGCAATTTACCGAGGATGGGTCGTGATTTGCGCCTCTGTCTTTTTCTATAGCGCATTGCCTGCTGTAGTTACAGTCTCATTGAGTCCAAGAAATATGTGAGAATCTGTGTCATGTACTCACAACTGCCTGCTGACTTTCTGTCATGTTTATGTGATGCTAAGGATGGAACCCAGGGATTCCTGTATGGTAGACAAACGCTCTACCACTGAGCTACATAGCCTCCATACACATACCCCAGCCTAGGGAATTACATTCAAAAGTGACTTTGGGACACTGATTGTCATTGTCAAACATGAACTGACTTGGGTTTCAGGGTCCTCATGATGCAGACACTCATCATGGTGACTGGGGCATGGTTCACTGAGAGGAACCGGGGCAAATGTAGCTTTGGGCTTTGTGTTTGGATCCTCACTCCATAGATCAAGGCAATTTGCATGTTCTGAGCTTCAATTTCTTTATCTCTCAGATGGGAAAACCAAAGTACCTTCCCAAAGTGATGCCATGCCAGTGAGGTAAAAGCATGAGCACCTACAATGCCCAGTATGCTGCCTGCCTGCAGGTATGTGAGACAAACTCGAAGTGCTCTTCGAAGAGTAATATGCAAATTTTTAAAGATACATTTCTTTAGAGGTGAGATGTTTGGGGGAACTATTCATTGAGGTGAAACTCTGGTTATGGCCAATGCAGCCACCCCCAACTGCCTGATCTGTGAGTGGGATGTACCACAAAGCCCGGAGAAGTTGGTGGAAAGTCAGGTGAGAAAGCGGAACAGGACAGTGGTTCAACGTGGACACCATGGGACAAGCTAAAGCTAAGAGTCGGCAGGGGAGACTCTAGCTGTTTTATTACAGGAAGACCCACACCAAGGAGGCCAAGACCACCCTTCAAGGGCCACCCATGTCCCATACTCACAGCAGCTGAAGGGAAGGCAGATGGGAAAACATCCGGTCCTTGATTTCCAAAAAGGTTCCATTGACTAGGCTCCTACAGGGCAAGAGAGGGGCAGAGGGATGCCCAGGTTGCTTTCAGGAAATGCCAACCCAAGTTTGCAGTTGGCCTCATCCTCCCCCTGAGCTTCACCCTATTCCTCCCCAGGGTGAAGCTACATGTGTTTGGCCATCGTCTCCCCAGGAAACAAGCTGAGGAGAGGCAAGCTGCCTCCAGTGCACTTGATCAATAGAGAGACTCCTCGGGCTAACGGAATCCTGGGTCTGGCTCCTTGCACAGACACTGTCAGCTCAACATAATCCCCTAGCTTCCTTCATTTCACTCCAGGAGGCCCCTGCTGGAGGTGGGTAATTTCTTCACCTTTGCCCAAGATTCTGTTTGTGCAGACACAAAGTTAATGTTGGCCCACAGAACTCCGGGGTAGGATTAAGCATTCCCTTCGGAAGCACACCTCCTGGGAAGACACTCAGAGCACTTCTGATTAAATGCACTGTGAAAGCCTCGAGGGGGGGGGGGGACTCAGAGACACCTGAACTTGCCCATGAAGGAAGAGGCAACACCATCTGCCAGATAAATGGTCAACTCCAGGAAGAAGCCTGGTTGCTTCAGCCTCAGGGTCTCCTGCCCTTTCTGGCCACAGCAGGGCTTCCATATGCTATTGGAGTTAACATGCAGAACTCTTCTGCTTTGATCATATCCCAAAGGATTAACGAGAGAAATGCTAGATTCCCCCATGTGATCTAATCTATCAATAGTATGAGTCAAACAAGCCTGCTGTTCCCCACAACTTACTCTCCCAACTTCTTACAAATGTAAACAGGATCCAGGACCTTTCCATCCCTGGCCCGTGATGCTGTTTTGCTTTGGAGACAAGGCACAGGAATGATGACACGCAGGAAAAAGCACAAGCAATGTTATCCCCAGGACTCCCTCACCCTCAGGATTCCCTCCTCTACAACTGGGCGTGGGGGCGGGGAGGGTGCCCCCAGCACCTTACCCTGGAACAATGGACTGTCCTAACAGGACATGTCCCAGCAATAACGGTAAAACCTTAAGGTCCCTTCCATAGCGACATTTTGCCAGTGTGACTGTGTGAGACCTAGTTGAAGGCACTTAGCAAGTGGACAGAGGACCCCTTCTGATTAGTTCTGTCATATAACTGCTGGTAATATAACCCTCTGTGGAGAAAGGTGGAAAAAAGAGAGGCCCTCTTGAACTCAAGGCAAGAAGTCGGGTGGCTTCCTACCCTAGAGGTTCAGCTGGACGCCTCATTATCTCAAGGTACTTGGAAGCCCTCTGGGTCCCCCGTCTTTAAAGCCACGTGGAGCACCCCTCCTTGCCCACGCCAGCCTCTTCCCAGTCTGCAGTGTGGAGAGGTCCGGAGGGGGCCAAACTCACAGTACATCTGAGGGTGGCTGCCATGAGGCCTCACCCATTCCTAGTTAGTCCGCTAAATCCGGGCACATTCAGCTACCCTACAGTCACGCACACACCCACCCAGCAGCACAACAGAACCACTCAAAACTTTAAGGCACCCCCAACAATCATCCCGGGGCGCGAAATACAGGCTGTGAACTCTGGTGCAAAGACCCAACCCCACTGTGGGTCCTGGGTCTGCAGTAACATCAGCTCCCCCAGGTAGATCTGATGCAGGTGGCTACGGGCCACAATGAGAAACTGTCACGCGGACCTATCTGGATTCCCGCACTCTGTGGTTCTGAGTCCCCCTAGCCTCCCCGCGGCACAGACTCCACCCACGTCCCGTAGTGCGCCCCCAACCCAAACGCAAAGAAAGGAATTAGGGAGCAGGGTCAGGTGGCGCTGCCCCAGCACCAGCCGCAACTCCGTGGTGGCGGCCGGCACAGGGCAGGGCGGGGCGGGGGTGGAGGGGTCCCACTCACAGGGAGCTGATGTCGCCAGGCACGATCCTGGGCACCCAGGAGGAACCCACGCAGATGATGGACTCCTTGGTACAGCTGCAAGTGGCGGGGCAGCGCGCCAACCGCCTCACCTGCGCGCTCGGCGGGATGAGGCACGCGGCGCTCAGCAGCAGCAGCCCCAGCGCCCCGCCGCCTCTCCGCAGCGCCATGCCGGGACCCCCGGTTCCCGCCCGGGCCCGGACCCCTGCTGCCGCCACCGCCCCGCGCAGCGCGCTCGGACCCGGCGCCGCTGCAGACGCGGGTGCCGCTTCCCAGTCGGCCGCCGGCGCTGCTGGCGAGGACGCGGGCGCCGCGGGTGTGGGAGGCCGAGCCGCAGCCGAGCAGCATGCTGGCCGCCACCCCCACTCGGCGCCCCCCCACCCGCGCCCGGGCTGCTGGGCGGCAGCCGCACCCGCCTCACCCGCGCTGGCCTGACATCAGCACCCGCGTCCGCCGCGGGCCCGAACCAATGAATAATGCACGCGGGGGCCCGCCCCGCGGGGGAGGGGGAGGGAAAAGTTGGATGACCTTGGGGGAGGGGCCGACCGAAGCTCAGACCCCCTGGGATCCCGGCTGAGCCTAGCCGGAGCAGGGACCCGCAATCCTTCTGCGGGCTGCAAAGAATTTCAGGGACACTGGACTCCTTTCTGCGGAGTCAAAATGTGAGCTTCCATTCCCGCAAAATAAATAAATAATTTTTTAAAAAGTAGAAGCAGTAACGACAGGAGGTTCCATACCCCACAGAAAAGTAGGGGTGGGGAGAACTAGCTTGAGCTGGGAGAGGGGTCTCTGCCCTTAGAGTTCGGAAGAGGCCAGACCTTTGAGCATCCTTCATTGATCTTGAAGAGGACCTAAGTGAATGTGACAAAGGGGTTTGGCTGGGCCGCCTCGGCCGGCCAACCATGTGACTGTGGGGTTTGAGTCGCCACTGCACCTGAGCTCACTGAAGCCAGTCGCTTTCCATTGCCCATGGAAAGTAAAATCGCAAAACAGCTACAGCATCTCCTGCCACATTGGGCCTTGCAAAGAAAGATCCTGCAAAAACTTTCCCCTGGCTCTGCACAGTAGCCTACACCCCATCCCCCTGATAGGAACAGATTTACAGATTGTAAAGACAGACCCGAGTCTGACTCACCAAGCCCTGCACCTTTCATCTCTAACCCTTAGCCGTTCCTATCTGCTGTCCCACCCTCCAGAATTTTCCCATGAGAAAACTGAAACCCAGAAAGCCTCGGTAACTGTCGAGTCTGGTGTAACAGCACCAAGAAGAAAGACTGGAGCCTGAGATGGGACTTTGTAATGGACCTCAGGGAACCCCTTTTCTACTCTGGAGTTTGTCTCCAGGAATTCGAGTGTTATCATATAAGGCGGTGTGTGCTGCTGGGGAAATGGAGGAAAACGCCAAAGCAGAACAAGCGCTGTGGCTCCCCAGCCCCCACTGCTGCAAAGGTTCAGAGCTGGGACCCGTCTGTTCTGATGTTAGCATGCCCCTCAAACACGCACACGCGATGCCAAAGGAGGTACCCATCAATACTGTCGCTTAGTCCTGAATCATTTCAGCACCATTCACAAGGGAAATATCTAGCTGTCCACTATGGGAAAAAGAGAGGAATAGTCCCTATGAGCAGGGAGCTTCAGTCAAGCTGGGCAGACAGCCCAAAGAGAGGACTTTCCCAGGGTTACATGGATATATAGACTGGCCAAGGAATGGAAAGTGGGCTGTTAGTAGGGGACTTAGTGGAAGAAGTTAGACACTGTCTTAGCTACTTTTCTTGTTGCTATGGTAAAATACCCCGGCCAGAAACAGCTTAAGGGAGAAAGCATTTATTTGGGCTCACATCCAAAGATAGTCCGTCATGTCAAGGAAGTCCTGGTGGTAGGGGCCTCAGGCATCAAGTTGCATCTGACTCTAGAAAGTGAAGAGCAATGGATGCTCACTCTTGACTAGCTTCCTCCTTCTTACACAGCCCAGGACCAAAACCTAGGAAATGGCACCACCTTGTATCTTGGCGGATCTGCCTACTTCAGTTCAGTTCACCTAATCAAGATAATCCTGCATAGGCACACCAAGAGGCTATCTGATCCAAACAGTCTTTCAAAGGTGTGCCTGAAGGAGTGTCTCCCAAGTGATTCCAAATCTATCAAATTAACAGTCAACAGTAGCCGGCCAAGATATCACTGAAGTTACCACGCATCCAACAGCTAGCAGTGACGTGAGCTACGCATCACCAATTATACACACACATACACACACGTATACATACACATATATACACACATATATATACACACACACACATACATACACACACATACATACACATACACACACACATACACACACACATATATACACATACACACACATACACGCGCACACACACACCTTGGGAAATGGATCTTTCCATTTTCTGAGTAAGAACTCAGAGGCATTTTCCACTTATGCAAGCAAACCAAGGACCCAGGCAGAAAGGTGATACGCCAGAACTGGCTGTGGGGCTCTGAGGAGGGGAGCAGGTGCCAGGGCTGCACAAAAAGGGATCCAACCTCCAATAGCACTGTTCCCTGTTCCTGAAAGGGCACATGAGGCACATGTCTAGGGCTGGCCCCTCTCTGACAGACAGCCTTCTCGGTCACACCACTCTGTCACCTCTAGCACGAGGCTAATCATCCTTATGGCTGTCACAAATACCTCCAAGTATCTTGGAGTAATAGTAATAGAATTCCTATTCTGTTACTGTGAAGAGACCCCATGACTAAGGCAACTTATAGAAGAAAGAGTTTATTGGGTGTTTACAGTTTCCCATGGTGAGTCCAAGACCATCACAGCAGGGTGTGTGGCAGCAGCCCAGTAGCCAAGCATGGTGCTGGAGCAGGAACTGAGAGCTTGCATCCTGATATGCAACTAGGGGGCAGAGAGAGGGTGCTAACTGGGAAATGGTGTGGGTCTTAAATCTCAAAGCCCACCCTCAGGGACGCTTCTCCTCCAACATGGCCATACCTCCTATTCCTTCCCAAGCAGTTCCACTCACTGGGGATCCAAACATTCACATATGCCTGGGGGGGGGGGGGCATTCTTGTTCAATTCAACCATCCCATGCTAGAACCAGCGGCAGCCTGTCCAAGTAGTGCCAGGGGAAGACTAGAGGAGTAGGGCTGGCAGAGCTATTATTTGTTTAGGCTCTGGTAGAGACACTAAGTGAGTACTTGTAAATTATAAGGCACAGTTTATAAATTAAGACATAAAAATGGAAATGCAGATTACTTTGGTTTGGTTCCAAGATCTTCAGCAGTTTGGGGAAAAAAAGAGAAAAGAACGTAATAGACAATCAGAGAGACACAATCTGTTTCCAGGAACTAGTAAGCATTTGTGAGAATGTAAATGCCCTCATTCAGATGGACACTTGTCCCAGGGAGGCTGTGACTGTGAAACCCAGCCCCACACTGTATGAAATGGTGTGACTCCTGTGCCTGCCTCTGAGCTCCAACAGTCTCTACCTTACGTTACCTCACATACTTCAAGCCCAGACCTGTGTCCATTCATGCCCTTCCATTCAGCCACCAGTCAGCATTGATGGGGAGCTTGCTAGAAGCTGGTGGCGGTCAGCAATAAAGCCATGCCAAGAGAGACACACTTCTACCTCTGTTGGAGACAGACATTAAATAAAAGAATGTACAAAGGAATACGTAATTACAAACAAAGGAAGAGATGTGGGGAGATCATACTCATAGGTGAAGGAGACAAAAGAAAGCAGGAACCAAGGAAGGGGCAGTGCAAGCAGAAAGCAAAGCAAGTGCAAAAGTTCAGGACCGAGAAGAGCTGAAAGCTTGGAAAAACCACACTCAGCATGCCCAGAGCACAGAGAATGGGGGGGGGGGGAGTGGAGCGAGCCCTGGAAGGTAGGAGTAGACAAATTATGCACGACTTTACAGACCAAAGCAAGGAGGTTGATGTCATTCTAAACACCAGGCAGAACCACAGAAGGACTTGAATCAGAGAACTGACCTGATGTCATCATATACTTACAAAGAGTTGATTCTGACCGACAAGCTAGCCCTGGAAAGCGATGATGGCCACTGGGAAGATGGAGACGGATATAGTTTCAAGAGACATCCTAAAGGATGGGTCAGCAGAACTCACTGTTGGGTTAGACCTAGGTGGGAAGTCAAATGAACTGTCTGGGTCACCTCCCAAGATCTGGCTGGAGTCTGTGGGTAGGGGATGGTGGGGGCCACTTCTGAAGATGAAAAAGAAGAAGGCTTAGTGAGAGAGTGCTGACAACAGTTGAGTGTCAAGAACATTGAGGTTTAAATGTCCAAGAGGCACCCAAGAAATGCCCAGGCTGAGTGGGTCTTAGATACCCAGTCATAATGGTTGGGAGGAGATGTGGGCTGTGGTCTTCACATCCTCAGAAAGCTTCAGTTCTTTCTAAGGTTCTCAGTGTTCTTTTGGTTAATTGCATAGACAAGACACATTTCAGATGTACGTTAGAGAGAAGACATCTCTCAGATGTAATTCAGCCAGGAACAATGCATATTACAGCGAACTGTGGAGCTAAGAATACTGCAGTTGGGGGAATATTTTTAGCTAACAAGTAATCTTCAGATCCTAAACCAACTATAATAAGTCTTGTGAGAATCTCAGAGTTCTCCTCATATTATTACCTTCCCTCCCCAACTTGTCAATCAAATTCAGCCCATGGGCCCGCCTGATCTTCCCCACAGAACCACAAGCCTTGGGAAGCCAACCCAGCACAAAATGCTCCTGGCTCCCAAACCTTCTGAAAAAGAAGTTGGAGAAAGAAGTTGTCCATTCGGCCCCCAGAAGCACTCCATACACACACAGAGAGTTTGCCAATCCCAGTTTGACCACATCACCCCAGTCTGTCACTTGTGTGTTTGGCTGTTGATCAAACCAACTCAGAAGCTATTTCTAGCTTCTCTTCACGGCTCTTGTCCAGAACTCAGGGGACCTCCCAGACTGGAACTTGCTCGGAGCTGCCCCCTGATTTCAATCAAGCACTAAAGGACTGCCTGTGGATGTCAAATGACCCCAGGACATGACAATAGCTTTTGGTGAACTGTGCCACCTCCTCCTCACTACCCAAATGGAATTCTACGTGAAGGGACTCTAACAAGCCCAAAAATGGCAAACACAGCTCTGGCAGGCCTTGTCCTTCTCCACAATTCCCTTTGCCTTCTAAAAACAGTTAGATGGCATTCCTAAAGCCAATCATCAAGGTCCAGTCCCATCAAGGCCACATCCTCCTCCTGAGAATGACTACCAAGGTCCAGCTATCAAAGTACTGAAGTCCAGTGATCAAAAGGCCCTTTGGTTCACCTAATTAACAAGTCTAATTAAATTGAGCACCTCATCCTAATACGGGCTTTCCCCTTTTACCTTTATAAACCACCATTTTTCTATGGACCATGTCTGTCTCCTCTCTATCCAGAGCCAGCCTTTTGTGTCCCAGGCCCCTCCCCCAGGAGACAAATACCCCTTCATCCTCTCCCTTGGCCTTTTTCTCCCCCCTGTCTTGTTTCCTTCCCCTTCTCCCTCCTTCTCTATCTCTTGTCTTTGTCCCTTATCCCTGCCCTCTGTCCCTCTGGAGCAAATAACTCTCCTTTGTGCTGAGAACTTGGTCTTGGGGGTCCTGAGCTCATGGGGATCACTTCTCTCTGAATCTTTGTTAGCCTGCTCCAGCAGCCCCATGTTCTCATGATGAGACTTTGCTACATAAAGAATCACACCTCTTTGACAACATGGCCCACTTGATGATCATCTTCATCTTCAATTGCAGACATCATCTCAATGTTGTTCCAGAACAGTCCATTCTCCCAGCCCTACAGACCAATGTACACTCCGCACCTAGGAGGCAGGTCTCTGGACACAGCCATACAGGACTGTTTGGATAAGGGTGGTTTCTGCGAAAGTCTAAGAGGAATTGTTTTGATATGCCAACTGAAGTGAGTAAACACATCCACTCTGAGCAAGACCATTCCCTAGGCAGGAGATCCCACTCCTCAGAGGTGGAGGCAGGCACAGCTCTGTGAGGTCAAGGACATCCAGAGCTGCAAGAGAAAGCACACAACAACAATAATAATAATAAACAAAACTTTAAAGAAAGAGTGGAGAAGGTCAGATGATGTTCAGGGCTCAAGCTCCCGCCCTTTGGCCCCCCACCAAGATGGGCTGTGCCTGGAACTCTGAGCTGGAACAGACCCTTTCTCCTTTAAGTAGCTTTGTCAGGGTGTTTCATCACAGCAACAGGAAAAGAAGCCAAAACCCTTGACGGAGCACATCCGTGAAGCCTTAGGGAGCATTTTCTTTCCTATAGGCGAGGGAGTTCTGCTCCTGGGAGTCTGAGAATTCACACTTCCAAAGCAAAACCCCATCTGCAAGAGGGCTGCTGTGGCATTTTAGGGATTGCGAATCGAGCAACCTATTCAGCTGCTCAGTTATATGAGACAATTGACGTCCCCCTATGTTTAAGCAGTATGAATTTGGGTGTTATTCTACAGCAATCAGATGGCTCCAACTCTTCCCGTCAGTCATTGCCAACAGCAGAGGACAATGTGCAGGGACAGTGACAGGAAACCCAGAGGTGACTGAAAACAGAAGCCGGGGTTCCCAGCTTTCTTTTCTGTGTGGTTATCCCATTTTGCCGTTTGTTTGTTTGATACATGCATGTATACATATGTATGCAGGTTTATGTGTGCTTGTATGCGTGTGAGAGTGAGGTGGGGCCTGAGGTCAACCTTGGGCATCTTCATAAATAAGATGGACAGATGGCTTAGTGGTTAAGAGCACCGGCTGCTCTTACAGTGTGCCCATGTTCAGATCCCAACACCCACAAGGCAGCTCACAACTATATTTTGAGACAGTATCATCTCTCACTTAACTATTGCTCACCAATTTAGCTGGACTAGCTGGCCAGGAATCCTGCGGGGATCCTCCTGCCTCCACGTGCCCAGCACTGGGATAATAAGCACATTGTGCCCAGGTTTGTACAGTGCTTCTCGTGTAACAAGTTCAACTCGTCGTTCTTGTGCAGAAATCGCTGCTTTCCTGACTGAGCCGTCTGTCCAGCTCTCTGGCCCCAGTTCTGAGACAGCCTTTGGGATACCCCTCTTTAGCAAGGAAATTTTGACCAGATGGTAGTTCTACTTTTACTAAACCTACACATTTATGTTTATTGTAGAACTATTCATAATTGCTAAATTATAGGACCAACCTACCTGTCCATCAACAGACAAATAGGTCAAGAAAATGTGGTCCATTTGTGGTCCATATTGGAGTTTTATTCAGGATAAAAAAGAACAAAATTGGGGCTACAAAGTTGGTCCAGTGGTCAAGAGCACTGACTGCTCTTGCGGAGGACCCATGTTCCATTCCCAGCACCCACAAGACGTTCACAACCAGCATGAACCCAGTTTCAGAAGAAGATTTGTTGTCTTCTTCTGGCCTTGACAGGTACTACATGGATATGGTATGCGCACCCACATGCAAGCAAAACACTCATACACATAAAACAAAACCTTTTTAAGTACAATGAAATGATATCATTTGAGGAAAATCAAAGGAGGTCATCATACTAAATATAATAAACCTGATTCAAGAAGACAAATACCGCATGCTTTTTCTTATATGTGGAATATTTGTATACATACATATATAAAGTGTATATATTGCTTCTACATCATAATCTATATATTTGAGAAAATGAGGATTGGAAGGATGGAGGGTGAAATAGAACAGTGCGTAGTGAATATTTAGCAGAGTGTACGATGCACATGTACTGGAATAGCAGAAAGATGCCATCACCTCTACAATCAATATATGCTAATATTTTTTTAAATTTAACTTAGAAAGAAGAAATGTGTACCCTCAGCGGTGCCTTCTCCCATCTCTTGAACAGCATTGCTGGAGCTTTATCTGTCCTGTTGGTTTCCTCTGGGAGGCTTTGTCAGTTTATTCCTCTCTGCCCTGGTTTCCCATGCTTTGACTCTTCATTAACTCCCTATTCTGTCGGGGATTGCTGTGTTCTTTACACTTATCTGTTTTCTTTGACTTGTTCTGGAATTCTGCACTTTTAAAAACCACTCCACCAGTTAGAATCACTTTATCACACAAGTCACTTTACGTGTGACTGACTTTATACTTACCAGCCAGATGTCCATGATTATGTTTCTAGTTACGCTAACTCCAGTTTGGCTAAAGGGGTTAGAAGCACACCTGTGAGGGCATATCCCGTGGGTCTATGATCACCTAAAACAAGCACAGTATTCCGCGTGAAAAGTGTTTGGTCTCAGAGTCACGTGACAGCATTATACGATATCTGCTCTTCTTAGTGAACGTTCTCAGAAGAAATTTTACTTTATTAGAATAAATTATGAAGCAGAGATTTAACTTAGATTTATAATAATGGGCCTTCAAATAGTCTCTAAACTGTTGTCTTATCCTAAATCAAAATTAATCCCGTGCTTTACATTCTGGTCTTTTATCTCCTCAAGACTCATATTTTTGGAGTGGCCTTTGGTCCCTACTTATTTTTAACCTATGCTAAATCAAATCTGAAACTTAATGATGTTTCTGTTCCACCACATCTGAGTTATTCTGTGATCACATGCGCTTGATCAGCTGGCCCGGCCCACCAACAAAACGTGTTCTGAGGGGATCATCTGAAAGGCTCCCGCATGAACCCAAAGACTGTCTGCTTATCGGCCTCCAACATGTCATCATTCAAATCTTAGATGTCCCCTAAAGGCTCTTGTTATGATAACTTAGTCTCCAGTTCGTGGACTCTCCAGAAAGTTATAGAGCCTTTAGGAGGTGGCAAAAACATCACCAGGGAACGCACCTTGAAAGGTTGCAAACTGTCCCACTGCCAGCCTACTCCTCTGCTTTCCTGGCCTGCCAAGATGTGAAGAAGCCAGCCACATATCCTATACCCTGCCGTAGATGCAGCTCCTCCCATCTCCACCACGGATGCAGCTGGCCCAGCCCCCACCATTGACTGGTCTGCTCCAAGGTCAGACCTTTCCCGCTCAGTGGCCTGAGATCCCTCTGAAGCCAGGGGCCAGAATAAAAGTTTCCTCCTTGGAGATGCTCCTAGCAGGTATTTTGTCACAGTGGCAAGAAAAGTAGAGAACACAGAAAATGGTACCAGGAGTGGGGTCACTGATGTGGTGAACATGAGTAGGGGGTTGGTAGCCTTTATAAATGGCGTGCAGGGCTGTGAAAGTGTTTGGGGATGGAGCCTAGAGAAGCCCCAGGATGCTATGGGCAGAACTCAAGAGGAAAATGTAAATGTTGAAAATGGTATGTGTTCAAAAGACTAGAATCGCTTGGCAGGAAGAAACGGAGCTCTTCAGTCAAGAGCCGTGGTGAGGATGGCAGAAAGAACACTCCTGAAATCGGAAAAAATGGACCCAGTTTCCCAGTGATCCCTGTATGCCTAACTGTGTGCGATTTCTCTTGACTTCACTTGTGTGTTATAGGAAGAATTCCTCAAAAGACATAAGCAAAACTTATTTCTGGTACCCGCCCCCACGTCTTCCTTTTCTGAGCACTTCAGAATGTAGTACTATAATTGTAGGTATCAAGGAACATGGAATATGGCTTCAGAGTTCATAATTTGAACCCTAGTTCCGTTGTTTCTCTCCAAGACCTTGACTTTCTGTTCTGCAGCTGAGAGGGGACAGTGCATGGCACCTTGTTACTAGGGGGATAAGTAAACTCCTTACGTGTAGTACAGGGTAACTAAGCAGCTAGTGAGTTGATCTCTACGTGTTTATTAAGACCCATAAATAATCACAGATACAGATACTAAGATGAGAGCTTCGTGTCAACTAGATATTAGTTAGAGTCATCTCAGAGGAGGGAACAAATTGCTTCCATAAAATCAGGCTGAAGGTAAGTGCATAGGGCATCCTTTTCTTTATTCGGGGTTGATGTAGGAGAACCTAGTCCATTGTGGATGGCATTCTGGCGATCCTAGGTCCTATAAGAAAGCAGGCTAAGCAAGCCTTGAGGAGTAAGTCAATAAATAGTATTCCTCCACGGCCTCTGCATCAGCTCCTGCCTCCAGGTTTCTGCACTGCTTGAGGAACTTCCAAACTTCCTTCAATAATGAACAGTGATGTGTAAGGTTAAGGCAAATCAACCCTTTCCTCCCCAAGTTGCTTTTGGCCATGGCGTTCATCACGGCAACTGTAACCCTAAGACAGTGGTAAATAGGTATAGGTTGATATAAATCTAGGCACAGATCATTTTCCTCCAGTAGCTCCAAATATCCCCAAGGAAGGAAGATGCCTTTGTGTCAGAAAAGCCCTCTGGATCTGAGAGGTACCTTCGTTCTTCCTCACCTCTTTATTTCTCCAGCTTCAAGACATGGAACTTGTGTGTCCAGCTGAAGACTAAAGAGCTTCCTCAGCTCCTTTCTGAGTGGCTCCTACGGGCATGACCCTTCGCTGGACTCCGAATTCCGCCATAGACAAGGTGACGTCTTCTGCCCTAGGTGTCAATCAATCTAGTGGACACCTTGAACTCTTCAGTTAACAGCCACCCCACTCTCAGGCAATGGGACTCAAGAAGTTCAGTCAGGGAGCAAGATGGTAGGGGTGATGATCACCGCTCACCCCACCATTGCCCTCACACCAGGGCAAATCCAGACCTGCCACTGCACAGAGGTCCATTCCACCCCTTAAAAGGGCCTGAGTGTCTTTGTTCCCCGTCTTTCAATGACCTTGGAGCTAAGACTTTGTGAGGTTACTAAAGACATATAATGTGGCAGGACAGCCAATGACCCCTCATTTATGGAAGGGCAATGGTTGTTTCCACTGAGCCCGTATGTGGCATATAAGAGCAGTCACTTTGAAGAGCAGGTGGTTCTAAATCCCACATTTGTCCTCAGCAGGTCATCTTAGCTCATGTCACGTTGAAGCTTGCTTCTGTTACACAGGAAGTTTTGAGAGTGTCTGTTCAAAGCACACAGCTTTGTTGAACTATTTCCCTTCTCAATTCACTGTGAAGAAGAGAAATGGCCCTGAAGGGCACGGTGACAGTATCTGACAGTCACACAGAGTGTTCACAGTGTACAGCACCATTTACCCCCCCCCCCTTATCTCAACAGCAGCTTATGATAACCCTGAGAGAGAGAAAGTAACCTAGACGCGGCAAGCAGCCTGTCCAGGAACAGACAACTAACGTCCCTGTGTCAAACACTGTTCTGGATGGCGCTCCCCTCCATCAAGAGTGCTGTCGAGGGATGTCTATGTGAGGGAGAAATGTTCTAATGCGCTCCACACTTCAGAGAAGGCTGAAACCTGCCCATTCCTTCCTCCTCAACCAACTATTTTGAGGGCATCTTTAATGTTAAAATTTGTGGAGAGCAAGTTGAAATATGATCATTCTTTAGGCCCCTCAGAGAGACACATGGGAACTACCAGATGACCGTGCCCAAATGTCCCAGGAGGTCCCAGCTGACTGTTGAGGAAATGACAGAGCAAATGTTCTTGATAAATTCTCTCCGTGTAACAAAGATGAGATCTGGATCAAAGAAACAAACACACACACACACACCACACACACACACACACACACACAAACCCCAAACAAACAAACAAAAAACCAGGAAGCAAGAGGGGTTTGCTGAAGGTTTGAAGGTTGAAAAGAGCAGAAAGGAGGAGACGTGGTCACCCTTGGAGATCATTCTTGATAGCTCTAGACCAGAAAAGGGCCAGCTGGAATGTTCCCTCAGCTGCCCTCCACAGCCCCCATGGTTCTGGTGCAGGTCTCAGCAGCTCCCAGGGGGTGCCATCCCAGACAGCACTATTTATTTTTATTTTTTATCCTCTGAAAGAAATAATAGGATTCATCAATAATGTCTTGGTTTTAGGCTTATTTGGGAAATCCAAAAATGTGTCATGAAAATAGCATACTCTGATCGATTTTACTATAATATTTTGGACAGTGTAATTACAGCTGGATTCCCCAGAAAGATTCTTAGTGTCCTTTCTGGGCTATGGACAGGCCACTGGGAAAAGCAGCTGACAGCCTTTAGATGGCCAAAAATTGATAACAAAGCTGAATCCGTGGGGCACTCTTGGTTAGTCTTTCTTTTTTAAAAAATATATTAAAAATATATTAAAAATATATTTGTGTGTGTATTAATGTTTTATATTGTATATATTTGTGGGGACACTTGTGCCACTGTGTGTGTGTGTGTGTGTGTGTGTGTGTGTGTGTGTGTGTGTAACTCAGAGGTCAACTTCTTGCAGGAATCAGTTCTTCTACCGTGTGGGTTCCAGGGATCAAATTCAGGCCATTCAGCTTGGCAGCAAGCGTCCTTAGCCACTGAGCCATCTCGCCAGCCCACAGAATGATACCCTGTGTCTTCACCTGCTACATTGTGCAGTGGCACAGGAGTTCCATCTGCCCTTTGGCTCGCTGTAGGCTCTCTTGGACCTCTGGCATGCAGCAGAAGATGTCTGACGTTACTCAGAAGGCACAGCCTGATCTGTGATAAGGAAAGGTCTACCAGGGAGGAGAAGATACAGAAGGAGAGGCAGAAGTAATCTGGAACAGGGGAGTCATCTCTGGCAGGGCAGGCGTGATGACAAAGTCTCTGGCAGTCAGAGAGCCGGACATAGAGCTGTCACTGGGATGGTTCCTACACAGGTCAGGTGGAAGCGGATGGGCCTGTACCACCACCTTGCTCAGTCAGTCTGGGGTTCCAGGATGAAGAAGGACCTCAACTAGCATGCTGAGGAGGATCCCATGAAGCAAGCAGCTGGACGCTGTCGGCTAAGCCCACGGCTAGTCCCTCTGTGAGGTGCCATCTGAAACACCATTCTCTGTTTCTGCTGAAAAGGGCAAGAGACATCTGGGTCGGGCTGGGGGACATACAGAGAGGACCTCAGTGGACACAGTTGCATCTCTAGGCCTTTCTAAGTGACAGAGACATTAGCTATGACTCTTCACGGGACCAGCTCACTCTTACAGACTGTCTGTAGACATTTCTGTTACCTGTTCCATAGGAATTGATAACACAGATCAATAAAGATGGAGAAGAAGGCCTGGGGTGTCGCTCAGTGTAGAGTGCTTTCCAGGCAGAAGGGCAATGGAGACCCACATTCGCGCACTTGCAGAAAATGTAGGTACCGGGCCCTGGCCGGAGACTCACACTTACTCTACTGTCTTCACCATGTCACAGAGATAAACTGAGGACAGACCTGGTAAAAAGCCACCAGTGAAGAAGCTACAGAGGACAGCATGGCCAGCGAAGGAGGCTACACCGGGTCAAGGAGGCCACGCCCAGTCAAGGAGGCAACGCCCAGTCAGGAAGACCACGCCCCCGTGAGCCTTAGCAGAGGAGGAGTCTAAGCCAGTTGCTGTACTTTTGGTAAATCTGCTAAAAGCCTCAGAGTCTTGGGTCCCCGTGATTGATAACCAGCCCCAGGGAGCCCACAGCTGTTAGCCATGCCTGCGGACTCGGGAGGAGGAGGACGAGGAGGGACAGCAGAACTGGCAGACCTGCCTGCAGGAGGAGTGTGACAGGGGGCAGCTCCCAGGGCCACTGGGAGCTGAGTCCAAGAAGGTTGGGACCGTGGAGCCACAAGCTGGCTGGCGCAAGGGCAAGGTGCTTGTTGGGAAGAGTCAGCGCAAGACCAGACCTGCTTCACCTGGCCACAGTCCCTGCCCTACCCTTCCTTTCCAGACAAGTGCTGAACACAGGTGTGCTCAGTTCTGGGCACAAACATTTATGTACCCGAGTCAAGTGGGCCACACTGGAGTACATGTTTGGCCTGGCTTCCTGTTTCTCCAGGACAGCACATTCTGTCCTGCCTGCTGACACGCTTCCCAGAGCCAGGTGACAGGAACCCTGTGGCCCCGGAGATAATTAGTTTGTGATCCAGCAGTTTTAGGAAATGAGTCACCCCTCCCCTGACACGTGAAGGACTCTCAGAGACAGGAGGAGTGAGTGAGCGTGTGTGTGTGTGTGTGTGTGTGTGTGTGTATGTGTGTGTGTGTGTGTGTTGGGCTTCCATTCTGTCACGCAGTGACTGTCCCCAGCATGTTGCTATAGTCTCCAAATACAGAGGACATTGAGGATTCATCAGTGGGTGGATGGAGATGCGGGTATGATCCCACCACCCTGACAAAGCTCGTGCCCACACAGTTGTCAGGGACTGTGGTTCCACATGACTCCAGTTCCACACTCACGGCCTGCCTCTCGCCTTCACTGAGACAGGGCCCACCCCTTACCTTACTCATGTCATCTCTCAGAAAATTCTCCTGAGTTTGAAGGGGCCTACTCTGTCCCTGCTGCCTCCTGAAATGTTCCTGCCCTCATTTCCATCCATGCACACAGTTTTATGTTACGAAGTGGTTCCTGTGCTTGGCGTATTTGTTTGCACATCGTTTGCATGATGTTTGTTTTCTCATAAGAACACGACCTTCCTGGAAACGGAGTCCTCTCTGTCTTGTTCTCTGCTCAGTCCTGAAGGTCCAGGCTAGCCCATACGGGAGAGTGAGAGGATGTGTGAATGGCACTGAGGCTGCTCCTGCAGGGGTCCAAGGCAGAGCCCAGTACAGCCCGAGGTGTAGCGCTGCCTCAAATATCTATGGGATGAATAAACGAAAGAACAAGGTCAGGACTCACGCTCAGCACAGCAATCCCCAATGTGATCAAGGAAGGTTTCATGAACAGCATTGGAGCGGCAGGCCTTTAAAGAAATGCCAAAGAGGACGAACCATACAGCAAGAAGCCAGGGAGAACCATGGCTCTTTAGACCCCTGGGGTCATTGAGAAATCTGGTCTAAGAAAGGAAGGAGGAAGGAAGGGATGGGAAGAAAAAGTGACGGGGGGGGGGGGGGAAGAAAGGAGAAATTGTACAGCTATAACTGGCTTATCTCTCAGTGGTCCTGAACTAGCTACGTCTACGAATCATTAAGTTAGTCTTACCCTGAACTCACAGTTCTACCTATTTCCCATAGGCTGATGGTTTTCTCTGGGTTCTTTTTTACAATGCTGTAACCATGGCCCTTTACTACCGCGCCCCTCGTCAGCCAGGGCTGGGACCACAGGGAGTCATTCACCCCTTGGCTTCCAGATCTCATTCATCAAGCTGACAATTGAGATTAGCTGCCACCGTTGTTACGTAACTTTGGACAATCTGTGCAGGTGCAGGCTGTGCATCCCACCGTCTTAAGCATATGTACACTTCATCATGGATACATAAGAAATTGTAAATATGGTTTCTTTTTCTGACAGGTCACTTCAAGGCCAGGCATTCTTCCCAGCAGTCCCAGGGAACTCAAAACCCTACCTTGCAGATCAGTATCATTTTAATGAGTTACATCGGTGATGCCTCTGTTCTCCTCATGGCCATACCCCAGGGCTGGGCATTAGACCTCGGACATGTCCATTCTGAGGGGACGCAAGTCAATGCAGGTATTTACAAGATGGTTTTCATCTCATCTTCTGATCAATATAAAAATATTGAGCTATTTTTTCCATATTAAGTCTTTGAAACATATTGAGCAATTTTTTTTTCATATTAAGTCTTGGAAACACAGAGCTGAATTTTGTACCAAGGCGTCATCTTTGCTGGTGTGTTTTTGCAGCTAACGACAGTTTACTCTCGTAGCACTAAATTTTCCTCAGCTCCATTTTATCTGTGCTTGCTATCTAACACATTTCTAGCTGAAAAAGAAGCATACGCCCAAAGTTTTCAAAACATACTTTAAAGTCGTCCAATAATTGAACCGCCTACCTAATGAGCCCCCTTCATTTGCTATTCGGCATGAGAGCGCACGGTGTTCTTTACCCACACGGACTGCAACCATTAGCCCTTGAGCTTCCTCCAGAACCACAGGCTAGCTCAGCTGCTGGTTTTGGCTACATACCTGGTCTTGGGGATCTTGTTCTAGCAGCTAATGGTCTAAAGTAGACTCAGTGCACGGCCCAGCAAGCCGGGAGACACTGGCACATTCCCAGCAGAACCTGGGAGGTCTTCCTCTTAGACCATCTCACTAGTCCTCACTACCTTCTCTGCGATAAGGAAGCTGGGGCTCAGAGAGGTTCAACAGCTTACCCAGGTCACACAGCAAGCACTCTGGCCTGCTTTAGGAACACTGGTGGCGGCTCTGCTCTTTGCAGTGACTTCTTGTTTTTCTTTCTATCTCCCCTCAAGCTTCGTTTCATTGTTCTGCTTCCCCTAGGCCTCGTATCCCACAGGGAACATAAATACAGTGGGTACAGGCTCTGAGGGGGATTCACAGGCGGGCGCTGGACCCTAGTATTTCAAGGGCTCTCTGGTGTGGAAGGACACTAGCTTCCAGTTTAGCGTTTTCTCACCTCAAAGGTGTCCAGCTGTGCTGGGGGAACTTAAGCACCTTATAGGGTCCTGAGAAATCCTTTGTTCTGAACAAGCCTGAGGCTTTGGAGCGTCTAATTTCTGCTCCCTACTTTAGAGTTGGGTGAACCTGCGTGGATCATTTACCCCAAGAGAGGGGGACATCTACCCCAAGGGAGGGGGACATTAGCAGTGAGTTTTCTGGTGCCGTTGCTCTAACGGTTGGAGTTCAACCATGCACAATTTTCAATTAGGAAGTGATAATCATGTCAAACAGAAAAGTATGCTTCTTCAAACTCCAGGCTGGAGAAACCACTGTGGTGGGGATTCATTCGTTCAACAGGCTTTGACTGGGCACCTAATTTATTCCAGGCTCGGTACCAGGCCCTTGGGGCTGTAGAAGGGGTGAGAAATTTGTTGTTCGTGGAAATCCCCTTCCAGTTTTGGAAACTGACTGGTATACCCGTGGTGAGAAGTATCCAGAGGGCATGCGAGGAGACGGATGGCATTTAAGAAGCTGAGTAAGCGCAAGGAAGGTTGGAGAAGTCATTTCGAATGGAAGGGACAGAAGGCAAAAAGGCCTTGGGGCAGACTAGGGCTTGGTGTGTGCAAGGACAGACAGAAGGCCGGGGCAGCCAGCCCTGACTGTGGACATCAGCAGGTTGACATCAGAGCAGTCAGAGGGAGCTTGCAGGGCACGGGGAACAGTTTGGAGTGCAGCGGGAGTACCTGAGGGAAGGCAAAAAGATGACAAGGACATGTGACCACCCAAGGGCTCACTGTGCAGGAGACAGACCAAGAGTGAGCGAGGGGAAGCAGGTAGGTCAGGTTCTGGAAGGGTCCTGAGGAAAATGTCACACAGGCTTGGGATAGTCACGGTTGTAAAGGAGTGCAGACTGCCGTCTGTACTTCCAAGAGTTTCACACGACACTTAGCCTCATCATTTAGTAGGCACCAATAGCGGAGGTACCTAACATGAGGATAAGTCGATACAGCACACTAACATTAGGCTAAGCGCTCATAGCAGACAGGCAGAAGCATGGGAGCAACTGTAGAGCGGGGTTGAGTGTTCACTGAGCTCATATCCAGGACTGATCCTGCGCTAACTACGTCGTTCCGTTCCATTTGAACGTCAAGCTCATCTCTCTCAGGTGTGTGTTCCAATGTCCCCATTTCAGCATATGTAGCCAATGGGATCTAGCTAGGAAGTAATGGACCAGGACGTGGACCCAGACCTAGGTGGCTCTCACCTAACATCAGAGAGATGTCCTCCAAGGTCCCCTTTGGGGCTCAGCTTTGTGAGTCTAGGGTGTTTCCTCGTGTTACCCACACAAGCTGGGTTTCAGGATCTGTGGGAAAGACAGCAAACGCCTCCAAGAGAACGAAGCCTTTTCCTCTCCTGTGACTCCCAAGGGAGGCCAGCACCCACTCATGGTGAACTTCAGTACCATCTGCCCAGGGAAGGACAACGGAAAGGAAGGAAGGGAAGAAGGGAGGAAGAAGAAGCCCAAGCCATTCAGTCTTTTCCCACCCAGAAGCTGTCTTTTTTCCCACAACACACTGCTCAGGAGCAAAACAAGTGAGTAGCTTGCCTGAGAGCGTGGGACCCAGGAAACAATCCTCACTCATAAGCTCATAATGAAAGAAATAAACAGCAGTCCATGGCATGCCATGAATACATTATCATCTGAGAAGACAGTGGGTCAAACTGTGTTTATTAAAACAACAACAAAAATAACACTTCAAATACTTGGTTCAAGAGTTTGGCTCAAACCATACCACCTGAGTGAATCTGACCTGCAAAGATGTGGCTGCTTCAGCCTGGAATCTGGCTAACCAGACTTCTTCAACAGGGTTTGTAGAACCAAACGAAAAGACCATGTGAACCAACTAAAGTCCATGCAAAGCCAGTCTCCCAACAGAAGTTCCGTGCAGCTAAATTCATTGCTATATCCTGATTGTCACAGTAATTAGACAGCCCTGGGTGTTAAGGAATCTGGCTCCCTCTGATTTTCTTCCTTCTTTTGGTTTCCTTTGCTCCAGAGTGGAGAAAGAAGGCAGGAATGGGACGTTGGAGCCATGGGACTCTGCCATTAGTTGGGCTGTAGAAACTCTTGCACAAACATGAGTTATTATGACGGGAAGTGTCATTTACCTTCCCACTTCATTTATCTGAATCAAGTTGGCCGCCTTTCATGAGGACACTCAAGTAATCCGGTAAGACATTTCTCATTCCTAACAAAGGCCATCCCAGTGATGCCAAAGCCATCCGAGAGCAAAGCGAGTGCCTACAGGTTAGAAAGGGCTTTTGTCAGAGCATGGCATGATTACCTGCTGGGGAAGGGGGAAATGCTGTTCCAGGAATGAACAGTAAGCTTCCTCATTAAGGACAGCTGCTTCCCCAGTTCCACGCTGGAGAACAAACCACCTGGGGCTCATGTGTGCTAGGCTAGCACCCTACACCGAGACCTGACCCTGGCTCACATCATGGGCTAGGGATGGATGAGAAGGGTAAAAAGAGCCAGGTTGGCTGGAAAAAGTAATGCTGCTGTTTGGCCCTTGTGTTTGAAGTAGAGGTGCTCCCGTGTTTTCTCGCTGCTATGACTGACAGCTCACCACCTCAGAGCACCGGCTCAGCTTCACCGTGCTATCTCGTGCTATCTCGCCATCCTGGGCTATAGTCATCCTCCTCTTCTCCCTCCCCTGAAGGCGTCTATAGACTCCGTAGGAGAACGTGTGTCTCCTCCTTTGTATATTGAATAGTCTTCCACATCCCACGGCTGGGGGCCTTTTCTCCATCTTCAAAGCCCAGCATTGTTGTCACTACCTCCTTGGTTTATATTGGACCTTTCCTTCATAATCTGTACTCTTCCTGGCTCCTGTTTCCAAGGCCCCAGTGACTCACTGAGTCCGCCAAGTGTGCCAGATTCATCTGTCTAGCTCAGAAGACTTCATTTGCTCTCACATAGTGTGCTAAGATTCCGTATTTCGTTCGTGATCTAACAAATAAATCTTGTCTGAAGATCAGAGTGCAGAGCTAAGCCACTAGTTAGCAGTAGGGGCCAGGCAGTGGTGGTGCACACCTTTAATCCCAGCACTCCAGAGGCAGAGGCAGACAGATCTCTGTGAGTTCAAGGCCACCCTGGGCTATATGAAGTTGATTCAGTCTAAAAGAGAAAAAGAGCAAAGATGGCACACACCTTTAATCCCAGTACTTCAGAGTCACATGCCTTTAATCCCAGCACTGGGAAGGTGAAGACAGGAAGGGATACAGCTGGGCAGAGAGAGAAATATAAAGTGGGAGGAGACAGACTCTCAGCGCATTCAGTCAGAGGATTTCTACAGACAGGATCTCCATTTGATCTGAGAATTCGGTAGAGGTAGGGGAAAGAAGTAGCGGCTAGCTACTCTGCTTCTCTGATTCTTTCTGCATTTACCCCTATATCTGACTGGGGATTTTTATTTTTAAGACCAATTAGAATTCACACTACAATATAGAAAGTGCCTTGTACCACATAAGGTAACCTATTCCCAGTTCTAGGGTTTAGGGCATGGGCGTGTTGGCTTGTCTGCTTCAGAAAGGGAAAGAGAAGGAGGTTAGGGGGGAAAGGTATCTGGACAATGCCCAGAATGTCTCCCTCCTCTACAACAGTTTTTCCAGAAGTTTCCTTAGTGAAGGCTCCAGGTCATGGTGACTTTGTCCTTGGACCATCCCTTGCCTGCCTTATTTTTGTAACTTTGTTATGTTTTGTTTTGCCCTGTTCAAAGCAGCAGTCTCTGGAACTGCACTATCAAGAAGCTGTGATGTGTGGTTAGCCAGGAAGAGGGACTGAGAGGACAAGGATGAGGAAGAGAGAACTGGCATTTCCATTCTCCTCCCACCTCAGGCTGTGGCCCACTGCTCCCTGAACTCCAGCACACCACCAAATCACACCCACCATGGCCCCAGTCTCCTGGAGGGAGCCCTGACCCCTGGGCCCTGTAATACCACCTCTGCTCCTGGGGACAGTCAGGGATTCTTGCCGCTGCTAACTTCTAGACTACTTCTCTGTGACCTTCGACTTCTCAGCCCCCATCACCGGTATGACCAATTGCTTCGTTAAATTTCCTCTCTAAACAAACCTGGATTCTGATTGATTAAGTGAGTAAGAAATTAAATAAGCTTCAGATTAAAAATAGACACTTAATTCATGATACTCTCAGCACTCGAATTAAGTTCTGAAATTCTTCTCTCTCTGAGATTTGTCTCAGCACCAGGCTTTCAAGCCAGACAGAAAGGTTCCCAAGCAGTCAGCAAGCTTTCTAGACTTGTCACAAGTGACCACAATACGGACACTTAAAATCACAGAAATGTATTCTCAGCTCTGAGCTAGATGTCTGAAACCAAAGGCTGCCTGTTTATTGGACCCTAACCCTAACCCTAGCCAATGCCAATCAGGAGAAAAGGGACCGGGGCCTCTCTGTGGAGAGGGTGTCATGGTTTCATTTTACCCTTCTTGCTCCACCTCATCAATGACTTCCTCTTCTCAATCTAAATGTATGTTTTCTAGTTTATTCTTAGTAAACATTAGTCTGCCAAGCCGGAGGTTAGCCGGAGGTGCAAAATCCCTCACAGATTTCTCTGAAGGCTCACACACACTGGTGCCCGTGCTTGACTCTGGTTGACGAAAGAGCAAATGGTGACACAAATGAAGACTTCAGGTGGTTTCTCTGAGATTAGACCCCCAGCTATGGGTTCAGAGCAAACAAAAGTTTAGACTGAAATATCGTTACACTGACTAATGCTCACCAAGAATAAACTGGAGAAATCATTCAGAGCAGAAATAGAACAAGTAATTGCCCTGAGCTTTAAAAAAAATGGGAATAATGTGCTTCCAAGATGAGTCAAATTCGACATCATTTTTTTTACGTAGGATATAAGCAAGTTCCGACACGGAACATCTGTACAAGCTCTGAAAGTGGAAGAGAGGAAACTGCGTGCTTTCTGAGCACAGCCTAAGCCGGAAGATCAGGAGTTCAAAGCCAACCTCAGCTACATAGTGGACTTAAGGCTGGCCTGGGCTACCTGAGATACTGAGAAAATTAAAACAAAACAGAGTGCCCTGTGGGCATGTGTGAATGGGCCTCTCTTTCACTGTGGCTAGAACTTTTTAGACAATATCGTACACAGTGCTATGCATACATTTGCTGTTGTCTTAAGGAAACAGGTAGACAGGGAAGCTCAACAAAAAAGTGATGTCTCTGAATACGGGCTCCAAAAAGAACACTCTGCTGTGGTGGTTTGAGTGAGCGTGGCCCCCATAGGTTTATATGCTTGAATCCCGAGTTGGTCCCCACTTGGTGGAACTGTTTGGGGTGGATTAGGAGGTGTGGCCTTCTTGGAGGAGGTGTGTCACTGGGCTGAGCTTTGAGGTTTCAAAAGCCCATGCTATTTCCAGTTAGCTCTCTCCGCCACCAGGTACCTGTGAATCAGATCTGAGCTCTCAGCTACTGCTCAAAGGCCATGCCTACCTGCCTGCTACCACGCTCGTCACCATAATGTCTAAATACTCGCCCTCTGAAACCATAGCCCCACCCCCTTAAACTCTTTCTTTTATAAGTTGCCTTAATCATGGTGTCTTCATAGCAATAGGAAATTAACTAAGAAAGCCTACCTCCGTGCAGAAAACAGATTGTCAAAAATCCAGGCTTGGTGGCATACACCTGCAATCCCAGTGCTTGGGAGGCTGAGGCAGGAAGATGGGACTCCATAGTGAGCACAAGTCTGGGTGGCAATACAAAAACTTGATCTAAAAAAAAAAAAACAATTGAAAAAGAAACAGTAATAAGGAAGGGCAGGAAGGGTGGGTCATGGGAAGGAAAGCAGCTACGAGCTGGCCGGCTCGAATTGTCGATGTAATGGGGTGATAGACAAGTATGGGTGCTGGGGTGGAGGTGGAGATAGGGGCAGCAGGGAGGGACGGTCAAGAATGCGGAGAGGAGGGGGAGCCCCCTCCTGTCAGTATCACCATCCCCCCTGGTTAAAGCTCAGGAGCTGAGGTTTGCAGAAGGAAGACCTTGGGCCAAACAAAACAAAAACACCAAGAGGGCTGTTTGCAAAAACATGCAAGGACGTTGGGGGAAAAAAAAAACAGGTACTGGAAAAAACCAGCACCTGCCAAGCCAGCCAGCAAGGCACATCTATGTCTGCAGGAATGTGAACCACCCAAGCCAGGGAAAGGGGTGTTACACTGGGTCATCAGCACCTGTCAGGACAGGCTCCAGGGTGTGTGTGCGTGCGTGTGTGCGTGCGTGCGTGCGTGCTTGTGTGTATGTGTGTGTGTGTGTGTGTGCATGTGTGTGCGTGTGCGTGCGTGTGTTCTAGAACCAGACTGGGGTACAGCTACTTTGTCTGTGGTTCTATTTCTTTCCACTCGTGGGCTGGGACAGCTCCACTCATTGATTCAAGGTGGAGATGGCTTTCATCCTTCCTGGTCTCCCCCACCCGACTGCTGCCTCTGGAGCTCAGCACAGACTTCCCAAGTTCTCCTACCACTCCACACTGCTCCCAGATGATCAGCCTCCTACCTGGAAGGGATTTGGGGTGACAGACGTTTGGGACTCTAGGCAGATGTGACAGTGGCTGAGATGCTGCTGGGCTCACTTCCAAGTCTTGGCAAGGGAAAGTAGAGGTGAATAGTGGCCCCAGGTTCACGTCCACCTATAGTGAGACTGTGTTTATTACTTCACACATGGCCGGTGCAAGGTGCTTGACAAAAGCAACTTAAGTAAGAATGGCTTATTTGGGAGTCTCAGTGTGGAGTTGTAGCTCATCATAATGGGACATCATGGCCACAGGAGTGTGAGGTAGCTGGTCTCGTTTCATCCACAGTCAGGAAATAGCAAGAAATGAGTGCAGTTCTCAGCTTGATTTATCCGGTTTACTCTTTTCAGGACCTCATTCCACCACTGGGGCCACCTGCAATTCGAGTGGGTCTGCCCAACCAATGAACCGAATCCAGATAATCCTTCACAGGTATGCCCAGAGATTTGTTTTCCTGGTGATCCTAAAGCCCATCAAACTGACAATCAAGAGTAACTGGCACAGGTGACTTTGTTTAAAAAGGTCTTAAAAGTTTGATGATTAGTTAAGAATCTAGAGATGAAGTTCAGGGTGGGGGTGGAGAGTCAGAAATTGCATGAAGAAGAGGACACAGGACACAGAAAAGACAAAGACGTGGAGATCAGGCAAAGGCTGGAGTGTGGCTCTGTAAGCCACAGAAGCCAGAAAAGACAAGAAGGGCGTGTCCTGGGGCTGCAGAGGGAGTTTAAGGCTGCCCTTGATTTTGATGGTGGCCTCCAGAGCCATAAGAAGGTAACCTTGTGCTGCTCTTGGCCACACTTGTGATCTTACAGCAGCTCTGGGAAGCCTGTCAGATGGACAGGGCCAGTGCAGACTGAATGTGAAAGATGAAGGGGAGGAAGAATGGGCCCAAACGGAAGGCCCATCCTCTGCTGAAACAGACAGACAAACAAAACAAGAAAAGCTATACTTGCGATCTTTGCTGACTCACTTAGGGTTCTGACATTAAACAATAGCCCCAATCAAAATGGGGGGGAAATAGTAAAATATCTCATTAAAACTTGCAAACGCTAGCTGGGCAGTGGTGGCATACGGCTTCAATCCCAGCATTTCAGAGGCAAAGGCAAGCGCATCTCTGAGTTCGAGGCCAGCCTGGTCTACAGAGAGAGTTTCAGACAACCAGGGCTACACAGAGAAACTCTGTCTCTAAAACAGAACTTTCAAATGTTGACTGTGTGTCAAAAATGATAAGATTTTAAATATATTGAATAAATATATTAAAAGCAATTACATTACTTTTTTAAAATGTTCTTAGATCAGTTTTTTAAATTTATTCTTATTCTATGTGTGTTTTGCCTGCATGTACGTATGTGTATGTGTACCACGTATGTGCCTGGTACCTTCAGGGGCCAGAAGAGGGCATTGGATCCCTTGGACTGGAGTTGTAAGCAGTTATGACCCTCTATATGGGTGCTGGGTATTGCACCTGCCCTCTAGAAGAGCAGCCATTTCTCTTCACCATTAAGCCATCTCTCCAGCTCCTTATTGTACTTCTTGAGTGTGGTGACCAAAAACTTAAAAAATTATAAATGTGTTTCATATGATCTTTCCATTGGACAGTTTCCAGAGGTCAGCAAACATGGCCCTAGGTCAAATCCAGCTAATTGCCTATATTCGTGAATAAGGTTTTATTGGCACATCGCTATGTCCTTTTCTTTATATATCGTTTTTGACTGTTTTAATGCTAAATGTGTACAAACGAGGTAGACTCAATGCAGGTCACGTGGCTCACAAAACTTCAAATGCCTGCTACCTGATCCTTTGTATCAAATGTTAGAGGGAGACGCCTTCGGGCATGGACCAAGTCTCTAAGCACCTCTCAGCGGAGGAGAGCTACACACACAGCCTGGTCCTTCCTCCCATGCCCACAGCATCTTCTGAGAAAGACATTTATCTTCTAGTCTCATTATGATAGTTTAGTGCTGACTCTAAAGCCTATAAAACACCAATAAGTGGTCCCCAAGAAGGAGTATTTCTGGTGGGAGAGTGGATGGTGACAGTCAAGAAGAGACACGTTGAAGCTTTGCTGAGGGCTGTGGCCCAGAGGCTAAGAGGTGGCATGAAACCTCTCTAAGGTTCCTAAATGCTCACACACAAGGCATTGTAACCCCTGTGCTAACTGTTTTTGGTTGCCAACTTGACTACATCCATCTAGAATGAACTAAAACCCAAGCTGCTGGGTATACCTGTGAGAGAGTTTTTCTTAAATCATTTGAGGTGGGAAGACCAACTTTTAATCCAGATCTTTTGATTGGGAAAACCCATCTTTAATCTTGGCCACACCTTCTGCTGGCAGCCTGCATAGAGGACATGTGGGGGGGGGGGGAAGAAAGCTTTTTCTCTTCGCCTGCTTGTTCTTGCTAGAGTCTATTCCTTCACTAGAGTCTGCTTCTTCGGGATTCTGGCGTATACTAAAGACTAGCTAAGACATCTAGCCTCATGCAAGGAACAACTACTGGATTCTTGGAGCTTCCATTGCTAGACATCACACTTGGACTATCTGGACTACAGTCTATAAACCATTCTAATAAATACCCTTTAGATAGAAGATAGATAGATAGATAGATAGATAGATAGATAGATAGATAGATAGATAGATAGATAGAGGCAGACAGACAGACAGATCCATTCTATCAATTCTGTTCCTCCAGAGAACCCTGACTAATACAACCCCCAATCATCACTGGGGTGGGTTGCTCAAAACATTTTAGAAATAACGGCTCTCTTTGGAAACAGACCCCTAAGTGTGTGCCCAGCACTTTCTGCCAGGCATATAACCTCGGCTAAGGAGGTGGGCCCTCGGGTGAGTGTGACAAATGGGAAGTGTGCAAATACATAAGCCAGATGCTCTCTCCTCGCCCCATCTCCTAGGCCTTGAGCTCCCCTTTGCAGACCTCTCCCTGCTGAGTTGGACCAGAAGGCTTTCTCCTTCACACCACATTTGCCAGGCCGTTATTTACCTGCATTCTTGGCGACAGCAGGGCCCTAGCCATCAATCTTCCTTTCTCCGACATGCCAGAGAAGGCTTGTCTTCAGCCTGTGGAGGAATTCACCCTGATGTGGAGGGCCTTATTACCAGGCACAGCGTGCAGCCCACGGGCTAATCCCAGGCCGCTCCTGCTCTCTATGTATGTAAATGATAGTGCCATCAACATATGCAACTGCTTCCTTGAGACAGAGTTGTGTGTTTGTGTGTGTGTGTGTGTGTGTGTGTGTGTGTGTGTGTGTGTCTGTCCAAGCAATTCCATTGTCCACCATGATCCAACTGTTTAGGGAAGAGGATAACAGAAACATTCACAGAAAATCTATACTTTGAGTTTGGCCACCCACTGCCCTGTGTCATCTGTACAAGTTCTAAGGTGACATTTCAGAGCTAGGCTAGTAGCAGTGAATGCCAGGTGGTGCCACTGCCCCCTGGGGTTGTCACAATGGATCAGTTTCCGTTCCTAGTGGGTTTATTTTTATGCCAGGAGACTGATAGCAGGTGGGAAGGAATTCTTCTGGACTAGTTCCTTGAATATACCACTATAATATTGCTTATGGGGTGTAATTTCTGCAACCATTTTGTTCCAAGCTTTTAGAAAGTCCTTCTCTATTCCTCGGCTCAATAAACTTTACCTTCTGGATTTCATGGGTTTGGGGGGCAGGGAGAAAAGGATTAACTCCTCAATTATTTGGGGGGGGGGGAAATGAAGTAAACTGGCATTTATGTTCTCTCCCAACATAATTATTTAGTCACCTTTTCTTTCCTTTCTTATTACATTTCTCCAGAAAAAAAAAATCCTCTCCTGAGGTCTTTATTCATTAAGCAGCCTGGGTTGACTATAGAGGCCAGCCTTTTGGTGTTCTTCTCTGGAGAACCCTGTAAGCTGCTCATCGTCCCCCCACACTGTGCCTATAGGGTCACCCTCACTACCCAGAAGCCTTTGTGTTTGCACACTGCTCCCTAAAAGTTCTCCTGATCATTCTGCACACAGCTTCTGCTGAGAGGTCCTGTTTTCGGGGTCACCCTCCATCCCCTTCAGTGTTCCTGACCATCAACTCCACTGGACGGCCAACTCCTTGCCAGGAGTGTCTCTGTATTTTCTATCTCTGTAATGGAGGGTGCTCAGTAGCCTCTGCTTATCTGAGTTGAACTAAATATGAATGAAACAGAATAGTGTTAGGTTTTACTCCATGGTTTTCTGTGTCAACTTGACACAAGCTAGAGTTATGGGAGAGGAAGGACCCTCAGCTGCGGAAATGCCTCCATGAGATCCAGCTGTAAGGCATTTTCACATTTAGGGATCAATGTGGGAGGGCCCAGCACATGGTGGGTGGTGCCATCCCTGGGCAGGTGGTCCTAGGTTCTATATGAAGGTGGGCTAAGAAAGCCATAGGGAGCAAGTCAGTAAGCAGCTCCACTCCATGGTCTCTGCATCAGCTTCTGCCTCCAGGATCCTGACTGAAATGGTCTGTCCTGTCCCTTTAAGAGACAAGCCACGCCCACCCCACCCCCACTGCCTGCCCATTCCTTCTGCTTTCAGTCTGAGCTCCTTCCTTTCTGTCTCTCTCCCAAAGAATCAGCTTCTGTCTTGCTCCTTTTCCCCCACTTCTCCCCTTCTCCCTCCTCCTCCTCCTCCTCCTCCTCCTCTTCCTCCTCCTCTCTCTCTCTCTCTCTCTCTCCTCTTCCTCCTCTCTCTCTCTCTCTCTCTCTCTCTCTCTCTCTCTCTCTCTCTCTCTCTCTCTCTCTCTCTCTCTCTCCCTGCCTCTCTCTGCTTCTCTCTGCCTCTCTCTGCTCTTCCCCCTTCTCTCCTTCTCCCCTTTCCCCGTCCCTTCCATAACCCACTAAGTAAATATCCAACTTCACTCTGCATGGCATGCCTATCTGTCTCTATCACTCGCCATGCGGCTCCCTGCCTAGGACCCACTGGCCCTCGTGGCCCTCAGGTCCCTTGGGGACAGTGCTGTTTTACTTTTACCATAACACTGCCCTTTTTGGGTTCCTGTCCTGACTTCTTTCAGTGATGAACAGCAATGCTGAAGTATAAGCCTAATAAACCCTTCTCCCCCCAAACTTGTTTTTGGGTCCTGGTGTTTCCTCACAGCAATAGAAACCCTGACTGAGACAAGCAGGATTGCTAATAGTTTACAGGCTGAATTACTTCTCAAAAGTCTTTGCTTAGCAAACTGGAGCCCCTTTTCTGGGTCAAGTTAATACCTGGTAAACAGAAACTACCCTAAGTACTTAAGTCAGAAGGACTGGGTTCTGGGCAATTTTATGTCAACTGACATAAGCTAGAGTCATCTGAGAGGAGGGAACCTCAATTAAGAAATTCCCTCTAGGGAGCTGGAGAGATTGCTCAGCGGTTAAGGGCATTGCCTGCTCTTCCAAAGGTCCTGAGTTCAATTCCCAGCAACCACATGGTGGCTCACAACCATCTATAATGAGGTCTGGTGCCCTCTTCTGGCCTGCAGGCATACACAGAGACAGAATATTGTATACACAATAAATAAATAAATATTAAAAAAAGAAATTCCCTCTATAAGATCAGGCTGTAGGCAAACCAGGGGGAGGGACATCATTTTCTTAATTAGCAATTGATGGGGGAGGGCCCAGTCCATTGTGGGTGGTTTTATCCCAGGACCAGTGGTCCTGAATGATGTAAGAAGGCAGGCTGAGCAAGTCGTGAGGAGCAAGTCAGTAAGTAACACTCCTTCATGGCCCCTACATGAGCTCCAGCATCCAGGTTCCTGCCCTGTCTGTGTTTCTGCCGTGGCTTCCCTCAATGGACTGTGATTCAGCACATGTAAGCTAAATATACCCTCTCCTCCTCAAGTTGCTTTGGTCATGGTGCTTCACCCCAGCAGTAGTGACCCCAGCTGAGACAGACTGTACTACATAGTAGTATTGCCCGGGTGATGGCAGTACCATGAGGTCGAGAAGGGCTGGTGACTCTCCTGGAGAGAGGCTGGAGGACTGAGTGGGAGTCAGGATCCCAAGAGCAATGCTATTAATGTCTACCTAGTCAGGAACCTCTGCAGAGGAGAACTTACTGTTGTTGCTTTGTTTTTCAACACAGGGTTTTTCTGTGTAGCCCTGGCTGTCCTGGAACTTGTTTTATAGAACAGTCTGGCCTCGAACTCAGAATGCTGGGATTAAAGGCATGTACCACCATACTTGGCTTACAACTGAGAGCTTTTTATACATATATAAGAATGGAAGATAAGTAAAGGAACATTTACTAATAATAAATAAGAACTCTATTTTAACATAATTGTTATATATATATATATATATATATATATATAATCCAACCATTATTACAGACAAAAACCAAATTTGCAAACAAATGAGATGGATGTTTGTTTTTACAGGAAGAACTAAATCTTGACTTAAGATTTGATGCTTCAGGATGCAGGGCATCCTCAATGTTTTCCAGAGTTAACTGATACTTTGACATTTTGATCATTGATGCTGCAAATTCTACTGCAAACTAATCCATAGCACAGACTGACAGAAGGATATTTAGAGCTATTTTTAGAAACTGTTGGAAATTCTGTCCTATTCCCAAACTAAAATCCATTGAAGTATGTGTGTGTGTGTGTGTGTGCCTATGTAATTTTAAAAATCGAGCATTGTAACACAATACAATCCAACCATATGCTAATTGGATACTTCCATGCTGAGACTTGGTGGTAGGAAATACTGAAGTCTTTGTTTTCCATAATTGAACCACTTGCTTTCCATAAAAGCAGAAACGTCTGTATATACAGTTAAAATACTGGAATTCATAACAGCCACCAGTCTGCAATCCATGTAGAGATGTCTCAGGGTTCGTTTATGACTCTTGACAGGAAGCATGACCTGTGTGTTCAGAACCAAGGCTGCAATGAGAGTGTGCAGTGCAGGTGCTGCCAGACACACCTCACCTTTATTGTGTGTGCGAGTTAAGTTCTGATAACTGCACAGTCGACTTTTGTGGCTCACCTCCCACTGTCTATCTTGCCACCCAATATGGAGACACAGTTTAAGAAGCCAGACCCTTCAGGATCAAGGTGGACGCAATCGATGCTGAGAGCACTGGTAGCAGAGAAGGGCAAGGAACACTCAGGCAGTGGCCTCCTTTCTGTCCTCCAGCCTCCCACCATTGCTTCCTGAGCCTGAAGCAGCCAAGGCAGGCTGCACAGAGCCCTGCTGGGCAACCCAACTGGCCAGGAGTGTCCTCGGATACAGAGTGGCTCCAGAAAGGAGGTGAGTTCACAAACAGCAAAGGACTCTTTTGCTTCTCCTTCTGTAACTTGCCAATACCATATACCTCTAAATGGAGCACCCAAGGAAATGAGATAGGAAAAGTCAAGAAGTAAAGAAAACCAGCTGAATGGGAAGCAAATGAGCAGTCTTCAGCAGCTCCCAGATGGGTTCCCGTCTCCAGAAGCCTGGGGAATCAATGGGGCGGCTTAAGCGCTTTGGGGTTAGTAGGGAAGCAGAGAGGCCACCATGAGTCAACCATCGCTGAAACTTCATTCAAGATGGGGGCAGGGAGCAGCATCTGGCCATGGACTTTGTCGATATAAATAAACCCGAAATTGCACCAGACATCTTTATGCAAAAATTATTTTAAAGGCTCAGATTGAGGGCCAGTGAGATGATTCGGCAGACAAAGGTACTTGCAGCTGAGCCTGAGGACCTGGCTTGAGTTTCTAGGACGCTGCAAGTTGACCTCTGACCTCCACACATACACATGGTGTGCATACACCTCAGCCCTCATGAAACACTTAAGTGTAATTTTTAAAAGTATTTAAAGATTCAAATTGAATGGAACATCCTGTGTTTTATGAGCTGACTTGACTTTGGTACTTGTGTGAAATTATCTAACTCCGTATCTTGGGAAGTGCACTGTGGAAAATTTTCTGGCATTTTTCCTTCTTACTCTTATTGCTGTTCTCGGCCCAACTTTGCTTTTCTGTTTCTAAGTTCCCAGATTTATGTTCTCTCTGGGCCATTTTTCTCCTGAGCCACGTTCAAAGTTCTCCAGCGGTTACCTAGGTCTGCTTGCTCTGCATGTTGTGATGCATGCTCTATTGAGAGAGAACACGGAAAAAGGCAGCTGAGGTGTTTTTAAAGTATGCAAGCATTCATTCACTAGGAGAAAGGCGAGAATGACCAACAGAGAAGAAATGGCATGTTTCAAGCATTGTCTGGGGACAGCAGTTTTGCTAGGTGACAGCTGTGGAGGCAGCCCTCTCTAATGGAGAACGCAAGCATGGTGTGAGGACATTTGCTGCAGAAGACGTTGGGGTAAAGTCACCAAGACAAACAAGATATCAGAAAAGGGGCTGTGGCAGAAACTTCCAGCTGACTGGGGCACCAGAGGCTCCTGGAATTCCTGTGAACCAAAGGGACAAAACTGAGGAGAAGTTTGTGTTAGTTTTCTTTTAGGGATAACTAAGAACAGACAGAGGGTGGGAGACATTAAAACACTGACTACTTTTACAGAAGTGAGAACTGTCTAGTTTTGTCTTTTAACTATGAGTTTAAAGCAATACAATGTGATGACAAGGGAGTATAATGCTGAAGACCCCCAAATTTGCTTCCTCAAGGGCTGAGACTGAACTCTGGTTCCAGTAGCAATTAGCTATATGGCAGTGTGGCAGTTTGAATGTAATTGACTCCCATTAACTCATAGGCACTATTAGGAGGCGTGGCCTTGTTGGAGGAAGTGTGTCACTGTGGGGTGGGCTTTGAGGTCTCCTTTGCTCAAGCTTCACTCAGTGTGACACAGAGTCAACTTCCTGTTACCTGCAAGATGTAGGGCTCTCAGCTGCTTCTCCAACACCATGTCTGTCTGCACACCGCCATCCTCCTCGCCATAATAATGGACTGAATCTCTGAAACCGTAAGCAAGTCACCCCAATTAAATGTTTTCATGGTGTCTCTTTACAACAATAGAAACCCAAACAAAGACAGACAGGTAGACTCCTTAACCTCTTTGAATTAGTCCGGGTAGGACAGGCTCAGTTGCTGTAACAAATAAGCCCAACCTCTCAGCTTGTTTTCTCGTGTTCTGGGTTGATACAGATGGAACACAAGTTCTTTCTGGCTCTTTCCAACTCAGAAATGGAAGGTTCTTTCATCTGCTGACAGAGCCACGTTGAACACGTCACTTTTGAGGCTGCTGTGGAAGGAGGAGAGAACAGGCTAGATAATACAGAGAAGAGTGGGGATAGCCAGGCCTGGAATCAATGTATGCCACTTTTCTCTACTGGCTAGACACAGGTCTGGAACCCCGCATAACTGTAACAGGAAAAACGGTCTCTGCCACAGTGTCTGGCCATCAATATGACGAGGACATGTGGCAGAAGGACCAAGCAGTGGCTGTCACTCACAGGGAGTTTCAGTTTACAAGACAGGAACGTGCTGAGGACGGGTGGAGGTGAGAGTTCCAAAGCAGAGGGAGGCTGTAGACACGTGATGCCCGTGAGGCCACAGAGCCATTACCTAAACATGGCTGGAGTGTACTGCTTGAGTTACCTATGGCTTCCACTGTTTTAGAGATGAGCTTGTTCTAAAGTTACATCTGGGTTAACTCCCAGGTCTGGGTAAACCTGGCTGAGGGACAGGGTGACCATGGTCAGTTTGAATCCGTTACAGGTGACCTGTTCCCGTGGTGATTTATCTAGGGATACACGGTATGTAAAGTCTTTAATATCTAACAGAGTCACTTGTGATGAAAGCTTCAAGACACAGGGCTGTTTCTGGTCCTCCATCCCTGAGACTCCTCACACAGGCCCTCAGTTCCTTGGTCTCCTGGACTCACCTCAGCCAGGGTCACCCTGGGACTTCCGCTAAGCCCCCAACCAGCAATCCCCAGCTGCACAGGAGCTCCACCTGGGGAGCTGTAAGAACAGCTGATGCCTGGGCTGCAGTACAATTCAATTACCCAGGCTCTCCAGGGTGGCTCCAGGCCCCTGTACTGTCTTCAGGGCTCAGTGATGATTCTCTGGTGCAAGCAGGCTGAGAATAGCCGAAACAGATTGTTCTGGCTTTCATCTGTCTTTCTACACAGCTGTAAAAGGCTGTGTTTCCAATGGCTGCAGCCTTAAGGCCTACAGCAGTGGCTCCCTGCTGTGTGTCTCAGGCACATTGCTTCACCTCTCTGGTCCTTTCCACCTACACAATAAGGCAATGAAAGCAAATGAGGAAAGGCATGAGAAAAGTTACCAAGTGCATGCTGTTGATAGAAATATTTCTTCACCATGACTTCCTACAGGTAGGACAGGCTTGCCAGCATTATTTGGTTTGCTGTTTGTAGCTTGTTCCATGGAGATCTTGACTGACAAACCTGAGGAAGTAAGGCACTGGGCAGGTGGCTCAATCTGTAAAGTGCTTGTCTTGTATGTGTGAGGACCTAAGTTCAGTCCCCCACAGCCCATGTAAATAAAGTCAGGTGTGGTAGCATACACTGGTAATCTCAGTGCAAGGGAAGCAGAAACAGGGGGCTCGATGGCCAGGCAACCTAGCCTAACCAGTGAGTAGCAAGCCAGGGAAAGAGAGAGAGAGAGAGAGAGAGAGAGAGAGAGAGAGAGAGAGAGAGAGAGAGAGAGAGAGAGAGAGGAAGAAAGTGATGGTGGTCAGAGCACCTGAGCAACAATACACAAGGTTTTCCTCTAGCCTGAGCATACATACACACACACACACACACACATATGCATGCATATACACACGTGTACCTGCACACACAGACATGCACATGCATGCGCACACACATGCATATACATACATGTACATGCACACAGAGAGACAAGTACATGCATGCATATACACATGCATACACACATGTACATACACACAGACAGTACATACATGCACACACATGCGTTCACACACATGTACACACAGACATGCACATGCATGCACACACATACACACATGCATACACACATGTACACGCACACACAGAGACATGCACATACATACACATACACACATGTGAAGGAGGTCCAGCCAGACTCAGTGATATAAGCTTATAATCTGTTACTGGGAGCTTTGATACAAGAAGCCCAAGAGTTTGAGGCCTACCTGGCTATGGAGTGAGCTCAAGGACAGCTGGGACAGCTTAGTAAGTCCCTGTCTCCAAAAGTACAAAGCAGAAGGAGCTGGGGATGTATAGCTCAGTGTGGTATCTGAAACCCAGGTTCCACTGGAGATAATGTGGAGGAAGGGGCTCTATTCTTCCCCCTCAAGCACTTCCTGTTCCCTGGCTACCCGCTGCTGTCTTAATGCACTCCTTCCTCTCGGCAGATCTTAAATACTATTAAGCAACCCCAAACACCAATATAAGCAATCAAATCCAGATGTCTTCCTGCTACACACCTGCCAAGAAGTTTGAGGGGAGTTTCGGTGGGATGGGGATGGCCCTTCACCAGGCTTTCTCGAATGCCTTCAGGCAAGCCTACACTCAAGAGAGCTCCCCTAGGACAGGACGAGCTGGTGCCCGTCTGAGTTAAGCCACATTCAGTTCTTAATCTCCCCCAAACAAACCCAGTGCAGACAGGCTGAGGCAAGAGATATGCTGGGGCCAGGCCAGGGGAGCCCGTGGGAAAGACTCAGCTGTGTGGGGATGAAGGGGAGGGGGGAGCCTAGGCGCAGGAACATCACATAGCAATAGAGGGGCCTTGAAGCAAGACTGCCAAAATCCCATGCCCCTCAATCTACCTCACACACAATGCCACCCTATTAGCTACAGTAAAAGACAGGCCAGGTCACACACCAGCTGAGTTCTCTAGGGTGGTCCCTCGGGTGCTGGGTGGGTTCCAGGTGGAAGAAGGCAGAATTTATAGGAAAGGAGAATGAATGTGTCCCCAGTTCTCCTGGGACTGTCCTTAGGAGCCCACAACAAAGCAGAACCCAGACCCCAGGTGTGTAAAGCAGGGAACCAAGATGATGGTGTCCCTGTGCCAGCCAGGACTCAGGAATAAGGTTCAGGCCCTACCACTTCCTGCTTCTGCTGAACACTGAGAACCCACCCTCCCAGTCCCTGTCACTTTGAGGTCACCCACCTAACTATTCGGCAGCCCAGTTTTCTTATCTTTGAAAAGTTTTCTTTACTGATCCCCAAGGGAGGAACAAGCCAGGAGATAGTATGAAGACCTTGGCACGGCGCTTGTTATTAAAATGTGCCGAATACGGGCTCATCTTTGTGGTGGCACCAGAGCACCTCAGGCCCCCAGTACCAGAAGCCTCCCCCGTGCAGCCCCGTCTCCTCAGCTAAGCCCTCTAGGGCTAGGCCTTCCTGAAGGTTAAAGGTAAAGGTATTTCCTTTCAAGGTTCTGAGTTCCTCTAGAAGAGAGAGAGAGAGAGAGAGAGAGAGAGAGAGAGAGAGAGAGAGAGAGAGAGAGAGAGAGAGAGAGAGAGAAAACTAACAAAAATAACTAGAGGAAACATCCTCCTTACTAGTTCATACCATTGCCAGAGCAAACAAAGGTTTTACTACTCCATCACCTTCCTCAGCAGCTGGGAGCCTTGGGAGCACGCCATCCTCACTTCCGTTCATCTTGTGTTAAGGGCCTACTGTGTGCTGGTATTGCATCCTCCCTCTACTCCTAAGAAGCCCAAGGCCACTTGCCGTCTTCACGCTGGCTGTGCTTTGGCATGACCAGAGGGTTTGTCAGAGTGTTACCACATCCAAACTTTTGAAATCAGAATCTCGGCAGGCTCCCAGCTGGCACCATACGTAGGAAGTTCCCCCAGAGGCATCGGTTTTGTGGTCACAGTAAGAACCAATGACCAATAGGAATGGCAGGTGAGAGGCCTGTGCCGCCAGAACAAGGGAGGTTTGTAGCTCTCAACACCCACCAAAAGGACAGCGCAGCTGCGGCAGAAACCCAGGGAGGGGCTGTGTGGCTGAGACAGGGAGTTGAGACAGGGCTCAGTCATGACAGGCTGTGCTTAGATGCCACAGTCACCTCACACCCGCATGCTAAGGAAGTGAGGGGACAGCGGGAATGCTTGTTTCTAAAGCAGCAGGTACCCGTGTTATTGACAGTATATGACACACTGCATAATTAAGTCTGTTAATGAGTATTAATAACATTGGCACATTTTTTCATTTAGATCAACACTTTCCAAGCCTCTGGGAATTCGTATGGTGGTTCTGTGAGAATCTATCGGAAGCCTTGGGACGGGAAACCTGATGTGTGAGCCCCCGGAGACAATCTCATACCAGAACAGCTCCAATGCCGCTCAGATCATGCTTGGGCCTGAGAAGTATCTCATCGTATGAGGGTCTGTGCTCCCCAAATGCAGCCCACTAAAGCCTCTTCTTCCCTCCACTCCCTGCTGTGCCATTGTCTTCCCAAATACTGTTTCCCTTCCTCTGGACCGTCCACAAAGGCACACATGCTGAAGAATTGATCCCCAGCCTGTGGTACTGTTAAGAGGTGGGACCCAATGGGAGGAAACAAAGTTGATGGGGACTTCTCTTGAAGGAAGTGATAGAACTGTTCCCTGAATTTCTTACTTTTCACACTGGAACAAAATACTGAGCAAAGCAACTTAAGGGAGAAAGGTTCATCTGGACTCCTGGTTGCAGAGGGTTATGGTCCCTCACGGTAGGAAGGGCAGAACAGAGCTCCTCTGCTCAGAGCCATGTGACATGGGGGCCAGCTGCTCCATCGTGGTGGGCCAGGAAGCAGAGAGCAGCCAGAATACGAGGTAAATACGAGCTTCAGAGGGAGCCTCCCTTCCCCCTAAATACTCCACATCCTCTCAAAGTGTTGCCAGCCGCTAGGGAAACAAGTGTCCAGACATACTTGAGGAAAGGATTTCTGACTTAAACCTCAATATGTCCCAGTCCATGAGGTGAAGAATCCTCTGCTCCATGTGCTCCTTCCACGATGTGCCTGGTCACCCTTGACCCAAAGCAGCAGGGCCAAGTGACCATAGACTGAAACCAATTGTGGCAGTTACTTTTCTCTTGCTCAGATAAAACACCATGACTGTCTTGGTCCCCAAAGGGAGTGACACTAATGGGAGGTGTGGCTTTGATGGAGTAGGTGTGACCTTGTTGAAAGAAGTGTGTCACTGTGGAGGTGGGCTTTGAGGTCTCCTTTGCTCAAGCTCCACTCAGTGTGACACTCAGTTCACTTCCTGTTGCCTGCAAGATGTAGAACTCTCGGCTCCTTCTCCAGCACCATGTTTACTTGTACACCTCCATGCTTCTTGTCCTGATAATAATGGACTGAACCTCTGAACTGTAAATGGCCCACCCCAATCAAATGCTTTCCTTTATAGGAGTTGCCATAGTCACGGTGTCTCGTCACAGCAATAGAAACCCTAAGACGATGACCAAGGCAACTTCTGGAAAAGGGGCGGGCCAGCCTCAGTACCCCCTTAGAGCTCAGAATAGGATGTCTATGGCAAGCGAAGAGCTGAGGGTAAAAAAACTAACTAAGTAAAAAAAAAACTAAGTATGTTACCACTACATGTTATTTTTTTCCTTTGCAGGAAGAAGCAGCAAGAAGGAAAAAGGAGAATAAGGGGTGATCTCCCTCGAGGTTTCTAGTTTTTACAGGTATAGTTGGAAAACTCCATAGGCAAGGACAATGATAATGTGCACATCAAAATCACAAAAAGGGCAGGTAGAACCTGACAAAGCAAAACTCCAGAACAGGTGACACCTCCCAGAAAAGAGTCGGCATTCAAGGGAAAATACCTGACATTGACATTCCAAACCATTAGATAAGATGAATCCTGGATTCACCCATTCCCCTCATCCAATCTCTTTTGTGACAACCAGCTTTGGGGACACCCAGATTTGTTTGTTAGCAAAGGTGGGGCATGCTACTTTCCTACTCCATGCCTGTCTTCCCTAGAAATCTCTATGTGGTCTGTTAGCAGGTACTTTTGCAGGATTGACTCTACATAAATTCGACTGTTAGAATGAGTGAATGTTACGTTTCTAAGGCCTCATGGTGTGAGGGAATGGACTAGTCATTCCATTGAAGTTTACACTGCTGAAGTGTTTTGGGAATGAATACCACTTTGAAGGGAGAATTATAGCCTCACATGGTTTCCACAGATATGGCAGTGACTTTTCCAAAAGACAAGTGTTCCTGCAGCTCTGCAAAGTGGGGTGCCCCATAACTTATACACTTGTGGGTCTGCCTTTATGTATCTATCAGGTGTACATTTACTGTATAGTTCTGTGGGCTCCAACACTTTTGGTCCCAGAAAGATAAGATTCTGTCTGGAGAGGGAGACAAGGTGGCAAAAGACTGACGTGGGGGTAGGAACAGGAAGCTGAGAGGTCCCTGGAAATACCACAAGGCCTGAAATCTCATACCCTGCCCATAGTGACAAACTTCTTCCAGCAAGGCCATACCTCCTGAACCTACCCAAACAGTGCCACTAACTAGGGACCAAGAATTGGAACATCTAAGCCTATGGGGGACATTCCCATCCTACCCATCACACCCACAAAAGCATTAACCAGAATAAATCTTTCCATTTTCCTAAGTTGACTTGTCACAGTGACAGAAAACTGACCAACACAGTTATAGGCAGGATTGTTGGACCAGTAGAAAGCTGCAAAAGCAACATTGTGGGATGTCCAAGCCCAGGCCTCAGGAAGACTGGCAAATGCCACTTTCTCGATGATGAAACATGCACAAGAACAGCAGAAAGTCTTCCTGCTGAACTCTGGCCAAACAGACCCATGCCTGTGTCACTACAGTTAGGAGCCTTTTTTAATACAGCAATACTAACAACAGCCGTACACCCTCTTTGTTTTTTTTTTTAATATTTTTATTTCTTTTTTTTTTCTAATAATTTTTTTTTCACATTTAAAAATTTCCATCTGCTTCCCTCCTCCTCCCCCTTCCCTCCCCTCCTCCTCCCCCTTCCCTCCCCCCCTTCTCACACCCTCTTTGCGACAGGTTTTTCTTTCCATCATGTAAGCTAATCCTGCTTGGTCTCACCAGTGACCAGCTGTGCAGCTTGTTGGCAGCTTCCACACTAAGGCTCTTATATAGAGGGCCATGGCGTAATGGTTTAAATAAAATGCTGCAATTCCCCTGAGGGGCACAGGGGCAGAAACGCTGTAGGTCTCCAAGTGGCAGCAGTGGGCAGCAGGCCATGCTGCAGGTCCCTGAGCAGCGGCAGGCAGCAGGCAGTGGGTCCTGAGACCATGGCAGGCCATGAAGGCAGCCGGGTCCCAGGCAGGAAGGCACATGGTGGGTGAGTGGGTGAGAGACCAAGATGGATAGGCATGCCATTCTGAGTGAAGTTGGTTATTTATTTAGTGGGTTATGGAGGGGAAGGGGAGAAGAGGAAAGAGGAGAGAGAGAGAGAGAGAGAGAGAGAGAGAGACAGAGAGAGAGAGAGAGAGAGAGAGACACAGAGAGAGACAGAGACAGAGACAGAGACAGAGACAGAGAGAAATAGAGAGAAACAGAGAGGGGGAAGAGGAGAAGCGGGAAAAGAGAGAGACAGAAACTGCGTCTTTGAGAGAGAGCCTGAAAGGGAAGGGACTCAGGCTGGAAGCTAAAGATCAGTTTGCCTCAGTGGATGGAAGTGGAGGTGTGGGCGGTGGGGGTGGCTTGTCTCTTAAAGGGACAGAAAAAACACGTGTAAGCATCTATGACGATGTCTGTGCACCAGAAACTGAACTTTAGCACTGACTTTCATGATAAATAAAGCAACAGTCACACAATGTGGAGGTTTGGATGGAAATGGCCCCTAGGCTCACAGGGAGTGGCACTGTTAGGAGGTGTGGCCTTATTGGAGGAAGTGTGCCAGTGGGGGTGGACTTTGAAGTCTGAGATACTCAAGCGAGACCCAGTGTCACTCTTTCATGCTGATGCCTACTGATCCAGACGTGCAAATCTCAGCGACTTCTCCAGCACCGTGTCTGCCTGCATGCCACTATGCTTCTTGCTCTGGTGATAATGGACTAAACCTCTCAACTGTAAGCCAACCCCAATTAAGTGTTTTCCTACATAAGCATGGGCATGGGCACGGTGTCTCTTCACAGCAATAGGAACCCGAACTAAGACAGAACAGAATTAGAGGACTTGTAATGTTGTCTCTGGTAGATATGAAGAGTGGGTGTGTCCCATCCTGTTACTGTCAGTCTTGTTTAGAGTGATCGCCATGACGTGAATGAAGTGGCATGAAATTTGCTCCCAATAGGTTTGTGACTGTATTCTTATTGTTTTCCTCTGTAATTGTGAGAATGTCATGAACTCAAAACTTGATTCCTGAAGGATCTTCCACATCCTGCAGAAGAATCCAGGGCCATGAGAAAGTCAAAGATCACTAGGTAGGAGGGAGGTGTGACCTCAGATCTCTGTTGCACAGTTGACCCCAGAGTCGGTTGACAAGCACCGGGCTGGCTGCTGCCACCCACACAGACTCGTGTCAGCCAGACAGCTTCACAACCATTCCTACAACTTGTTCTGGAAGCAAGATCAAGGTCTGCCCCCTTTGTCTTCCCAGGAGTCGCAGTACTGTCTGGTAGGAAAGGTTCATTCAAGGCAAGTGTTTCCATGGCACATTTCAGCCCATTAGTGACAGGAGCGTGACATGAAATTTCCAAGACAGCAAGGTGCCATGATCATACTGGGAGGATGTCTACAAGATCAAACTAAAGAGTCATGTGAAGAGCAATACGGAAAAGGAATACAATCAGTCTAACAGCTAATTGAGAACTTCCTTCTGGCGGGCACTCTTCCCAGGAGGGACATGGTTAACTCATTAAGTCCCCAAGGCCACTAGATGAGACCTATGATCCCACTCATCTTACAGAGGGGGAAACAGGCTCAGAGAGGTTAAGTAAGTTGCTGGATGTCACATGGTTCAAAGTGCCAAACCTGAGTATGAGCCATTGCATGGGGTTTTCAAATTCCGAGGTTTGTACAGAAGCTGTTAAGACCCCGGCACCCAGGCTCAACTCAGCAGCACACCAAGAACTGCCCTCTGGTTAGTACCCCACAAAGCCAGTCTCTGGGAACAGAGCCAGGAAGTGACTGACCTGGCTTAAAAAACGCTTCCCAGCAGGTAACTTTTAACTAACAACCATCTTTGTGAGCACCCAGGCTATGGGACTCCCTGTTTCTTTAACTCTGGTACTTCAAGGGCAGCATTCTGTGAGACGTCCACACTGGCCTGTATATCCCTTACTTCACCAACGGACAATGATTCCTAGCATCGCTTTGAGTGCTCACAAAGGTTTGGGTGTCCACATGAAAGAAAGAACCCAAGGACGGACATGGTAGCGTAGAACTGTAATCCCAAGTCCTGGAGGTTGAGGCAGGAGAATCATTACTCCCAGGCCAGCCTGAGAGACAGAGTGAGCAAGAGGCCTGCCTGAGCTACATGGGGAGACCTTCGTCTCTAAAATAAATCAAAGTCAGACTTCAGACCTGTTGCCAGGGCCTGACAGAACCCCAGGCATATCTGGCCAGAGCACAGGAGATGCTTAGCTTCTAGAAGATAAATAGAAGCTAGCCCTATGTGCCTGCCTGCTAACAGGTGATAGGCTGCTTAAGTCACAGACACCACAGCATGGGCCTTTCCCCTCTTCTCTTCTGACGTCAGACAGCACTGGGTGTCCTCTACACCTGCCCTCTCTTCTGATGTCAGACAGCACTGGGCGTCCTCTACACCTGCCCCCTCCTCTCTTCTGATGTCAGACAGCACTAGGCATCCTCTACACCTGCCCCTCTCTTCTCTTCTGATGTCAGACAGCACTGGGCGTCCTCTACACCTGCCCCTGTCTTCTCTTCTGACGTCATGTCTCTTCTGACATACATGTCCACGTTCCATGTCTTGCCCTGTGATGCTCTGTGCCACCCTAGGAGTCTGCCATCAAAAAGCCCATCAAGAAAATGCAGCCCTTTGATCTCAGATCACAACCGTGAGCCCCAAATGACCTCGTTTCTTCACAACTCGTGCAGTCTATGGTACTGTAGATTAGCAGCAACAGCAAAAGCCCAAACTAAATCAGCATGACACCTAAGGTCAGATAGTGTCTCCTGACCACTTGAGGCAGAGCACAGAGGCTATCTCAAGCTCTCTGTGTCCCCATCCTGCCAGGGCTGAGAGGAGGTGGGGACTCTACCCTGCCTGTAAGTCAATGTGAGCCCCTACAGTACCAAGGGCACTGAGAACCTGTGGGTCTCTTGGCTTAGAGATAATGGGACCGCTTAGCAACAGCTCAGCAAGTACCCAAGAATCGGTACTCATGTCTCCCACAAGGCTGACTCCAGCAGGCCTGGGCAGGTGTTATGCACCACTCTCAAGGAACCCTGCTAGGGGAAACAATTGCTTTTATAGGCATCAGGGAGTAAACCTGCCCGAGGCTGACAGAGACAGGGCTTCCTGCTGCAAATGAGCTGAGAAATAGCAGTGGACAGGTGCAGGCAGACCTGGCTCTCTTGGCCCACATGGCTCTAAAAAGCAGGACTCTCATTTCCTGGGGAGGGGAGAGGACACTGCGCCCCAAAGAGGATGGGAAGCTGCTTTCCACCCCCACCACCTTCTTTCACTTTCTCTTTGAGGTAGCCCTTCCCAACAGATTAGTTATCGGCTCTACTGGGGAAATTCAAGAGGGGACACACCCATCCCCTTTTCTTGCTAACCCCATTGGCTCCAACTAAAGGCACTCAGCAAGGTTGACTGGAAAAACTAGTGGACCTGGCTTCAACTTAGGCAGGGACGGTAACCTTTTCAACTCCAATCAGGAAGACCCCCCCAGCCATCTACAAACAGGGCTCTGAGCTTTAGCTCCCAGGAACCTCTGCCCTAGGCCTCTCCTCCTCTCTACCAAGTCAGCTGGGGCCTCTTACACCCTGCACTGGGTGCTCTCTGAACGTCTCCCCCTGCCTCATGGTTCCTCTCATTCCTGCGTTTCCCATGCCTTTTCATCACTGCCGAACTGCTAGGACTGGCAAGTCTTGTTGAAGAGTCAATGTTCCTGGGTTGGGAACAAAAGAGACAAGAGACCAGAGTGGCAGGAAAGAGTAGTTGTGACAGCCTTGAGGTGTCTGTGTTACCTGTGAGCTGTGTGACCTGCAGGAGGGAGGACCTCTCTGGACCTCAGGTTTTCCATTTGCAAAATGGAAATTGGTATGGTTAATAATGATTGACAACTGGCAGGATTTAAAATCACCCAGGAGATTAGCCTCTGGGCAGGTCTGTGAGGACGGTACCAGATTAACTGAGGTAGGAAGATCTATCCCTAAGTGTGGGGGAAATGGTGTCATCCCATCAGCTGTGGTTCTGTAGGAAAAACAGAAAGCGAGCCGAGCTCACTGTTTCCTGACTGAAGAGTGAATGTGACAGATGTCTCCCTTCCTACAGTGGCGCCTTTGCCTCCATCCTGTCTCTGCCGTGATGAACCGGAAACCCTCAAGCGGTAAACCCAAACAAATCCTCCTTTAAGTCACTTCTTGTCCAGTATTTGGTGACAGCAGCAGGAAAAGTGCTAATATAGGGGTGGTGGCCACACCCACCTCCTGATGTAGACGAGGCCACCAAAAGTGCTTTGTGGCACCTTAATAAGCTGTGTCACTGTGTCTCTGGGACTCCCTGGTATCTTCTCCTTTCCAGAGCTATCCCTGGGAGGCAAGTGGGAAGATCTAGTTCTTACACCTCCCATCATGCATCCCTCCCTCTGCTATACACACCTCCCGAGTGGAAGCAGAGAGCCTCAATCAGGCAAACAGCTAGGGACAGTCATCCTGGCCCACTCCCGCCTCCCCTCCCGCCCGCCATGGTTTAGATAGGAGGTATAGCAGGCAATCACACACTTGGGTGTTCTAAGCTACAGGAAGCAAGAACCTCTCTCCTATCTGCCTGGTGACCCTGATGCAGACTGTGTCCTTCTGTACCATATATTGAATAGAAGGTCTGTGTCCTTGGAAGCATGAGAATGCATACCATCCTCTCTGCAATCCCAGAAGGTGGGTGCCTCCAGAAGCTTCATGATCTCCTCACTTTCCAGAAGAGAAAACAAGGCTCAGCAGTGACAAAGAGCAGAGGTGCGATCTGAAAGATGGTCTCCCCAAAGATGCCCGTGCCCAAATCCTTTGCATCTGTGGCCATGTTACCTTATATGACAACAGGGGATGTACAGATGTGGCCATCCTAGGGCTCGTGAGACAAAAAGAATCCTGGATGATGGGCGGTGGGTTCAGTCACCCGATCCACATGAAAGATGGGGGCGGGACACAAAGATCTATAGGCGCTGCTGATGTGAGAGAAAGAGACCACAAGGCAAAGAATATAGAAAGCTGTTAGACACTAAAACAGGCAAAGAAAAGTGTCCAGCCCTACCAACACCATGGTGTCAACCCGCTTAGTCCCGGTGAAGCTTTCTGACCTCTGAAAGCATCATCACATGTCTGCTGGGATGAGCCACTGCCTTTCAGTCCTTTGTCCCAGGAGCCAAAGGAAACTAATACACATCCTCAAAGGGCCACAGAGACCAGGGTGATTTCAAGAAGCACATTGCCCCTCCAGGAGCAGCATGGAGGCAGGCAGAGTCAGAAAGGCTGTCCAGCAAAGGAGCCCTACAGCCCCATAAGGAGTCTGTAGGGCAGAACCTTCCAGAGCTGGAGGTCTGCACCTGTGAACCAGGAACCCTGAGACTTGAGCAAGCTACTTGGCCTCCCTTCGCCTCTGGTTCCTTCTCTGTGGATGGGGTATAAATAGCGTGGGCCTCATGGCTGGGATGATAAATGGTTCTGGGCAAGCAGGGCATGTGCCCTTCACTGTTGCCTTTACAGGACTTCTAGTTCCCAGGGAGCTGATTAAAATTTAAGCGTGTGGAGGGGAAAAGAAAAGGACAAGGGAGGGACCACTTCTGAGCACCTGCTGGGTGCCAGGCTCTGTCTTAGGAACCCCAGATGAGCCTCCCTCAACCTGCTCCTGATGCCCCGCCCCCATGCTAGAGGAGCCTGAGAGGACCAAATACCCACAGCCACACTGTAGCAGGCTTTCCCAGACCACCAGCCCCCAAACCATGACACAGAGACTTATTGGTTATGGATGCTCAACCTTAGCTTATGCTTGTCTCGCTAGCTCTTAGAACTGAATTTAACCAGCTTCTCTTCATCTATGTTTTGCCTCAGGACTTCTTTCTTTTCTTTGTTCTGTAAGTCCTACTCCCCAACATCCCCTGTGTTTGGCTGGCTGGCTGGCCCCTTTTTTCTCCTTTGTTCATCGTCTTCTCTCTAGCCTAGAGTCCTCCTCCTCCTTATTCTCTCTGCTCACCAGCCCTGCCTATCTCTCTATTGCCTCACTATTGGCCCTCAAACTTTTTGTTAGACCAATCAGGTGCCTTAGGCAGTCAAGATGAAACAGCAACACATCTTCCCATACTTAAACAAATGAAGTGCAAACAAAAGCAGCACATCGTTACATAGTTAAACATTTATTCTATGCCACAACACCACGTATGTGAAAGAAGAGGCAGCATGGAACCCCAACCCTGCTGGATTTGAGTACCCAGCCAGAACAGCCCCTCTGGCCTAAGGCAGGGCAGGGAGAAACTGGAGCAACCTTATGCTGTTAGCTGATTTTCTGCCCTTCAGTTTTCTCACCTGGACAAGGGAGCAATTAATAACCTCCTGATAAAGTAGTTGGCAGAATCTGGAGTCGCCGCACATGAGAGCTCTCTGTGGAACAGCCTGTGTGTTGAAATGAAGGAGGGCAAGCATGTAGAAGGTTCATCTTGGCTGCAGGGGAACCCGTCCTAGAGCCCTGATGGTATCTGAAACCAGACAGCGCTGAACCCTATATATACTATGTGTTTTACTGCTCTACGCCTCCACTCCAAGGAACAAACAAGGTCATAGCCGCCTTAGCAGAGCGCTCACTGTGAGACATGCCTGTAACTATCACAGTTTGAGGTGTGACTGCAAATGAGGACCAGATCTCTCTTCTCTTCACGGTTTCTCAGATCAAAGGGAAATTCTTAGCAGAGATCTCAGTGGCCTCTGCGTGCATTTCCCTTATTAAGTAGACAGCGTCCATCTTTTCTCTTAATGACAGTACTATTTGGCTTTTCTCTGGCCTATGGGAAGCCCTAACAGTACTGCTCGTGTGGTTGGGGGTATCGTTAAATGGAGAAAGACTTCCCTGATACAGCAGTATCATTCTGGGACTTCCCGCAACTAATGGGAGGGCTGTGTGTGCAATGAGGATACACCAGACCAAATAAAAAAAAAAGACTCACACCCCAGGCAAGACACCAAGGGGCAGCGTGAGATGTTGTTACACTGTCCAGTAGGGCAAGTAATTAACACTCTCTTATGGGCACGCCTGTGTGCATGCTTATATATATTATATGTGTGTGGAGGCCAGAGGATGACCCCAGAGGTGATCCTCAGGAACACTGTCCATCCATCTCCCTTGAGACAAGGTCTCTCACTGATCTGGAACTCACCCACGAGGCTAGACTGGCTGGCCATGAACCCCCAGGGATCACTCATTCCAAGTCCCCAAACACTGGGATTACAAATGAACTCCCCCACACCCAGATTTCCTGTGGATCCTGGGGAGTTAATCGGAGTCCTCGTGCTTCAGCCTCAAGCATGTTACCAACCACCAACCCAGCCATCACTCCAGGTGCAAGAACTTTTTTTGTTTGTTTGTTTGTTTTGTTTTTTGTTTTTCGAGACAGGGTTTCTCTGCAGCTTTTTTAGAGCCTGTCCTGGAACTAGCTCTTGTAGACCAGGCTGGCCTCGAATTCACAGAGATCCGCCTGCCTCTGCCTCCCGAGTGCTGGGATTAAAGGCGTGCGCCACCACCGCCCGGCTGCAAGAACTTTTTAATCCTGGATTTTTCCACTTAATGCTTCCAGGCCTCAGCTGCCCACAGTTGATAGAAACCTTAGATAGTGAAAGCACAGAGAAAGAGCAGAGCTGTCAGCCTCACGGAGTGTCAGCAGTGAGTGTTGAGCTGAAGCGGAGGAGTTGGCAGCTGGTGTGGGAACAAGGACTGAGCCAAAGGCCAGCCCCCGTTGGCTTTCCTTGTGTGATCTGTGCTTGGAGGCTGGATCTGGGCTGGACATCTACTCCTCAGGCCGTGCTGCCTCCACAGTCAGATTCCCAGTCCCCTCCTTCTTGGAGAAGGAAGTGTGGCAGCTGTAGCTTCAGCAGCCGCTGGTCCATTCCAACAGCTGAGATGCTGGCTCGCCACTTTAGGGGTTGGATTGTCCAGCGGGAAGTAGTAGTTGGACCTACTAGTGGTAGGGATAGCTAGTGACTACAACCTGACCCACAAGCAGGTACTGGAGCTGAAGGAGGGTCTTCGTGTCACAGGAATGAGGGAAGGATGATCAATGACCCTGGTGTGGTCAGACCCGGGAAGTTTCCCAGGACAGAAGAGCATCAGTGTTACACCCAGGAAGGATAAACTGGCCATCCTGTCCTGTCACCCAAACTCCTCTGAGAACTTAGCCCAGTTTTTCCTGCAATGGTATGGTTTGGACCCCTTGCCTAAAGTGGAGATTGGCATTATACCCAAGCCAAACTGGGACACTGTTCCTTCACTTTACAGTTTGCAAATTGGTTTCTCATGCATGGACCTCAAACTTGAACAGATGCTTGTGTTAGAAATGCTTTTGAAGCTGGGCAGTGGGGGTACACAGCTTTAATCCCAGCACTCAGGAGGTACAGGCAGGCAGATCTCAGAATTCAAGGCCAGCCTGGTCTACAGAGTTCCAGGATAGCCAGGGCTACACAAAGAAACCCCATCTTGAAAACCAAGCAAGCAAACAAATAAATAAATAAATTCTTAAAAAAATATTTTGAGTATAAGAGACAGGAAATAGAGCAAGGATAATGTATTTCCCCAAAACACAAGTCCAAACATAGGAGACTTCTAGACTCCATAACATGATAGTTTCAGCCGGGTGGGTGGTGGCACACGCCTTTAACCCCAGCACTCGGGAGGCAGAGGCAGGCAGATCTTTGTGAGTTCAAGGCCAGCCTGGTCTACAAGAGCTAGTTCCAGGACAGGCTCCGAAGCTACAGAGAAACCCTATTTCAAAAAAGAAAAAAAAGAAAAACATGATCGTATCAAGAAAATTGTCAGCCAATTTCCTGGTCTCCCCTTGTCATGTAAGATGGCTTTCCTATATCTAGTTTTCATCCCAGGGAGGAAGAAGAAAGATAGTGTGAAGTCGGTAGCACACAACATTATGTTTACATTTATTGGGCCACTTCTGGCTACGTAGTCTTCTGAAAAACCAAGTGCTTAGCCTTCTGGTCTTTAGATTAAATAGCAAAAAGCATGAGAAAGGTTGGAACAAATCACCCTCACCATCTGCCGCAGTGCAGTGTGACCAGAGGATGGCCCTCTGGGGCCTGAGGGACTTGGGGACATCACAATGCCCAAATCTCCCCATGTGGCTGCACCATGCACTGATGATCTGCAAGCTGCGGATCTCAAGGCCTGCACCACCGTGGATGCATCAGCGTGTAGGTTCTGTTCTTGGGGCTATGGAGTCCTGGGATGGGGAGGCTGGGAGAAGTGGAGTCTTACTGAATCCCAGACCCTTTAAATCTGACCACACTGAATATGTTGGCTCAGACAGACCTGATATGGAAGCAGTAGAGTCTAGGGGTTCCCGGGGTACAGCCGGCCACATGGCCAGATGACCCCAATTTCAATCCCTCCTTCCTACCTGGGTGAACAAGTTACTTAATCTCTCTGGGCCTCTCTTCCCCATCTGTCAAGCGAAGGTACCAATGGTTCACCTGCATCTCCAGGGCAGCGGGGAGGACCCAGAGCCCATCTATATAATCTAAGGCTGAGAATGGTACCAAGCCCCGCTGCTTGCCACACCCATCGGCTGTCAGCAACCTGGAGCAGAGGGCTCCTTGAGTACAGTCTCCATGTTAACCCTCTGCCCTGCGTGAAATGGTCATAGTCTTTTCAGGCCACTCCATCTGAATGGTTTGCTGGTGGCCAGCCAGCCAACTGACCCCTTGCTTGGAGGCAGCGGATCTCCAATGAAGGGACACCTCTCCGGGTCTGTTCACAGAGTGTCATTGACACCAGGCCCTTGACAGGGTGCAGCAGCTGCAGAGGGTACAAAGACAAGTGGCAGGCTCTGTGACCTTGAGCAGATCACTGAGTCTCCCTGTACACAGCACCAGGTCTATAAACCGTGACAGAACACCTCTGAAGGGCATTTAATTGCCAAACTGCGGGACGTTTCTCTAGAAAATCACCATTTCTGAGTCTAGGTTCCTGCACCTAGACTTCCTGCCAGATCTCTGACCTCCCCAGGGCTCAAGGAGAGTGCTCTGAACTCTCAGTTCTGCCTCTTGTAGACCCCTGTCCCGCCATACCGCCCCCCCCCAACCTCTACCCTCCATACTACCACACACACCCCCCACCAGTCTCCAGTTTTCCTCCAGTTTGCACTAACATCCAAAGAAGGGGACGTGTTTAGGACGGAGACATTCCCCTGAGGATCAGGGTGGGGAGGCCCAGTGCACCCCTCCAACAGTCTGCTTCCCAGGGAGAGGTCTTTTCAGAGGCGACAACTTAGAGCAAGGCGCAGCTGCTCCTGGTGCGCTAGAGCCCGGGCGCGCAGACGCGCGGCGGGTGGCAGTCATTAACCGGCTGTCAGGTTCCTGGGCTGATGCAGCTAAAAATAGCGCGCTATAGATAGCAGCCTCCCCCGCGGCTGCAGCCCGCACCTCATCCACAAATCCGCGCCGCCCGGCACCCCGAGGAGACCGCGCCACCGAGCCTAGCTATTTATAGAACCCACACCTCAGCACTTTCCACCCACCACGCAACCATTTCAGCTGCTCCGATGAGAAAAGAGCAGCCTGGGCCGCCACTCGCTCCCGTGTGCAATCACATCTGGGACCAGGGAGTCCTGATGTTATAGGAAACCTCCAGGCGGAGTTGGATTAAAGATCAATGACCACATAAAACCTAAGCAGCCAGTTTCGGGATAAACAAGTCCTGGTAATACACAACGTTATTTCAATAAACAACAAACTCAAGAGAGATGTGTGGCCCTGATGCTGCTTATGGAAAGAGATAAGAAATAGAAGGACAAAGAGGAGGAGGGGGTGGGGGGGTAGGGAGGGGTGGAGAAATGAAGTCTGAAGGGACGACACAGCAGTTAAACACACCTGCTGCTCTCCCAGAGGGGCTGGGTTTGATTCCCAGCACCCACATGGTGGCTCACAGTCACCCTTAATTAAAAACCCAGGGGATCTGACACCCTCTTCTGACATCCGCAGGCACTGCACACATGAGGTGCACAGATATACATACAGACAAAACTATACCCATAAAATAAATTTTGAAAAGAGATAGTAGAATAGAGATGGGGAAAGATGGAGAGAGATGAAGAGAGAGGGGGATGAGGAAAGATGGAGGTATATTATGAAGAGAGAGGAAGAGAGGGAGGAAAGAGAAACACTGAGATTGCAGACATGACAGTCTTGCCTAGCCCCCCTCTGCATGCCCTCAACCAAATTTCTCCTCACACATGACGACCTTACTGATTCATCAAGAGAAGTATACATATGTCCAAATTTTGCTGAGTCCGGCAGCTGGACAACCGCTGACATCTGTCAGTGCAGACCCCTAAGACACATCGACTTGGGGTCAAGTCCCCCTCTGCCGCCCCAGCTTTGAGAGTCTGGAACAAGTGCCTCAGCCTGCTAAAGCTCAGCTTCCTCAGCACACAGTTCTGCCCTTCTTGCAGGACTCGGGTGAAGTCCTAGACAGCAGGGAACGTGCCCTGCAGGCCAGCAGCTGCTCAGTGCTAGGAGTTCTGAGAACGGAAGATGAACACGGGTGCCCCGGACATCACCTCTGGCACACAGTCTTCACGATGCATGGCACTCCCTTGTGTTTGCCCACGTTTCATTGTATCCCCCATGATCCACTTCTGTGAGCCCCGCGGTCCAGAGCAGACAAGTAGGAAGAAGATGTGGGGACCTTGGCAGGCTCTGGCTGATGAGTGGAGACGACCTTAGCCAATTCTGACGTCTCAACAGCATTGGTTGAACCTGGATCTGTAGACATGGGTGCTGGGTCAGGGAGTGGCTAGGTGACGTTGTCCCAAAACATCTGCATCCAGCATGGGCTCACATGCCTCAGAGGTCACCAGAAGGGATCCTCCCTGAGAAGTTGTGCACCAAGTTTTGTATGCTGAAACCCAACCTGCATGCTTGTGTGGCCTTCCTACCAACAGCCGGCTGGTTATGAAGCAGAAGGGAAGCAGGCCTCTAGCTTTCCAGGACCCGTTGTACTAGTCTCTGTTTACCCCCCCCCCTCCACACACACACACCGCTTTCTCCCCAGGTCTAGACATCTCATTCTCAAACTAAGATGTCTCTTGTCGTCACACCCCTGAGAAAACTCCCCATCCACCAAACCCTATACTGTCTTTCCACAAATCTACTTTCTTACAAATTCCCAGATAAGGACCAAAGATGATGCACTAAGGACATGACCGCAGGGAAGATGAAGGATGGAGGTCCTGTGAGATTTTACAGCAAGGCTCCAGGCACACCTCTGTAAAATGCCACTGTGGAAGTGTTGTGCAGAGAACCACAACGGCCACATGGAGAGAAGGCTGGCGCCTGTTGGAGTGAGGAGGACAAACACTCAGAACAGCCGTGGGGGCTGAGGATGGTAGCTGCCCACCGAGCCAGGACCCAGAGCAAGCTCTGAAGACACTCTAAACCCCGGGACTCCGCATGTTGGCTGAAACATGAGGGGTTTAATATTCACACTTATCATATCATGATAGCAAGATGACCACTCTGCTCTAGACATCATGGCTTCCCTCAAAGGCAAGAAGCAAAACAAGCAAACAGACAGAAACCCAGGGTGCCAGAGGAGGGTGTTTTCTTTTGGTTGATGTTATTATCTGTCTGTTTGCTGGTGCTGGAGACTGAACAAACACACAGGCCTCACATGGGCTAGACAGATGTCCTACCACTAAGATGTACCCCTCCCTTAGCCCTGAGAGGTGCCATAGATTAGATCCTGAAGGTCTGCCAAAGCCTGTGGGCCTTGAACTTGGTCTTCGGGGTGGTACTTTTGGGGGATGGTGGGGACCTCAAATCAAGGGGACTTGTGAGACCTTGGCTCCCTCCTTTTCTTCACTTCCTGGCCGTGAAGTGGACAGTTTGATCGCATATGTCCTGCCTCCATCATTTGTGGCTTCATCACAGGCCCAAAGGAGCAAGACCAGTGGACCATGCCCTGGAAGCTGCGGAACCATAAACCGGAATAACTATTTCCTCTTTATGACCTGTCTCAGACACTTTGTTGCAGTAACAGTAAGCTACTCGATTAACACTCTCTTCTTAGTGACTTTCAGAATCCACACTCCGTGCGTGTGTGTGTGTGTGTGTGTGTGTATGTGTGTGTGTGTGTTCGTTCCCCACTGACTTTTCCCTAAATATCATTGTACCAAAATACGACCCCTAACTGCAAGAGAACCAGGTAAATAAAATATATTGCAAAGGAAGATGGGCTTTCTAGGTCAGGAGGATGTCAATCACCACCCTTCCTTCTCCAGGGCTCCAATTACTACTTGAGGCACTCAGAACAGAGGGAGGGCATCAGAAGCAAGGGTTACTGCCCAGACAGAGTCCTATGTCCAGGTCCTGGCTTTGAATGCCTTCCTCGCCTGCCCCAGAAGAACAGCTAGGCTTAGATTCTTCCCAGTCTCCTCATGTGTGACTTTCTGGGTCCTCTGGGCCACCCCAAGCGCATGAGACTGACTCAGTGATGACTCCCCAGCTCTGCCTGCTCTGCATGTGGGCGGTGAGGCCAGCCCCACAGACTGTTTCTCCAGCCTCTTCAGCATGATCTTCACCCCCGAGGGCCTCGTCAGCCTCCTCGCTGCCGTCTTCAGCAGTTCTCAGGCCCTCTGGCTCCTCCAATCGTCTTTGGCTTCCACACTCCTGCCTGAGGGCTCTGTTCTGGACAAGCTCAAAGGATCTATCTCCCCCAGGCTCTGGCCCTCAGAGTTCAGGATCTGGGCAGAAAGGTAGATCTGGCTTTCAGAGAATGCAGTCCAATTGGAGACCCACTCCTCCTATCCCCTGGTTCTCTGGCTGCACAGTGATATTAGAGATATTTTTAAAACAAAATGTTTCCTTTCTCTAGGATTTTCCAGTCTGGTCAGAAAAGCCAGAATATTCCAAGCTACAAGCCTGGACAACACCACTCAACGTTGTTATTTCAACCTCCCCGGACATCTTTGCAGATCCAGGGATGTGGAGAGCAAACTCTTGGGTCTGCAGCCACCCCTGAGTATAAGCGCTGGCAACAAAGGTCCCTGAGTGCCAACGCACTGAGGCCTGCCCAGTTCTGAAGATACCCTCTGCATCTGCAGCCTGCAGGGAACCGACAAAGGCCTCAGATCTCTCAACCCACCTCTAGCGCTTTTTTTCTCCTACAGATCTTCAGGGCCGATGGTATTCCCACATCCTCTACCTCATTGCATCAATGCAATTGTTATTGCTGCTGCTGTTGCTGTTCTGAAGCACTGGGGATTGAACCCAGGCCGTTGTGCAGGCTAGGTAAGTGCTTCTGCCTCTGAGCTACAACTCCACTCACCTTTCTAGTTTTGATTTTGAGACATGGTCTCAGAAAGTTGCTCAGGTTGGTCTTAGCCACTCTCTATAGTTCCTGTAGTGCTTGAACCTGGAATCCTGCTTCAACAGCCTGAGTAACTGGAATATCAGGCCAATGCCACACTTCCCTCTACTTCCCCCTAAGCCACAGTGATCCCCTTTGGTCCCTACACCATGTCCGGGGCCTGACTCAGGGTCAGGCATACAGCAAGTGCTCACTAATGCTCTGCGGGGTCACAACAACCTCTGTTCCTGGGCCTGGGCTTCCCTGCCCATGACCGCACACACACACACACACACAAACACACACACACAAATACACACACACACACCACATACACACACACTTCCACTACCCTCTAGACCAGACACACGGGCTATCACTGAACCCTCCCATGTCTTCCTCAGACCTTTCCCTGAGCACCATGAGCACCCTCTGCTTAGGAAGTACTTTGCTCATCTTTATGTTGGCGTGAGTGTCTATGCTACCTCTTCACATGGATGGCATGGGATGGGGAGGGGTGTTATTGTATTTTGTTCTACACTCATTCCCCATACTTCTTGCATTGACAGAGGCCAGCACCATGGCGGGCACAGAGGTACCTAATGAATACACGTGGGACTGATAATGACTGTTACCGTGTCGTGTATGTATCATACCTGCATGACAATAGATCATGTAACTGTATGTTTCATGTTATGTGTATCATACCTGCATGACAATGGATCATATAACTCTATGTTTCATGTTATGTGTATACATACCCATGCATGGGACATGATATCCTTAACAGTTGTAAAAATGTTTCTTCCTTTGCCCCAACACATTCTACATGCTTTTTATATCAACCCCACCTGTCCTTTCAACAACATGGGGGTCCCCATGGCTATTCAGACAGTGAAGAAAGACCTCACACTCTGTGGTTGGCCTTTGGGGTTTAGTGAGTCTAGGAAGGTTCTCAAGGTGGAGTGGCTTTTGGGCTGAAGGAGAGAATGGGTGCTTAGTGACCACAGGTAGAGAAGGTTGCTAGGGAGGACGTCAGTGCCTTCTTCCCACTTCTCTGTTCCTCACCTGAATTTCCAAAAGCAGCTTGAAGGACAGCCTTCCCTGCACAGGGCTTAGCTAGCCTCAGAGAGCAAGGCCAAGACAGCTGGTACCTGTGTCCATGGAACAGTCTGACGGTGCCAATTGCTTTGGGAAGTCCTCATGGCTCTTCCAGCTCAGCCCATGTCCTGCCAGTGACCAGGAGGCAGGTAGCAGTCACTGAACTTTCCTTAGGGCTCTCTTTGAAGCTCATGCCAGAGGCCCAGGAGAATTCTGGAAGCTGCCACTGTCCTTACCTTAATCCCTTACAGGCAAGGGAAAGTCTTTGAAGGCAGACTGGTAGGGCAGTGTGCCCACCTCTGGAATACTGACCCTTCAGAGGCCCTCCTCTGAGTGGCTAAAGAAACCCTAAGAAAATATCTCAGATGTAGACAACCTAGTGTGAGAGCAAAACACAAAAAATACATCCTATAGGTTGAGTTCTGTTTGCAGTTAAGAATAAGTTCCTCGGCCGGGCGGTGGTGGCACACGCCTTTAATCCCAGCACTCGGGAGGCAGAGGCAGGCAGATCTCTGTGAGTTCGAGGCCAGCCTGGTCTACAAGAGCTAGTTCCAGGACAGGCTCTAAAAAAAAAAAAAAAAAAAAAAAAAAAAAAAAAAAAAAAAAAAAGCTGCAGAGAAACCCTGTCTCGAAAAACCAAAAAAAGAAAAAAAAGAAAGAATAAGTTCCTCTTTGTCCTGTGTTTGTTTAACCCACATGCACCAGATGTGCTTTATCATACGTAGGCAAGAGGTACATGGGCAGGGAATATGTCAGGATGTATGCTTGCCCCTGATTGGACCTGATGGGAAATATGGTGGCCTTGTGGGGTTGCCTTTTTAAGCCTCTGAAAGCCATGACTCATGACCATTTTCAGGAAACCCAGAGACTGACCTGGCCTGGGATCCATCCTCCTGACCAGTATTTAACTAAAGTTTGCTTCGAAGTTGGCTTTACATTGTGGTAGTGGCCTTATTCTCAACTGGTGGGATTAACACAAACAGGCTTCCTACGGAGTCATGGGCAATTGGCTGGCTGTGTGGGAAGAACAGATCCACCCACACTGGGTCAGTTTTCCTTGTCCCTCAGACAAAGAATGTTCACCGTTGGCAAGGTTCCTCGAGGAGCTGACAGGACAGATGCCTTTGCTGTCAGCCTGTCACCAGAACAATAGGGCTAATGGCTGGGTGTGGCGGTACAGCACAGAGCAGACCCACTGGTTGGCTGGTTTTGACTAAACCTAATCCTGTCTCCCTTTCACTCCGCACCTTCAGGAGGACGTGGCCCCAAGCCAGGGTGTCTGGCTTTGGAGAGTGAAGCGATTTCCTGCGGCAGTTGTCAGGACCTGTCCTGTGCCCGGAGATGTTGGTCGTGGGACCCACGGTTCAGTTTCGTGTTCGGGTTCTCAGCTGTAGTTTGAGAAATGAGGCCCATCCTCTTTCCTCAAATCCTCCCCTTCAAGGCTGCGGCAAGGGTACCTACCAGTCACAAGATATGGTGGGGATGACTGCGTCACTGGAACAGGTCTCAACCTTAGGGGCCCCTCAAGAGTCAGCAGTGGGCCGAGGAGAGAGCTTGCTGGGGCAGAGTGCTTGATGCACAAGCAAGAGGACCCGAGTTCAAAGCTGCACATTCCATGTAACAATGGCTAGGCTGGAGGTACCTGCACATAGCCCATCACTGGGGGCCAGAGTCAGATTCACAACCCACCAGCCTAGCTGAAAGAGTGAGCTTTTGGTGAGGGACCCTATCTCAAGGGGATGAAGTGGAGAGGATACCCTCTTCACTGTATTAGGAAGCTGCTATCCTCTTCTGGTCTCCATGCGTGTATGTGTAGCCTGCGGTACAAGTCCCACTATCCAGGGCTTGCAGCCTCAGCAGTTGAGGGCCACCAGGAAAGGTTTTCAGGAGCAAGAGTTCCCAGGCCACCTGCTAAAGGGTGGCTCCACATTGACCTCCTCCCAACACCCCAAAGACACTCAAAATGGGCAGCCAGAGTCAGGAGCTACGGAGCAAGGTCATGTGAGATGAAGTTCTTGTAAGCTGCCAGGCATGGTAGCACACACCTGTAACCCCAGCTTTCAGAAGCAGGAGGTTTGTGAGTTCAAGACTAGCCTAAGCTACACAGCAAGACCCTGTCTCAAAAAAAGCCAAAAACAAAACAAAAACAAAGTCCTTTGTAAAGTTCTCCTGGCCACTTGTCTAAAAACCATGTGACAGTGACCTCCCCAGCCCCGTGCCCCCAGGCAGCCTGTGCTTCAGTAGAGTAGTGGTGTCTCCAATGTCACCTGTGTGCTGGTGTCACCCACGTCACCTGTGTGCTGGTGTCACCCACGTCACCTGTGTGCCGGTGTCACCCACGTCACCTGTGTGCTGGAACGAAGGGCTGATGTGAGGATGTGGGCTGCGCTTTTCCTGTTTTCCGGAACAGGTGCTGTTAACACAGATGGGAAGAACACCTCGTTGCCCTGGGAAGCTCTAAGGCATCAGCTTCTGCACTGTCAGGACAATGCTCTGTCCACGGACTCACAAGAGCAAATTACCCCACAATGGGAGGGGACAGTGCACACAGCTGCCCCTCCCCACCCTCACCACCATGCACACTGTACAGCACAGCTCTGGCTAAGATAGGGAACTGAGCATACCTGGGTTCTAGTGACTGTGGGAGGAAAAGAGGTCCCCCACAAAACCCTGACCCCTGGCAGAGATTGATCAAATGTCCTCTTCCTTTTATAATTCCTTCCTGATCATTCTGCTTTGGAAAACAAAAATAATACCTGCCTGTACTGTAATTTGGTCTTTATGGGCTCTCCCTGGAGATTAGCTTTTATTTCAAAAGTGAACTCCAGCACAAAGGAAGGAAGCTTGAAGTCCCTTGGTGGAAGAGGCCAGATCCAGCGGGCTGCAGTTCCTGCGCACCTGCTCTTCCTGCATGATGGGAAAGGCATCACTGGTTCGCTCAAAATGCAGGCTCCTTCTCATCGGGACTCTAAGCTTCTCGCAGCTAGCTCAGTGCCTGTCATGTGGCTGACATCATGCAAAGGCATATATATCAAAATGCATGTATGCATGCATATGTGCCCAAGTAAATACTTATGTATATATGCATATTTGTATTCATAATATATAGACACATATATGCTCAAGGAAATACATATGCATATTTGTATGTATTCATACACACATACATATAAACAAGGGCAGAAAGATTGCCTGTCAGCCAACTAGCTTTCTTCATCAGCAGGACTCCATAAAACCTTCAATATTATGCAAGGCACAAAATGATTACCAAACTGAATTTTGATGAACTATTTCACCAATGGGGGAAGATTTTAAGGGAAACAAAAAAGCAAATTCAAAGTCACCCTCCATTTGTTGTTAGTATTCAAATCTGTGAGTCCAACCAAACTAGGAAGCTAGCCATTCAGAGGGGAAGGGGCTGGAAAGAGAATCGTGGAGTGTTTGTGGGGAAGCAGGGTGGAGCTGCTGAGATGCCTCTGAATACCTTCTCTACCAGAAGAAAGAGACTCCAACACTCCTGCCGCTTCTAAAGACAAACTGCCCCACTGTGTGTGACCCATTTCTCCTTCCTATCTATCATAAGGGTCTCTGACAAACTCCAACAAGGTCAAAGTTTACCAAACCATAAGTATTTCCCTAATCCACAGGGTACCCACTCTCAAAAGAGACGTGGTGGGTCTGCCTTGACTTGCTCACAGTGAATAACCCAAGTGATGTGAGATTTCCCTCTGTATGCTGTGAATATGTTTTATTACCATTGGTTAATAAAGAAGCTGCTTTGGACCTATGGTAGTACTGAATAGAGCAAGACAGGAATTCCAAGCAGAGATAGAGGAAAAAAGAAGGTGGAGTCAGAGAGATGCTGTATAGCCCCACTGAAAGAGAAAGATGCCCGCCCACCTGCCTGGAACCTTAACGGTAAACCACGAGTCTCGTGGTAAAATATAAAATAATAGAAATGGGTTAATTTAAGATGGAAGAGCCAGCTAAAAATACATTTAACCTAATGGCCAAAGAGTATTGCAATTAATATAGTTTCTTTCTGTGTGATTATTTTAGGTCTGGGTGGCTGGGAAACGAACAAGCAGCCTCCGCCTGTACCCATGCATTTACAGGGTTACTCCTCCCTTCTTCTCCAAACAAGAATCAATGGTCTAACAACTTGATAAGGGGTTGTTCTCACACCAGGCTGTAGTTTCCACAATTCACTCCCTTTTCCCCCTCCAAAGGGAACTTTAGACCCAGAAGCACATGTAGAAAAATTATAGAAAACTGAAAGGCAGGTGTGGTGAGACCTAGCTACCGGCCCAGGGGTCCCAAAGCTGACCAGTAACCTATGAACAGCAGTGAGGCCTGGGGGAACCAGCCTGGAGCATCTTGTACTTTCTTCCAGAACTTCACGATATCATGTCTGCTCCCTCCCTTCCATCCGCCCAGTCTGAAGCCTTACAGGAATACATTGTCAGGTACTAAAGGAAAGAGAAAACTCAGCAAGTGACATCTGTCCACTTCCCCTTCATTTCCAGGAAGGCTGCCCTGGCCCCTGACCAAGGTTCTGTGCAGAGGGCTGGGTGGACAGAGGTAGCAGGAGGAGGAGACTTTGAGACAGGGTACATTCCATGAGCTTGTCTGCTTCAAACCTCTCCTGTCCCGTGTCCTCAGCTCACGGGCACAGTCCCCAGATGGGAATATGGAGGAGAAGCTAGTCTCCAGCCAGGCTGGATGAATCTCACGTCAGGAAACATGGTCCAGCCTCCCAGGACTTCCAGCCTGCCCCCAAGGTCCCACAGCACAGCAGATCAAACCACAGTTGACTGTGACAGGTCCCGACTTGGTGTTAGCAGGAAGAAAGCAATATGATTGAGTGTGAATTCAATTGCTGCCCAAGGAAAGGAAGCAGGACAGGCAGGAAAAGCCATTCTCTGTCCCAAAGCCATTGCCAGAGGGAACAGCCCAAGACCCCACAGGAATGAGTGGATGCCCAGTGAGGGGGAAGCTGGGGCAAGGCCCCTGCTGACTTTCCTGTGCTTTGATGGCCTGTCACCATCCAGCCCCACAGGATGTAGACTGTCATGTTGCAGCTCTGCATGGTAAGGATGTCAGCAGTCCTCTGGGCAGGTGCAGAATCCTGCTGACCAGAGGAACTTCCGGCTCGGGCAGTGCTCACAGGCTGCTTGGGTCCCATGAGTGCTTTTCTAGCCTTCAGGTCCTCAGGCCCAGAGGTCTGAGGATGAAGACTTTCCTGAGACAGCTGGGAATCAGGGCTCCAGATGCAGGTGCCACACCATAGCTTATACCTCTTAAGTGTGAACAAGGAGGCCAGCTGAGTCCCCATTTTCTGAGTGGACGGACCCAGAACTCTCCTGGACCCTGATGTGGCTTCCTGTGCACACAGTCTGGGCCTTCTCTATCCAGCAACGATGGCCTCCTAACTTGACCCTGGTCTGGGACTGAGTTCCCTGCAAGCTGGGAGTCAAGATTTCTACAGTTCCCAGCCCCTTCAGTCTTCAGGAATGGGAGCTCTGTGTGTGTGTGTGTGTGTGTGTGTGTGTGTGTGTGTGTGTGTGTCTGTCTGTCTGTCTGTCTGTCTCCAAGACAACTCCCCCACCAACAGTCTGTACAGAAGCTGAGAGGTGAGTTGAGGAGCTGGACCCCAAAAGCACCTCACTTGCTGTGGAAACAGGTCACTGAATGGAAATAAAAAAGCTAACTAACTACATTAGTCACTTTTCTATTGCTGACTTGAAAGGTCATGACCAAGACAACTAACAGAAGGGAGAGTTCAGCTGGGCTTACCATTCCAGAGGGTTAGTCCATGGCAGCGTGAAGGCATGAAGCTGAGAGCTCACATCTTGCACCACAAGCATGATGCCAAGAACAAACTAGAAATAGCACAAGTCTTTAAGTTCCCAAAACGCATCCCCAGTGACCCAGTGATATGCTCCTAAACCTACCTAAACAATAACACCAATTGGGCTCCAAGTATTCAAATGCTCTAAACAATGAAGGACATTTCATTCAAACCACACTGGCTGAGCATCAGCGCTCATTCCATTCTCCCACCAGGATGGACGGCTTCTTTAACACTAACACTTGGGATCAGTGTCCCTGTCTCCAACCCTGAAGTGACCTGGAGTGTTCCCAGCCTTGGTCTTCTTCTAGGAGATGGGCTTCCTCCCTCAGATTTTTTTTAAAGCAAAGCTGGAATTTATTAAGATATTTAAATATAGATTCAAGTACCAGATTCTAGATAGAAAGGTGCAAAAGTTGAGAAAAGGGTACAAGACATACCCAAGGATAGTTGTGGGCTTATCAAGGGACAGTTACTTTTGAGAGGATCTTAAGGGACTAGGAAGGGTCTCTGACTTTTGAGTCACCTTGCTCATTCTGCTCCGATTCACAAAACATCATCCTATTGATTCAAACCTGGTGAAAGTTACTTCTGCAGTAAGCTCTGACGCCATCACTTCTAGTAACAGCATGAAGAATGCAGTTAGCTGCTAAGGTCCCACAACATGAGCGGAACAACAGATCCCAGCAAGGCGGCAATCTGAGGGACAGGTGGGAAGCAGAATCTGGTGTGGTGGGCACTACCATGTGTCAAGATGTTCAAGATCCTGAAAGAAGCACACCCCAAGTTCCCGGGAGACGTCGGGGTGGGATCATTTTGAGATGTGTGTTGGTTGGGGGGGGGGGCAGGGCGGGGCAGCAGAACCTTTGTGTGTCATGGAGACAGGTTTTGATCCTGCAAAGTGGGGGGGTCACAGATGATGCAGTGAACTCCTCCTCCTCGCAGGGGAAGCTTCAGTGCCCCTCCCTCCTTTCCTCAATACAAAGCCAGTCTGGAAGGACAGGGATAGAGGTGCTCTGCTTCTCTGCCCCCTCCTCCTGGCGCCAAGGATGTCTGATGCTCAGCTGATCTTTTAAAAGTGAGACTTTTAAAAGTGTGCCAAATTGGATGTTTATTCCTACCATCTGCGCGGCAATACAAGTTCAGGTTGTAATGGCATCCACTCTCCATCAGTATTAGGGAATCATTTAAACATCCACAGCCGTTTACTGATTATAACCACAGTGGGGGAAAAAGGCAGCAAGTGGCATGTGGCCCTGCACCTGCCACATCCCCACGTCAGTCAGTTTCATGCCTAGGAAGCGCTGGGTGCCATGAGGATGGCTCTATAAACATTGCGGTTGGTTGGGAGCTCTACTTTATTCTCCCTTTTCTCCTCCCGTGGGGACTGGCAGAAACCAGCTTGGCCCAAAGCACGGTGGCTGCAAATAAATGGAAATAAACAGGAATAGACAATGATCATAAATGCACACCAAACCATGCTGAATGTCGCAGCGTTAAAAGGCCCATTTGCTTGGAGTTAGTAAATAAAAACAGAGGCGTATTTTCACTGGCTGTTGGCAGCAGCAGAAGTCATTGTTCCAAAAGGGTTCTGCCTGACCCTGTCCCGCTGCATCCAGCCCCCAAGAAGAGGTGAATCTCCAGGCAGTGGACAGTGACAAAAATTAAGTGGGCTGGGCAAGTACAGACAGCAGAAGCTGAAGGAACAGACGGAAAGGGTTTGTTTCAGAAAAAGCTCCATGTGTTCGGAAAGATGTTCTGAGCCAACTTTTATCTTGTACGCTAGGCTGACCTGGAACTCACGGAGATCCGCCTGCCTCTGCATCCAAGTGATGGGATTAAAGGTG